>NC_045544.1:94463849-94770515 GCF_009769535.1 Thamnophis elegans | reverse complement strand
ACTCTTCCTCTTATTGGTGCATTTCAGCTTCTGAGCAAACGCCATTCTATGTTGATGGTATTTATGCTTCCATATCAATATACTTAACATATCCTAGTTTTAAAGAAAAAATATTAAAGTATTATTTATACTTTCTAATGTAGTTTTGTTAATAAGTAGACAAATTTGCAGTGATATCGTTTATTTGTTGCAAGGACGCTGTTCTGTGTTACCAGTTTTTCTTTCAAAAGCAGTCCTGCTTTTCAAATGGATGGCTGTGGATAATTCTCAATCGCAGGATAATGGCGCCACCTTGTTGTCAAGGATGGAAGTAGCGATTTCTAAAACAGATTTTTTCCTATCTTGTCATTTTGCACAAATTTTTAGATGGAGAAACAAATTAAGAAAAAGTTTAAGCAGGAAAAAGAAATTAAAGATGTCAGTCCCACTTGCTAATATTTTCTGACTTGTTGGCGTTTCAATGTTTCCTGGGTTGGGATTTAAAGAATTGTCTACTATTTTGTTAATATAATAATAGTATTCTAATGTATTCCTATACAAAAAAGTTTCTTTCCTTCATGCCAAATAGAAATATAAACACACACACTTAATTTGCAATGTTTACCTTATTCAAATTATGACACATGACAGATTATACTATAAAAGGGAAAAAATCATTTTCCCTTCCCAATTTTCTTTATTAAAAGTAGATCTTATAAGAAGTCTCATTGGCTTGGCTTAATGAATTGATTCTTCATTTCATTTTAATTATCCCCCCAAAGAATGAATTAAATTATTAAATTAAATTTAAATATAATTAAAAAGGATGTCAAAACTCAGCAATTTTGTAGTTAGGAAAACCCAGGCAAACTGCGCTTCAAAATAAAACAAGTTTTACAATTGTTTCATTTATTTGGTTATTTAAGACTCTTGTCTTAAATATGGAATTAGAGCAGATGACTAATGCCATGAAATGTACCCCAAGTAAATTGAAATCATGGAAAACAATAACCAAAAATATGCAATCACTGGATAGAGGGCTAAGCCTCAAAAACCACTTAAATTAGTATGCGTGCTGAGGCTAATGAGACAAGTAGGCAAGTGGATATGAATAGTTATTCTGTCTTCTCCCCAGAATACATTGCGCAGCTAGAAATAAGAGATACTCATGAAGCACATAGAAAGGTTAATGTTTACTCAAGGCACTTCTACAAGTATGTAACTGAAACTATTTCTTTTCTTGACAAAAGCTTTAAAGTCCTGTGAGTCTTACCCAACCTGGTGCTCTCAAAATGTTTTGGATAACATCAGCTTGAGTAAGCATGGTCAATGTTAATGGGTTATAGAAAATATCTGAAGGGCATCAGGATGGGAAAGGCTGGTTGAATGTTTTGGAACAGAAGGTGAAACCATCATATGGATCAGAGGTGGGTTCCTACCAGTTCGCACCTATTCGGTAGAACCGGTTCGTCAAATCTACTGAACCAGTTAAAAGAGGTTCCACCAGTGGACCCGGGAAGCAGGCCACACCTACAGAAGAGGTTCCAAAAAATTTTGAAACCCACCACTGGTCCTTGGATATGATTATTCTACACTATCATGCTCCTATTTATAAAACTCAGTGCCTCTGTGAAAGGTAAGGATGACTACTGCGTTTGTGGTGCAATCAGAACATTGCGTGTGTTGAAGTTGTTTTAACGCAAACCAAAGATGCCTTTTAAAAAACAAGCTTACATCATATTCTTATGCATGCCAGTGCTGTGTGTGAGGTAATTTAAGGTGGTTCTGACAAGTGTCGTCAGCATCTTCACATCCGGTCACATGGGGAGCAAGCCACTCCCATCCGGTCACATGGGGAGCAAGCCACTCCCATAAAGGAGGCTACACCCACAGAGTAGGTTCGAACAATTTTTGAAACCCACCACTGCTATGGATCCATCATAAACACAGGAAAAGTGGTACATGCTTCAGAATGAGGAAAAGTTAGGAAAACTCATAAAAATGAAGGAAGAAGTATTGCACTCAGCAACATTTAAGGAGTGTTTGTTGACTGGTTAGTGTCTGTTTTCTTGCTTTCTTATTCTGAAGAAAATGCCAGGAATTGTTCTTGATGAGCCATCATACAGATCTCTACAGGACATTCACCACTCAAACCTGTGCATTGATATAGGAAGCACCCTTATGTTGTTTTAGGGTGTAATTCATATTCCCATGTTTTAATTCATCATATCCTTAGTTCACACTCACAAGCACATTTCTATTTAAGAGCTGTGGTACCTGTTTAAAGGACATTTTCATAC
Source organism: Thamnophis elegans (assembly GCF_009769535.1). NCBI lineage: Eukaryota > Metazoa > Chordata > Lepidosauria > Squamata > Natricidae > Thamnophis > Thamnophis elegans. Next base: position 94,768,236 of record NC_045544.1, on the reverse strand, counting down.
AGTACAGAACCATAGGAAAATTGATGTTACAAACAAATCCCACATTACACAGATATCCCTTAAACAAAGTATTTCTTAAACAGGCTAGTTTTAGGGGCCAACCCACAGTATGCACTGAATTTAGATTGGTACACAATGCCAGGTTTCTGTTGAAAATCAAGTCCCCACTGCTAATCATATGCTAAAAGGTACAGTTACTGCAGATCGTGCTTTTAGAAGAATTTCTCTAAGAAATTAAGACAAAATCCCAGTCTGCTTTTGAATATATTCCAGATCCTGGGTACATTCCAGTTAGTTGCAGCTGTTTTCTTTCTGAAATGGAACTGGGAAGTTTTATGCATTCATTTTAGACAGTAGCTTGGCCACCATAATGGTCCTACCCACTCACTTTCTGAATTTTGTTATTGTCGGAATTTGCAGCTGCCTATGTGGTGCAATCCTTTGTGAAAATGTACCAGATTTTTGAAAGATTATTTACTAAGCACATTTTTCCCCTGTGGCTTTCCGTGGATTATAGAGCACAAACTAAGAATAAGAATAAATGACCATGTGGGATCATCTTGAGAAATGAACTGTTGAACTGATCTGCACAGAAATTAATTCACTGAAGAATGAATTCCCCTAACGAAGGGATAGTCCCTATTGTCCAGTCATTTGGGCATTTGCCAAGCCTCTTGACTGCTTATAACCTGAAACCATGTTTTCTGAAGGATTACTTTTTGGAATACATGTATTCATTAAAAAGGAATAGATAAAGCCTTTTATAGTATGGCTTTGTACTGTCACTCCAGAAAGAGAAGGATATTCCATGAACATAAGACCTCTTGCCTATAAACAAAGCTGCTGAGGGACTTATCTCTGGGCTGGGGGCAGCATGTCTTTATACACGCAACAGGAAGAGAAGAGTACATCATTCCCCCACCCCACCCCTGCTTGCACACTAAGAATGGCCTTGGCCTGATGTACTTTAGCAGTGCTGACATATATACATTATGCAGTACAGGATCTTACAATAAAGATGACAAGATTTTTCAGCTAATATTGCAGTTTCAGACAAAATACTCTACAACTTAATGAAAAATGTAAAGGGTTTTATCAAACTTTTTTTTTTACACAAAATATGTGAACAGAAAAAAAAATGCTACAAACTGTTACAAACAAGAAATTGCCACAGACACTGTAAGATCTCTTCCTTGAGAAGTGGGACTCAAACCAGTAGAGGAGAGCAATGTTTGATTCATTTTTCTCTCTCACTCACATCCACACTCATGTTATTTAAACACAAGATAAATAGAAAGTCAGTGAATTAGGTCCATGATTAAGAAAAGATGGAGAGAACATAAACTGGGTTTTTAAAACTTTACAAGATTTAATATTTTATAATTTATAAGCGGAGAACCACAGAAAACTCCCCCAACAAAATGACCAACTATCCCAAGAGAAATACCCCATGCTGTGTTATCAAGCATAGTTTGTTCCAATGGTACTGAAGATCTAAAGAAACAATAGGAAAATCCTACCATTTGTGTTTAATTTAAGAGTGCAGTGGTTACAATGCATTGCAGGCCAACTCATTGCTCACTTCAGGAGTTTGATTCCGAAGGGCTCCAGGTTGACTCAGCCTTCCATCCTTCTGAGGTTGGTAAAATGAGGACCCAGATTGTTGGGGACAGTATATAGACTTTGTAAATCACTTAGAGAGGGCTGTAAAGCACTGTAAAGCGGTATATAAATCTAAGTGCTATTGCTATTGCTACAACTTGCTCTCTTTCCTACTTCTCCTTCACAGTCCTATGTATAACATCACTGCATACTCTAACAAGATCATAATTAAATAATAGACAAGTGTATCCTGTTTACTAAGTAGCTTTAGTTACCTTTGAAGTTGAATTCCATTTTTTGTTTCAGAATTTATTCAAAATTCTAAAAGCGAACCAAGATGCCAATCTGAACCTTTTAATTGCAAATCCAGTTCTTAACTTTCTTACTTTGTTGGGAACATTCCTTTCTTGGATTGTGTCTTGTAAAATAATTTGCTCTATATCCCTTCAGACTTTACATTCCTTACTCCACCCTGCTCCAGGGGTGGGTTCCTGCCAGTTCTAACCTTTTCTGTAGAAGAGGTTCCACAAATCTACAGTGCCACTTAGAACCAGTTCCAGCTCCCTCCCCCTGCCTGTCCACACATCATCAAGATGAAGAGCGAGAGGAGGAATTCTGGGAGTTGAAGTCCACAAGTTTTAAAGCTGTCAAGTTTGAACACCCTTGGGGTTTTTTTTCTAAAGGGTTAGGGGTGCAAGGATCTTATAACTTGACAGCTTTAAGACTTGCTTGCTTCAAATGCCAGAGTTTCTGACCCAACATTTTGGTTGCTAAGTAAGAGCATTGTTAAGTGAGTTTCACCACATTTTACAAGTTGGCCATGCCCAACCAGTCACATGGCTGGCAAGCCACTCCCACAAAGCAAGCCACACAGGTTCTAAAAAATTTGAAGCCCACCACTGCCCTGCTCCCACATCTAGTCTTAGCTTTGCTAAGGAAAAACAGTTGCTCTCACATGTAGGAGATCAACCCTGGAAAGGCATCATCAAGCAGTCTGATTTGGTTTTTAAAATGGAATAAATTGTTAGAGAAGAGAAAGATTGGATTTGAGAGCAAAGAAAAAGAATGCTTAGTGTCCAATTTACTGTTGCAGTTAACTTATTTTATTTAAGAGCCAAGGTGGCGCAGTGGTTAAATGCAGCACTGCAGGCTACTGCTAGATCAGCAGTTCAGCGGTTCAAATCTCATCGGCTCAGGGTTGACTCAGCCTTCCATCCTTCCGAGGTGGGTAAAATGAGGACCCAGATTGTTGGGGGCAATATGCTGACTCTCTGTAAACCGCTTAGAGAGGGCTGAAAGCCCTATGAAGCGGTATATAAGTCTACTGCTATTGCTATTGCTATTTTGATAGTTTGAATGTATTGTATTGACACATTCCTTTCTAAGAAATACCAGTGAACATCATGAGTTATGGAATTTTGTGGAGATATTTGCAGGAGAGTTTGACTCAAGATACTCCTTTTGAAAAGGTAATTCAAACATGGTTCCAGTATGGGCAGTTACAGGCCAGGTGGAAAACAGATAAAAAAAATTGGTTTCATGCAAGTCGAGAATAATCTATTTAAACAAATAAGAGATCAAAGTTTAATGCATATAAAGAGGGTATACAATGTATTAGTACAGATGGATTCCGAAACAGAATTAGTTAAAGATTGTATGATAAAGTGGGCTCAAAATATTAAAGAACCAATAATGTTGGATACATGGGAAAGAATTTGGGTAAGAAATGTGAAATTTACACAAGCCCAAAACTTGAGAGAAAATTTTTACAAGATGTTCTATAGATGGCATTTAGATCCCAAAAGTTGGCTTCTATGTATTCGAATTTACAACCCAAATGTTGGAGATGTGGTTCTCTCGATGCTACATATTTCCATATATGGTGCCAAAAGGTTAAGGCATTTTGGATAAAAATATGGTGGATTATGCAAAATATTCTTAAAAAAAGGATAAAGTTTACTCTTCAGTTATTTTTGTTAGGTATAATTACTGACTGTACAGCGGTAGAGATTAACTTGATTTTACACTTAATAATGGCAGCAAGACTGTTGGTGGCGCAATACTGGAAGAAGAAAGACTTGCCTACAATTCAAGAATGGACATTGAAAGTCACAAATTTAGCCGAGATGGCTAAAATATCTGCATATCTTAAAGACCACTCAAATGAGAGATATAAACGAGACTGGAAAAAATGGATTGATTATATACAAAATAAATACGGGACTAAGAAATTCCAGATAGCCTATGCTTAAGATCAGGAATGATTTAAATTGTTTAAAGTTAGTTTAGCAAGGAGGAGCTAAGTTCAATGTAAAGATGTTATTAATTTCTTATTCTTTTTTTCCCCCAATATATCTTAGACTGTGTTTGTTAAAAATCTATACCGTGTACGGGTTCTGGGAAGTCGGGGGGGGGGGTAGGTTGGGGGGGTGAGGGGAGGGTGGGGGGGAGGGATATATCAGGTTTGATGAGATGTGTTATATTTCAATGTAATTTGACTCCACATGTATACTGTTTTTTTTTATATATATTCTCATTACTATTACTATTACTACTTTTTCTTTAAAAATAGGATAGGCTAAGCATATTGACATGTAGCGGAAATACACCAAGGAGAGGAGGAGTGGGAAAGAAGAAAGATGGGAAAAGAAGGATAGGAGAGAGGGTAAGGGGGGAAGATGAGAAGGATAAGGAGGAGTGGATTGTAGAGAGAGGAGCAGTAGAAAGGGAGGGGAAGTAGAGTAGAAAAGGATGATGGAGGGAAGATAGAAAGTTGGAGGGTGGTAGAAGAAAGAGGTGTATGGAGAGCAGAAGAGCTATAATGGGTTTCTATTTTCTGGGGCATTGTTGACAAGAGGAACAGATGTAATTATTATTTAATACTATATGATATGGGCTATGTATAGTATACATGTGAGTGTGTGTTATGAAAATGAAAATGTAATTTTGAAAATAAAATAAAAAGATACTCTTTTTGATTTGACTGCTGCCTATCCTAGATATTTTTGCACTCCTAGTGAAAATTTCTATAAAAACCTACAGAATCAGTAAACACCTTTTAGCTAATAGCAGTCAGTGTGAATGGTGAATTTACTTTTTTTTAAAAAAATGGCTAAAGTATTTAATTTGGTATTCAGAATGTTACTATTTGTATTCAGGTATCTGGTTCGCTGTCTGTCTGACTCTCTAAGTCATAATGGTTTGCAATTTTTTTTCTCTAAAATTCTTTAAGGATTTGCTTATGGTGAGCAGAATTCCAAAGTAGTTTATTTCTCTGGTAGAAGAACACATAAAAGAATAAAGAGAGACAGGTTGGTGTGGTTTTTAAGGCATCAGGATAGAAACTGGGAGACTGTGAGTTCTAGTTCCACCTTAGACACAAAGCTAAAGCTGGATGATAGTGGGTCAATATCATATATATGATATATATGTACATGCAATACACACAGACACACACGTGTGGCTCGGAGGGAGGGGGAGGACTTCATCCTCAAGTGTAGATCCCTCCCCAAGTGTAGTTTGATTGCATGCAGAGCCACGTTGCCTTTTCAAGCACACAAACATACACACACACACACACAGAGAGAGAGAGAGAGAGAGAGAGAGAGAGAGAGAGAGAGAGAGAGAAAGAGAGAGAGTTATCCAGCCCTAGAAAGAAGGTAATGGCAATCCACTTCTGAAAAACTTTGCCAAGAAAACTGTAGGGACTTGTCCAGGCAGTCTCTAAGAAATGGGGGGGGGGGAGGAGAACAAAAGGTTTCATAAAGATTAGATAATTCACAAAAGGAAGTTTAATTTGCAACCCTTTTACATTAGATATAACGTGTAATGGAGGGTAAGCTGAGTTCAAATTGTTAGAATCAATGAAAAGGGAGAGAATTACAATATATTAACCTCTATACAGATTTTTATATTTAAAGGAGAAACAGTGAAATGAATGGAACTGAAATCACTCATGACTAGCCAATTCCAGTTTCAATGAGCTTCATCAGTTTGTTTTAAGCATGACTGAGTTTGGTTCTAATTCAATATTGAGAAGGAACCTCTGCTGAAATCACAAAGCATGAATGCAGTGTAAATAATTGCACAACACTTCTTAGTCAAATCATGAGATAAATATGTTGAGATTTCTCAGGAATTTGTTTTTATGGAACAAATGTGGGTTAATGGCAGAGCATTTGTTTAAAACAAACTAAGTCAGTTGTTCCATTTCTGTTTGGTATCATAAAATTAATATTTTTTAAGTAGCAGAATGAGAAGAAAATTTAAATTTCTTGAATACACAGAGCTGGCAGAGTTGGACCATAGGCCAATTTTATATAAATCCTTCTATTATGGATGTCCGACATTGAATGTTGCTATTGTATTAAACTTCAGACTCAGCATTAATGGAAGATACCAGATTTGGAAAAGCTGGTCCCCATGATTGGGAGGCTTCAAGGCAAAAAAAGAAGGAAAAAAGGGGAGAAGAAAAAGAAAGAAAGAACACAATTTCATTAGAAAAAAAGAAACGAAATTCAAGGTGTATGAAAAATAGTCAAATTAGGACTGAGTTTACTCTGTAATGAGAGTACCAACTGCCTGTTGAGGGATTTGAGAAATTAAGAAGGAAGATAAGGTATGGAATACAGAACAAGCATATTCTATAATGCAATACTTTGTTGCAAGTCCTACTTAAATTTCTTTTAAAACCACTTCTGGAGAAATGCCATTATTGCTCTAAAATACTTAGGGCATCCTAGAACATAAATAAATAAATAAATAATATTTAAAATAAAAAGTGTACTGTGACCCATTATTATAACCCATTCTAGAATTATTGCTTTTTCTTTCAGACAATAAATGTATTTTAATAATGAATGATGTATGGATTAAAAAAACAGTAGACAGGAAGCTGCCTTATCACAAGTCACACTCTTTGTTCATTTAGTTTAGCATTTTAATATCACCAGAGCTTCAGCCAGAAATCTCTTGCTCATTATTTGATACTGATCCTTTCAAAGCAAAGCTCACCTTGAGCTTCTCTCTAGGTTAATATGTCTACATTATATGCCAGGGGTGAGGCAACATGTGATAACTCTCTTCAATCCACTAATTTGGTTAATGTCAAGCAATTTGTAAATAGCAAGGGAGTCAAAGTCCAAAATGCTTGGAGGACGCTTGGAGGTTTGGTGACACTGTCAGGCACAAAAAATCAGTTCCACACACAAATGTCCAATTATACTGACTTATTGCTACTCATGTTCATACCCAGGAATATTCTCAACTAACGGAGTTAGATAAGAATCAATGGAAATCAAGGGAGGTTGGACTTAATTTGCTTGTGGCTGCATAGGGATTCTAGGCTTATCCCTCTTTTAATATCACCCCATGCCAGTCTTTCTCCTATAGATACTTTGCTAACACCAACTTGCACTAGTCTTCAAAAGCTTAAATCAAAGTTTTGACAGCCATTCTTATTTTTTTACTATATAAGCCAATGATGTAATATCGCAGAATCTTTTTGTAGCTCTGACCTGACATGTCTCAACATCAAAGGAAGACTCCTGTAGGTAATTTCAGCCAGAAGCTCATTGGGAATTAACTCCATTGTTATCTCCTCTGGCATTTTGCCCTGGAGGATGTAAAATATTAGTGAAGTAAAGAATATTTCAAAGAATATCACAAACAGCTCTACAGATTTACAGAGAGTTTACAATGAGCATGTACAAAGTGGCTTCCTTTAGTATCTGGAGCTAGCTCTTCCACATCTGGGATTAAGGATAAGAGCTTTCTTGGCAATAGATGAGATTGTGTCTGAACACATCTAATTTTTTTTTATGAAAAGCTTGTATTTGGTCCATTTCCACAAGTATTCAACACCCCCCACCCCAAATGATAAAGTTTATCTTTTATATGTGAATATAAAATTACTTTTGGAAATGGATTTCTAGTAATATACAATGAAGGGTGCAGCTGGACTAATAATAGAGCTATGAAGATGTTTTTAAAATAGTCTGAATGGAACTTTTTCCAATATGATTTCTTTAATTAAAAAAAGAAAAGCACACAAGATACTTTTTTTTCCTCTCAGTATCCTAATTAGTTCCATGAAGTTGAACATCTGGTTCTCATTCTGATAACAGGAAAATGGTCCAGTTTCTATGACAAAAGAAGATTCTGGTGTTATGTACCATGTGTCCTTTTGGCAGCATTTTAATCTTGATTTCTCTTTTCCCTGAGAAATAAATATCTGAGTGATTATTTTGTGACCATGCTATCAAGTAAATCTATCTATAAATAAACTCCAGAAAGGACAGTTCGTGAATGCTTATTCTGTCAACATACAGAGAAGGAGTCCATCAGAAATAGAAGATCAGAAGTTCTGAAAAACACGAGGCAAAGAAGACAAATATTTTTACCTCAAAACCAGAATTGTAGGGAACACTGGAACAACAAAACAGTTAGATTTAGCACTCTTTATAAAAGTAAATGATTTACTTCATAAAATTTACTTTAAAAATAAAAGTATTTGTATAAAATAAAGTACTGGTTTATTAAGTAGTAATTAAATAAAGTACTGGTTGAATTTAACATTCTTTTTTTTCATATACTTTTCTTATATTTTAATTTTTCATAGCATTACCATTTTTCTCTATTTAGAAAAAAATCAGCATAGGTTAATGTTGAAAATAGAAGCAATATCAACATTGTAGTGAAATGAAGAAAGATGTGTATTCTGGATTTTGTTGTCTGATGACAATACAAAAAATTAAAAATATTAATTTTTAGAAAAAAAGTGAGAAAGTGGATATGGAATACATATTTTGCCACATGAAAATTGCTTACTCTCATTTTCTGAATCTGAAGTGTTATCACTAATAATGCTCTCTACTTCTTCCAATTCCAATTCCACATGATTCTATTGTTTTGAGGAATTTCTGAAAACTATTGTGGATAAATGTCACTAATAATAAAGTATGTATTCATCAACTGCCAAAATGGTGAGGTTGCTCCTGGACATTGCTTTCAGAATCCTAATATGGTCTCTATCAATCTAGTTTTCTTTGTTTTCTTTTTCTAGGTAATATTTAAAATAGTCTTTGCAATCATGTAAGTATTGGGCAGGCCTTCCATAAAATACAGATCATCCATTCTTCTAGAAAGGAAATAAAAGAGATGTGGATGAAGAAAAACGCACACAAAGAACGATTGCTGCAAAACATAAGGAAAAAAAGAGATTGTATAACACACATGGTGACAAAAGGATTTTTGCAAGGAACAGTTAAAATAGAGAAAGATGATTTTGATGTTCTTGGACTTTCTGTTTTCCTCCATGTACTGCAGGCTTCCTTCTTCTATTCAAAACCAGAATCAGAGTAGAGGTGGAAGGGACCTTGGAGGTCTTCTTGTCCAGTCTCCTGTTCAAGCAGGAGATCCTATACCATTTCAGACAAGTGACTGTCCAGTCTCTTCTTAAAAACCTCCAGTGATGAAGCACTTACAACGTCTGAAGGCAAGCTGTTCCACTGGTTAATTGTTCTAGTTGTTAGGTAGTTTCTCCTTATTCACTGATCAAAACTTGATAACGACACTGAAAAACCATTCTGGAGCGGTTGCTCAGAATCATTGCAATATAGCATCCTGGAAGTTAGTATAGAATAGATGAATGGAATTGGTAATGCTTTCACACTATTGTTAATTAAATTCAGAGCTGATTGAATTTATTTGATCCCTTTAAGGTTGTAAGAACAGTTTTATTCACCATTTTATGATGTTGTCAGTTCAAACAACTAAACTTAGAAGAGCAAAGGTTGACCACCAAGGTGGCCTGGAGTCTTTGATTATGTTTTTAAATCCCTCAAATTTCTGAAGTCATCTAAAAATAGGAAGATTGGGCCAGATTGGGTGTTTTTTTTCTTTTAATAGAAGAAACATGTTGTTTTTTGTATCTGGGGATAAAGTGGAACAGCCAAGGGTGTGACCTAGTGTGCTAATTTCTGTTCATGATTTTTATTTTATTTTATTTTGTGATAAATGACAAACTTCTTTGAAAGAAGACCATGGTTTTGTACTACATTATATTTCTAGTAGGCTTCACTGATGTTCAGTTATTCATATTAATAACTTACTGCAACTTTATGAAAGTTGAGGGTTACTGAATCACACTGAAGGACACCCATTGTCTAAACCCAGGCACCAGATGATTCCCTTCATTTCTTAATCCTTTCAGATTAGAAAGAGCTCCCAGCATTGCTTAAAATGTAAAACTTCTACACAAAATAAAGCACACAAGTAAAATTAAGGAAAAAAAAACCCATCATTTTAAAAATAAGCAGGAAGAAAATTATCCTTAATTTAGTACGATTGACCTGCTTGCGTTTTTACCACTTTGTTTAAAACTAAATTGGGTGGCAGATCGTCCAAACATTTGGGAAGTGAATTCCACAATTGAAAGGCAACTGCAGAGAAGTCTTTGTCTTATGTCTGTCCAACTCTCCCCTCTAATGCTGGTGAGACACAGAAGGACCTCTGAAGCAGATCTGAAACTAAGGACAGGTTCATCCAGAAGACAACTATTTTTTTAGGTCACTTCATCTAGCCTACTGGATTTATAACAAAGCTCCATTCTCTCTGTTCCCTCAGCAGATAACTACTTTCCATCTCACATTTGGCACCTTGAAGCAACATATCCTCAGCACTTTGACTGCCTGACAGTGACTTCTCCAGAGAGAAAAAGTATGAGGCATATTAAACTAGTTTCTAAAAAGCCCCTATTTGAAGGCATTCCCAAACTTGGATTGCTGTTCAGCACCAAATACTTCATCATTGAGAAAAGATCGGCTTAGTTAAAGTGCTTCCAAAAGCTACAATTTCAAATTACACCTTCCAACTTCAACATTTTCTCTCAATATGTTGAATATTGGATGAAATTTATACGTGGTTTGGTTCTATTCCCATGACTTTAGTTTTAGACAAAGGCTGACTAGGCATTGGCCTATAGGTCAAAGCATAGAGGGATCCAGCAACACCTTTCCTTGTAAATCATTAATAAAAAATACAAATCTTTGCATTAGTAGTTGGTGCCATTAGGCAATGCTGTCCACAACCCAGCACAGCCTGTGATATTACCTGGCCCTGGAAAGAATTCCGGGGTGCTTCTAGCCTTAGATCAAATCCTCCATCTCTGCTTATTAGTTTTAAGTAAATGCTGTAAGGAAAAGAATACTATAAGGCACAGCTAACAGCTACACAAAAATGTAATGAAACTGCTCATAATTATAGAACTGCTAGATGAGACCAACATTTAGATTGACACCTTCTTTTACAAGGAGATCTCTCTCTTTCCCCCTCCCTCCCTCCCTTCCTTATAAAAATAAGTATAAATCCAGACTATTTTATTATCTTCACTAGGAGGACAGTATTTACAAATTTATTTAGAAAAATCCAATAAAAACTGCAACCATTTTCTTTTGACACATTTTCTAACATAAATAATATATATATAAATGTATTCAAGTCCCTAATAACTCTTTTCTTCTTTTCATAAAAAAAATTTTATACCATTTTTTGTCAAATAAATTTGATACAATTCTACCTTTAACTAACCATGATGTCTTCCTCAGCATGGCTGGCTGGGGAATTCTGAAAATGAGGTTCAAACATCTTAAAGTTGTGGAGGTTGAAAAACAATGGATGTGATGTTCTTTATACCCTGAATCAGAGCAGAAAGATAGATACATATATCCTTTAACATGAACACAAAAATTCAAGTTAGAAACAGCACTTCATTTCTCAGATCTATTTCTTTTTCTCTCCCACACGCAAGCAACCTTCCCTACCACGCAGATATAAACAAGTATTAATTTAAACAAGGCAAGTTGTCACATCTCTTTTAAAATGAAAGCACATGGCATCGATTGCATTTATTTACCGAAGAAAGGCTTAATATTGTTCAAAGCAAAAGATGAATGTATTGATTCCCTCTGTCATACTGCCACCAAGAGGGAAAAATACATATAAAGTGCTGATTTTGATTGACTTAAAGAAGAAAGTGTAATAGTTTCCATCCAACTGTTGTTTACATAATGCTGTTGTTAAATCATTAGGAAAAATAATAAGTATATGGAGTTCAGAGTTTTTAGAACAGTGCTTTGCTAATCTATTGGAAGATGTCAAAGGAAGGCAAAGGAAGAAGATGCCTGGGAAAAAGTTTTTTTTTTAAATCTGAACTTAGTCTGACCCAGTTTTCTTTACTGTTTCTTCTATCACTGTATCTTTTCACATAAGATCTTATCACCATTACATCTTCTCTTGATCCATAGACATTTCTCTCTTAGTTGAATCTTAACCAGTAGAAGAGTTCCTGCAGGATGGTTGGTCCTGCTGGGGGGTCATCAGCTGAACCCCACTTTGCACCCTAACCAGTGGTTGCCATGAGGAGGTATCTAGGCCATATAAATTGACCCTTAAGAAAGTCATGGTCATGCCCACCTGAATTGAGTTTGAACTAGTTTATTGTTTCTTCTACCATTACATTTTATCACAAAAATAGACAAAGCAAGAAAAAAGCTCAGCTGTGGGCTAAAGTAAGCGTAGTAAAGAAGCTATTTGTATGTTTATTAGATTTTAGTAAATGGTTTTGTAGTATAAGAATGGCCCATCAGTGGCTTTCCAGATGCTGTTAGATTACAACATTATTCTCAACATCAGCTGTAAAATTGAGAAAATGGATTCTAAAATCTAATGCCATATGGAGAGTAATAGGGTTGCTGTCTGATCTGGCACTTATTTTTTTGGGGGGGGAGGGCAAGATGGTTGGGGCTTTCAAACAAACCCTGTAACATATGTGTGTAAAAATATATGTTATTGTCATGCATATTTCCATGCATACGTGAGGAGGAAATGTGTGTGAAATAAAGAGAGATAACATAGAGATTCTGATGTCCATTTTATAGTAGCCTCTTCCACTGCTGGCAAGAAGCAATTAATTGCACAAACAATACAGATTGCTTTTAGGTGTGATTCAAGAGCTAGCTATGACATTTAAAACCCTACAAGGCATACATCTTGATTATTTGAGGTGTCTGCCTGATTCATTCAAGCTTGGTTAATTCAAGCTGGTTGGTGAACTCCATTGTTCAGGATCCAGGAAGTATGCCTTCACAGAGTATTTGCTTCCTGAAATGAAGTTGTTGAAGTACTAGATAGCTCCTACTCTACTGACCTTCCAGAGGTCCATAAAGACCTGACTCTCCCACCAGTCTTGGGGGCTAAGTTATCTGGAATTCCCCACTGGATATTGTGGGATAGTTGGCTGTAATTGTGATGACTTGAATATTGAAAATCCTCCACTGCCTTTTTGCAGATTTCTATAATGGAACTTTACATTTTGTTGAAAGTGAGGATGGTGATTCTTTTAAAAACATTGAATCATTGGAAGATGATCTATACCAGGCAGATATCTATCATCTTCTGGTTTAATGTAGAGTTTCAGTATCATATGATTTTTTCCCATTAAAAATATTTGGAAAGGATACGGTAATCAAAATGCAGTTGTCTAACTTGCCGATTTCTCTATGCAAAAAGATGTCTAGTTTTTTTTAATTACTGCATTTTGTTTACTTGTTTTTTTATGACAGATAATAAATTGCTATATATCTAAACATTTTAAAGTGCTCATACTTTAGTAAAAGAAAGTGAGTTACAGACACAAAATAGTGACCTTTCAAAAAGGCAGCGAGCATACATTTTTTTGGTATATGTCAAACCATATCGATATAGGTGCCAAATAGCTTTTAGTGCTGTCTGCAGGTCTTCTTCTTGTTTTTAATAGACTAAAAAAATATGACCACATAGGTTTCTTAACATATGGAGCTTTTGAGTAAGAGTGCCAGGAGCCTGCAGCAGGATGGAGGAGAAAGAGAGTCAGGTAGGGAAATTGGGCAGATAGAGAGGATTAACATCCATGAATGAGGAGTGAAGAAAAAGAGGATCTTATGCAGAGGCCCTTCCATCCTGAAGCATCCATGCACTGAATGTCAGCATTATCTATTAAATAAATTTTCCCAATGAAGGATTTTAAAACAAAAACACATCTGATTTCAATGCTTGTTATAAAAGCAATGCAGTATTACAATTTTGAATACAACTTTTAAAGGCATTCAGTCTCTTCCAGACTGATTTCTCTTGTAAAAAAAAAAAACTTTAGGTAGAGAAAAGTGGGGTCCAGTGGAATCAATAGAGCCTGTTTTCAAATTTCTTTTCATGAAAATCCACGGTGGATTTCTTTTACTGTCAAACTGCAGAGCCACTACCGTAGGCTTTTACCTAGTCATCCTTCAGACTGAGGGGACACTTGACTAATTTCAGATGAGGCTAGATATATGAAAGAGTCAGTTTTAAAAGGTTATCCCCAGCCAAATAAAATTGCAGTTGAAATGCCAGTTTAATCTTGAATCGCTAATGTTAGTGCTAGATTTTGGAACCAATGACATCCATGGCAGAAGGTCAAAGAATGAAAGGTGGTACATGAAACATCACAACCAAAGCACCATGTCAACTGTACATGCAGCAATATCACCCCTGTGTACAAAAAGGGTGGATTACAATGCAGCACATAGCAATTTGTAATTTGCCCATAGTATCCTATGCTAGGAACATGCTAGATATGTAAGGCACATACAAAGTAAAGGTAAAATAAAGTCTTCTTTCAGTTGAACTTAGATTTTTACAATTTCATGAGTAAGAATATGTGCTTATCTTGGCAACAATATAGAAATGGCCTGTTATTGCCTTTCAGGTTCCAGTCTCTTAATTTATTAATTTATTCTGCAGTCATGGTAATTCCTGGTGGTCTTCCATTCAAACATTAGCCAGTTTTTGAGGTTGCCTAGGTAGTGCCACCTAACTGGGAAACAAGGCCCAATTAATTAGTCATCTTCTCTTTTTGGGGATTACTTTCTTGTTGAATATCTATTCTACTTAAGGGAGCAGAGATCATAAACCCATACACCATAGCTCTGTATGACTCCCAAACTTCTTTTTGTTGTCTACCCAGATAATTTCATTTAAATTCAGAGGCTAATCACTGAAAAAGATGATGTACCCTTTTGCTGTGAGAAGTCAAATGAATATAAGTTCTAAGATTCTGATAGAATTAATTTACCTGTTAACATTAAACGCTCTACAACTTAGACACAGAATAAATGCACTGCAAGTTCAAGCCCTGCTCTTCTTTGAAGCCATCATCATCCTGCTTGTTGTCCTTTCCTCACAGGCAAAAATAATTAATCCATAGATTCTTGGTCCCCAAAAGTATGAAAACTTAGGTATTTCTACACTTTCTCAACAAGGTCACACTGCCAAAAGCAGACATTAGAGCTACGCCTTCACAACTAATTTGCAATGGTCATCAGATAGTTAAAAAAAAACCCCAAGTAATTAAAAACAAGTAACGCTGAAGTCTTACTTGGAAGTGAAGGAACAATTGGAAGGAATTCCAGAAATGATAATGGGGATCCTTGAGAGTGCCTTCTTTACCTTTTAAAAAAGTTGTAGTGTGTATGTGTAGGCCAGGGGTGAGATTCAGTAGGTTCGCACCGGTTTGGGTGAACCAGATGTTGATTTTGCATCTGGTTCACCGAACCGGTTGTTGCAAGGATTGGCTGGCCCCACCCACCCCAGCCTGTTCCTCCCAGGAATCTCCACGCAGCCCATCCATCATGCCAGGTAAGTGCAGGGTCCGTGCCGAGGTTCTGGGAGGGCCAAAAATGGGCCTACCGGAAGTTCTGGAACTCTAGACACAGGCTTGTTTCCAGCTTCCAGAGCCCAGGGAAGGTCATTTTCATCCTCCCAGAGGCTCAGGGAAGCCTCTGGAGCCTGGGGAGGGTGAAAAACAAGTCTACCAGAAATACAGGAAGTCGAAAAATTAGCCTGTTTCCAGATTCCATAGTGCCTTTGGAGCCTGGGGGAGGCTGTTTTTGCCCTCCTGGAGGCTCGAGGAAAGCCTCCAGAGCCTGGGGAGGGCGAAAATGCCCTCCCCACTGTGGTGCAGGAGGCCGAGTTGGCCATGCCAACCATGGCCACGCTCACCCAGCAACCGGGCAGAAAAACGGTTGCTAACATTTTTCAATCCCAACCCGGTGTAGGCTCTATTAGCTATAACACTGTTTCAGAGCTTGGCATATAGGATTGAAAGAGATTTAGTTTCTGGGTTGCCCCCCACCCACCTTTTCCCCTCTGTCCTACGGCCTGGTCTTTGTGGCTTGGAAGTAGTCCCAAAATTTGCTGCTCTGCAAAAGGCTCTCAAGGAAAACTCCTTTCCATGAACGATCCACCATCTAAAGCATGTGTATGTGTGTGAAGGTGACAGGAAATATTCTGGAGTTGATGTGCTTCCCTCCCTCACACTTTTTTCCAGTTTATCTATGACATCTCTGATATATTAGTTGGTTTCCTACGGTTATTTATACATTTCAGTATATTTACTATTTGATAGTAGTGAGGGAAATGACTGCAGTAGACTACACAATCCGAACTGGCTTCCTGAACAGCAGATGGAAAGTTTCTTTTACAGGCCATTCCTTGCATTAGCAGAGATTGCATAACTTTTGATAGTTTGCTGAGTGAGGTGTGGGTTTATTTATGTTTTTGTGTTTGGATTAGACAAAAGTTCAGGCAGAGTTCCTCGCCACAACAATTAGTCAACATGCTGTCACCAAGGCGAGGGAAAAGGGAAAGCAGGGGGTTGCCTTGTGAGCTTCTACATGAAATGCATTTTGAAGGAGATTTGTTTTTGTAGTTAGTTAGCAAAAGGCATGATGAATGCTGAGTTGGCCTCCTCAATAATGCACCCAAAGACTGCTGACCAGTTAGATGCCTGACCACCTGGACTGTTTCTATCATCAGCAAATAATTCAAGCATTTCTTCACAGCTAAGACAGTATGTCCAAGAAGATCATACTGGGAGGCTCCTTCAGTGAGAATGAAATGTTAAGAAAGTGAATTTGAAATTTTCCTGATGCTAATGGGAAAGGGGTAAGGAGGTAGAACATGAGATGATAGAAAACTTTCAGATATGGCTTCTGATTCAGGAATGTTTAAATAACATATCTATGGTATAATTTAATTTCCTTAGCCTGATGTCTTAGAACTCTTGAGGCTACATCTCCAGATTTCCCAGGTAGTATAGCCAATCTTTATGCTAGGAAGCAATACTGAGAGCATTTGCCCAATTAAATTTTGGAAACAAGTTAACCTTTTCTTTAAATTAATTTTTATTAAAGAAGGTTTTTTTTTTTGCAAAGTAAAATCAATACAAATTTAAGGAAAAAAAGGGAATACAAGAAAAGTGATAAGTAGAAAGGAGATGAAAGAAAAAAGGAAAAAAAATAAATAAAGACGTGTCTTTTGACCTTTACAATCTTTATAGTAGTTAAAAATGCATGAATATATTATCCTCTCTAAGATTATATCATAGTTCCTTCCACATTCTACCCATTGTAATTATCAAGTCTCTAAATCTCAAGTTATTTTTTTCTGTTTTAAGCAAAAACAAAACTGTAAAGGCTTTCCAGTCACTAACTATTGTGGTTATTGTCTTTTTCTTAACCAAGCCAGTCAATTTTGCCATCTTTGTGAATTTTGTCATTTTTACCAACAATTTCTCCATTGTAGGCATGTCACCGTCTTTCCATAACTTGTAAAACTTGTAAAAATTTACAAATTGGATACTGATACATGGTTTTATAATAATACCCTTACAAATATTCTAAGTTGCTGGAGAGATCATTTATAATTTTGAAAACATTTTTTAAAGAAAAAACTGACATTTATGCCAGTGTGGAATTATTTGAAACATAGAGGCTTCTTCGTCAGTGTTTCCTGGAAAGGCCATGTGACCACAAAACACGGTGGAAGGTTGATTGGCATATTTCAAATCTATTGATAAATTATTTTCAGTAATGGAGCTAAAGCAAACATAACTTTAAGAAAACAACAGAACTAGAAGATGTGGTCAGCAACCAAAATTCAAATCTCAATATGTGTGTTTTGGTGAGGGGGAGATATTCAGGAATCAATTCCTTAATAGTACATGTTTTGGCCCTGTTTATTTGCAAAATTATATGCTGTTGTATAATTATGCAGTCATTTCAAAACTATAATAACATAATTAGGACCTGAGGGGAAAAAAGACTTTAATTAAAAATTAATTTACAACCGAGTATAAAGGAATACAAACACAGAAAACTAAAGCAGCCACTCCTATTTTGTTTTTTGTCATCAGCTCAGATGGGAACCAAAATTGGTGACTGCAAAGCTCTGCAAAGATTGGTGGGGAGATATTTCTAAAAGATAAAGGTCTCCTTGGAAGCAGTTGAAGCATTCAGGATCCATTGTCATCTGTTATTTTCATGGATGGGCCATCCTGACACAACTCTCGTTGTCAAAATAACAGGATAACAGAGTTGGAAGAGACCTTGGAGGTCTTCTAGTCCAATCCCTTGCTCAGGCAGGGGACTCTATACTATTTCAGACAAATGGTTGTCCAATCTCTTCTTAAAAACTTTCAGTGTTGGAGCACACACAACTTCTGGAAGCAAGTTGTTCCACTGGTTAATTGCTCTAACTGTCAGGAAATTTCTCCTTAGTTCTAGGTTCTCTCCTTGATTAGTTCCCATCCATTGCTTCTTATCTCACCTTCAGGTGCTTGGAAAATAGGTTGACCCCCCCCCCTCCTCTTCTTTGTGGAAGCCCCTTAGATATTGCTTAGAACACTGCTATCATGTCACCCCTAGGGATCCTCTTTCCATTAAACTAGACATACCCAATTCCAGCAACCATTCTTTATATGTTTTAGCCTCCAGTCCCCTAATCATTTGTATTGCTCTTCTCTTCACTGTTTTTAGAGTCTCAACATTTTTTTACATTGTGGTGGCCAAAACTGGTTGCATTATTCCAAGTGTGATCTTACCAAGGTATTATAAGGCATTAACACTTCATTATAAGGCAGTGTTGGTGAACCTTTTTGCACGCGCCAGAAATCGGAAGAGCAGCTGCTTGGTACGCATGCACGCACTTGGAAGATGATCTTTCAGTTTCTGACTTGCGCATGCTCACCAGCCACCTTGCCTTTTGGTTTCTGGTGCAGATGCATACATGAAGACCAGCTGGCCGGTGCGCATGTGCACGCCAGAAACCAGAAGATCATCTTCCCAGCATGTGCATGTGCACCAGGCAGCTGCTATTCCACTTTCTGGCATTCCTGTGTGCGTGAAGACCAACTGGCCATGCACCAAAACCTGGAACAGCAATGGGTGATGGCTGGTATGCCCAGAGAGATGGCTCTGCATGCCACTTCCGGCATGTGTGCCATAGGTTTGCCATCATGGTTATAAGGTATTAACACTTCACATGATCTTGATTCTATCCCTATTAATGGATTCTGCCAGGACCATTTCACCTGGAAATTGTCTGGCCATGATTGAAGGTATTGAATGGATAACCCATGGAGTTCAGACTGCATAGCCACTTACCTCTTTTGGTAACTTCTACAGCAATCCTCCCTCCCTGCAACATACTATTGAATTTAGAAAATAAGCAATTTGATTTTTAAACATTTTGAATAGAAAACAAAAAATGGGCCCAGAATTTTCTAAAGAAGAATGTAAAGCTTCTTTCTAATGATGTAACCATATCATTTTTACTTTCTCTAAAGCCCCTGGAAACCATACTAAATTCATGTAATCAAGGTATGGCTTGCCAGAAGATTGTCTGCTCCTGTGAGATTAATCACTTCCCAGTCTAATAGGAAAAATAAGGTCCAGAAAAAGAGATATGATGGTTGAGGTGGCCCTTATTTCCTGAACTGTACAGTTATCACCCCTATGGCACATATCAACAATAAATCTATGACTAAACCTTATGTCTCCTGAGTACTCAACACAACATACAGACATTCCAGACAGACATGCAATAGACTGAAAGCCAAGATAAAGAGATGGCATCTCTGTAGACTAATCCTCTCATCTATTCTGATGATGAATGGACAGTACAGAACAGCATAAATGCAGCAGTTGGACCCAGTATATTCATAATCACAATTATACAATAACATTCACAATAAGATCCTTAATAAATGTGGGATTTAATAGAATTAGTAGATCACATGAAGAGCTGTCAAAGACAACATATTTCTTCTGCAAGAAGTCAGAAGCCAGAAAAAAGGGGTCAAGCATAATAGGCTTTAATAACTCTTTTTTCCTGTACTTGTAAATATTCCAGTAAAAGCCCCATTATCTCTTCCTACCTAAGCATGACAAACAACTCTCTGCTAAGGTTATTATTGTCTATCTAGCCTAGGACTGTCTATTTTACCAGCAATGGCACTCCAACATCTCAACTAACAAGCTTCTTCAACCTTGCAACTTGAGATAGGAATAAATGAACTTTGGACTTACTTACAGGCAATGCATGTAAAGTGCTTACCTTTAAGCCATCTCCTCATCCCAAACAAAGATAATAGTAATTTATTCCTGTGATTTTAGAGATACTTTGCACCAATATTTTTTACATTCCATTCATATGTTTCAGAAAATGCATTCCCAAAGGGTGGTTAAAGGAGATCTTTATTTGTTCTTTATTATAAAAATAACTGTAAGAAATGGTTTTAAATCATTATCTAAAATAGTGTCTGTGAACTATGAACTGAAAATATGGAAGTAACATTGCAAGGAAATATTCAGCCTAAATATATATTTATTTGGATCAGTGGTGGGTGCTGGATCCTGTTGCAACTGGTACAGTGAAACGGGGCCAGGCGTCCACCACATGAACACGTGCAGCACACGCGCACACGTGCGCAGCATGCACATGTGTACTTACCACCCATGACGTCTCTGCAACACTCCAGCTGCTCGGTGGAGCATTGCACAGGTGCTGAATACTCTGTGTGCGTGCGCATAAGCCTCGAACAGCTCAAATACAGGTAAGGAGTGCAGGCGGATGGGCGGGTAGGCCCTCCACAGCACATTACTGGTTCAGTACCTGGTGCTCCCAGCAGGAACCGGTATGCCCGTACCAGGGCGTACCGGTCGTATTTCAAAACTGATTTGGATCTTGATTCTATCAGAATTACTGACTTGCACTTTCAAGACAGTTTATTTAGACTAAGGATATAAAAGTCTTAACATTTATTCACATAACTGGATATTCAACATTTATGCTGATGATGGTTTGTAAGATTCAGATGTTAATTGTGGGTCTTTTGTTTTGGGGTGGATGTAATTTACCATGAGTTTATGTTAAGAAAATATTTAACATTGAATTCCCATTTGATTCATTAAATAGGACAATTTGAATCTGTATAAATCTGTGGGGGTTTACTGCTTGATTAGAAACATCTTTCTATTCCATATGCTGTTGGGAAATACATTTCTCCAAGGGTTAATTAACAGCCCTTACATGTTCTGTATTTAGCTAAGGGTACAAAGCCAAAAATATAAATAATGTCTCAAACGGAAACAGAAGGTGCATATGGTTTTTAAATTTGAGTCTAAGTTCATTGAAATGAGCCAGAAATATAAGTTGCAGGCAACTGAAAATATGCCTTTGGAGCTAGCCTGAAGTAAAAAGGGCACTTACATTTTTAAAAAAGTAAAATAAAATAATTGATTCTCTTTGCGATTGCCAATGCTTTTTTCCATTGTAAGTATTGCAGTTATATAGAGATACTGATATTGCTGAAAAAATATTTTTAGCTTTCTGATATTTATTTATTTATGTATTTATACAATTGCAAAGAGCTCAATCTCCACAATGACCTTGGTAGGCTTACAAATAAGAAAAGAAATTACATCAACAAAAAGAAAACAACTGACCAGAAGTAGAACCAAAACACCAAACAGCAAAGAAAGAAAGAAAGAAAGAAAGAAAGAAAGAAAGAAAGAAAGAAAGAAAGAAAGAAAGAAAGAAAGAAAGAAAGAAAATAGGCACACCAAAGTGGCTCAACCTGGTTTTTAACTGTTTGTGGAAAGAAAAACAATTGGAGCAAAACAGATCTCTTTTGAAAGGTAACCTTGCACTTCTCTCTCATCCTTTTTTGCACTGTTGTCCTATCCCTTGTGCCATTGCCATTCTTGAATGGGGGACACCCAACAATTGCATAAGGTCTAAAATAGGCTAAATATGATTTCTAAAGCAAAGCCCCCAATCAAAGAATAGCCAAAAGTAAGTTTATTATGGATGGTGAATCTCTGCTCATTTCACATCTTTGCTCCATCTCAACTCTTCAGCTCCATCGTCCAAATTCAAATTCTTAGAGTAGAAGACCTGAACAGATCACCCCCGAAGCCCTTGGCCATGTGGAACAATCAAAATGTTAGGCAATGTGGTGGCTTCCAGATGATTTTATTAGGGATTCTGAGAGTTTTAATCTAAAGTATATGTAGGATGCCATATTATGTAATCCTAAATTAGATGGATTTATCTTGAACTACCCTCTAACTACCATTTTTGGTCTGCCCCACTAAATTCTATTGCCCTACTGAATACTTTATTTTGCAATCCTACTAGGCACTGAAGATGTTGCCTAGTTGAGCAATGAAAACAATCAAGAGAGCACCAAATCCCACTTTTCTCTGCAACTTCAAAGTGTATCTTCTCAGGAGTGTCTAATGTAGCCTTGAAATAAGCTCACAGATGAAAGAGCCCTGATAAAAGTTTATCCCGCTGCAGCAGCCACTTTTATTTCTATGTTAGCCATGATGGTTGCCTGAGAAAAGGCACCTGCACACGTTCTGTACAGTATGTTCCATCTGTCCTTCACCAACCTTTCTACTTGTCAACATGAAACATCTTCTTGCCAATGATTATTAAGTGACTGCTTAAGTACAGGGCTGACTGAAGTGAAAAGGAATGCCAACTACCTAAACTACTTACTATCATAATGTTAACTTCATCCTAGATAATATTAATAATAAATCTGATTATAAATCAACAATTTCCTTGTTTGATGATTATGATTTGACATGATTTCATTTCCTACCCATGTGAAAAATGTACACGTTTGTTTTCAATTATCCTACTCAACTTACTGTCCGAATTGTTGGTGGGCATTCAGATATAATCATGTTATGTCTGGCAGGGTTCTTCCGAAACAAATTCGTAGCATTTATTTAACATAATAACAAAGTTATTTCCACCAAGAAGCACCCCGTAATGTTAGGGTTTGCTGATGTTCACCACTAAATCTTCTTCAATAACCGAACGCTACAAGTAATATATTGCTGAAATCTGCTATAGAGGGAAAAATGGAATTGCAAAATTACTAAGCATGGTTAGTTTTAGGCGAAGGAATGGAAAAACGGCTGATTTTCAATATTTTGTTCTGTAGCAGACATGTAATTTAACTATGACACAGATTAATAATTGCTAACTTTTCACTTCAACTTGACCCAAGACGTTTAAAATACAGTATAATGTTGAGTATTAAGTTTCCGCACAGAGAGAAAGACATATCCTCTGGCTGAATGACTGAGCCCCTAAGATAAAAGGCTAAAGTCCTCAAATCTCCCTTTCCTGAAACCTCCTACCCTAGATTTGAGTGTCTGCCACAAAGAGAAAGGAATCTATTTATTTTCCAAAGCATCAGAGGGACAAGAAATAATGGATGGAAACTAATCAAGGAGAGAAGCAACCTGGAATTAAGGAGAAATTTCCTAATAGTGAGGACAGTTAACCAGTGGAACAGCTTGCCTTCAGATGTTGTGGGTGCTTCATCACTCGAGGTTTTTAAGAAGAGACTGGACAGTCACATGTCTGAAATGGTATAGGATCTCCTGTTTGAGCAGGAGACTGGGCTAGAAGACCTCCAAGGTCTCTCCCAGTTTGATTCAGATTCTGATTCTAAATGTTCCTTCTCCTTTGGGTTTACTCCTCTTTTCCAGGGGATATCTCATTTAAAGTCTTGTATCTGTCCTCAATCTATCCTCAGTATATATGTAACTCTGGTATCTCATATCTCTCATATCCATAAC
The DNA here is from genome assembly GCF_009769535.1 of Thamnophis elegans. Lineage (NCBI taxonomy): Eukaryota > Metazoa > Chordata > Lepidosauria > Squamata > Natricidae > Thamnophis > Thamnophis elegans. The sequence goes on along the minus strand of NC_045544.1, from coordinate 94,744,618 downwards.
ATCCTTCTGGAAAGATTGTCGGAATGGAGATGTGGAGGCTCTGCAATAAAGCAGTTCCATTTCTACTTGGATAGGTTTTTCTAGAAGGTGGTACTGGGGGATTAATTTTCTGCTTCGTGGCAATTTGGTCGTGGAGTCCCTCAGCGTTCCATTTCATTTCCTAAACCAGTGTTTCTCAACCTTGGCAACATTTATATAGGTAGACGTCAAGTCCTAGAAGTCCCCAACCTGTATGATGTTCAGCTTCCAGAATTTCCTAGCCAGCGTGACACTGCTGGGACAGATCATTCAGATTGTGGGCTGAAAACCTACAAATAGACTACGCATCTTATTTTTACAATATAGACCAAATTAAGAGACAAATGTCATATAGATCTAAAATTACTTTTATTAGAATATCTATATTAACAGAACCTTGCAATCTGAAAATACATCTGTTCCTCCCTTCTTTCATCTTCTTGAGAAATAGGGGATATATCTCTGAGGTATTTTGTAATATTTTCTCTTCATATATAGCTAACTCAAGTTTATCTGCTTGTTGTTTTGTTAATGGATTTTCCCTTTCTCCAAAAAGGTCCCGATAGGTACCCTCTATAGATATGAGGGCAACACCCAGATCTACCTCTCCTTTTCCTGTAACACAACTGTGATGGTTGGTATTCTGAAGCAATGTTCTGGCTGATTTCCAGCTATTGAAAGTGTTAAAATAAATATATAATCTCACTTTCTGGTCATTTGATGTATACGCATGTACTAGAGGATTCAGTCCAAACCCTGAGAGATAAAATAATCTCATAAGAAATAAGCAAAATCACATTATTAAGCGACAAAATAATCACAAAAAACCCTTTTAACTTTAAAATTAAAATTTATTGAATATTAATTTCCTGTGGTACATGATATAATTCAATTTTTAAAAAAAGCTAAAATAAAGTGCAATTCTCCCCGCAATTTTTTTTTTAAAAAAATATTAAAGCAGAAATTCTAAGCAAAATTGCAATTCAAATTCTAAAGATAAAACCATGAATAATGATTGAAAGTACACACTATTCCATACAGAGAAGGGAATAATGTGTACAGAGAAATAAAGGACAATTAGATTTAGCACAATTGAAAGCATATTTAAAATTATAATGCAAATTCTAGGTACGTACATCTGATCATCTGTTTCTACCAAAGTACCACTTTTTAAAATCAATGGTTCCTGTTTCATTTTTCTAGATTTCATGAAACTTTGGGAGGAGATTACACTTTAATTAGATGCTGCAGATGACAATTTTAAGCTCCATTTTTATCCTAGATTTCCGCCATTTATTTTTAAGAGACCCAAACTTTTAAACAATATATTACTTGTAGATGTGGATTCCATTTGAAGCAAGGGATATATCTGCATTTTATGGTTTTATGGTTTTATAGTTTTATAGTTGTTGTGAGCTGCTCAGAATTGTGTTCCAGGATGAGCACAACTTTTAAATGTATGAATGAATTAATTTTAACACCTGGCAAGGGATCATAATATATGTGTGCAATGCACACACACATACACACCACACAATTTTTATGTGTCTAAATCTTTTGGGATACATTATGCAAAGACCCAAATCTCTGCAAAGGTATCCAATGCTGGGAAAAGTGGAAGAAAAGAAGGTGACAAGCAACAAGGTAGATCCACTCAAATACAATGACAATGAGGGCATCATTGGAAGACCTGAAGTACCAGGTTAGGGATAGATTATCATGGAGAAGATGTGGTCACTAGGAGTAGAAGATGTTTGCTAACACATAATATGATCTTTTCTATTTCAGCTTTTTTATATTTACTATAATAAATCCAGTATTTTTTTAAAAAAAACTATAGAAGCAAATACAGTTGACCATCTGAAAGCTGTTTCAACCCAACTCCCTAGTAGAGCATTTAATTATGGCTCAGTATCCTCCACTTTGCTGCTGTAATTTCAAATAATTTTCTCATTGTTGGTTTTTTTATACTTATTGTACCTTGTTTGGGGAGTTTGTTCAATGCTTTGGCCTTTGCTAGAGGTTCTTTGGCTATAGCTAGAAGAACGATTGGCAAACTTTGGCATTTCATTGGACCTCTTGAACTGTTTATGATAACTCAATGGCTATAAACTCCCTTTAAACTTACCTGAGATTTTGATGTTCTCACATCAATAAAAAACATAATCTTCTATAGCCATTTTTCTAAAAGAAAACCCCAATGTATCTATATGTCCATCTATATAAAATGGCCTTATAGTTGCCCATGGAACATAAACTGTTAAAAGATTTTGATTGATATTGATAAGCATTGAATGATATCTTTTGAGATACTATTTAAATGGATTGGCATACAGGGTGCAAGATGGGAATTACGAGTGCCAAATTTACTTAATTTTTTTATCTAATACAGTATATCTTCCATTGCAACTCTATTCCCACGTGTTAAATTTCATCTTTGTCCTTACTTAGGAATTAAAAGCCAAGCGTAATTCAAATATATAAGGAAGTATTTTGTGTGTAAGAATAAAAATTGGGAGATTATGCATTTGAACATTGTTGGGAGGGAAAAGAATAAATAACATCTGCAGAACGGCAAAAATATCACTTAAGCAAATTTTAGTCTGGAACTTTGGGATGAAGAACAAAAGAAACTCAAATTTTGCAGCTGAATTCTTCATTCTAATGAATAATAATTATAAACTAGGGAGAGGTGATGCTCAGAACAGACCATTATTATGTTTCTTGGCTCATCAGTGGAAAAATAAACAGCTCTTCAATTCATGTCCCGGTTATGTGCTCATCCTAACAATCCAGGTCTGCCAAGAACATTTTCTACTTTACAATTCTCTTGTGTGTAACCACAGTTTGGTTCTTCCACCCTCATATCACAGGGAAATGGAAAACAATAGCACCCCAAAGACACCCTGCCATGTAATTCAGCACCACTGTAAATGCATGAATGCTAACAGGATGGTGGGAAAAAACAACAGCTTCATCAGAAAAGGAGATGATCACACATATCAGACAACCTTCACAAGGGTAAATAAAGACAGAAAAATGTGGCCCATTATATTGCCTGTGAATGTAAGATGAGAGTATCTTAAACACATCTTTATATTCTTTATATTATATTCTTGTCTCATTGATACTGTGCATAACCCTCGCTCTGCGAGGGGACAGGGAAAGGAAAATAGCATATTATAATTTAAAGGCTCTTCCCACCCCCTCCCCAATAAACAACTCTTGCTTTAGAACTTCATGTGTTGTGTGAATGCAGCCTATTGTGCTGCATCCAATAAATCAGAGTGAAAGTTCTAATTACTTAGAATCATGTGGGAATCTGCCAAGAGAAGCCCATTCCGTGAATAAAAACTCTCTGTTTTTTGCTCACTTGGAAGCTAAGGCTCATGAAACAGTGACGTGCGGTGAGGTTTATGGCTGGCGAGGCACTGACACAGGGGTTTCAAATTTTTTTAGACTTGTGGACTTCAGCTCCCAGAATTCCACAGCCAGGCATGCTCAGTTCCGATTTAAAGCGACAGCATTTGATTTTCTCCTTTGCGAAAATGTTTCCTTCATTCTTTTTCTTCTCCCTCCCCATCCTTCCTCCCTTTCTCCCTCCCTCCCCTCTCTCTCAAACAGACACACGCACACAGAGAAGTTGGATCACTCTCTCACTCACTTTCTCTCAAATAAACACAAACACAAACACAGAAGTTGGATTGGATATATTTTCCAATAGCTTGAAAGCAGCTCCTCTGCCATAACCCCCCATTCCCCTGCTGCCTTCCGATATGAGCCTTTGATTGCAGGCGGAGCCACGTTGCCTTTTCAAACTTGTAATCAGTGAAGCTAGGCTTATGTAGTTTTATCCAGCTGTGTGTGTGTCTGTGTGTGTTTGAAAAGGCAACGTGGCTCTGCATGCAATCAAATTACACTTGGGGAGGGATCTACACTTGAGGATGAAGTTTGAATTCCTCCCCCTCCCTCTGACCCACACGTACCTTTTCCAGCTGTTTCAGAGAGGATTTCAACTCTGCTCTTGCCTGCCATCATGAAAAGAAAAAAAGTGTAAAAGGAAAAAGGCAAGAGCTGAGGTCAGGCTGAGCTAGTTGCTGCCAGAGTCACTGACTCTGCTTAGTGCTTAACTGTTTAAAAAATCCTCTAAAAAAGTTACCTCTACAGGAGGAGGCGGGAGAACGACGTGCCTCAATACGTCAGGAATTTTTTGGCTTTTAACCCTTGCTTAACTCTGCTCGAGTGATTATAAAATGCCAGACTAGATGAGGGACGCCATTCTCTTGCCTCCTCCTGTAGAGGGCGCTTTTTTAGAGGCTTTTTTAAACAGTTAAACACTAAGCAGTCATCCACGGTGACTCTGGCAGCAACTAGCTCAGCTTGACCTCAGCTCTTGCCTTTTTCCTTTTACATTTTTTTTCTTTTCATGATGACAGTGGTGAGGCTCTGCCTCCCCTGCCTCCCCTGACTGCATGTCCCTGTCATGAAATCATGTACAAGACAAAATCATGTACAAGCTTTCACACATCCATACCATACTTAACAGTATGGATGTGTGAAGGTTGCACAAAGGCTACGGGCCCTAAGGGTTTTAGCAGAAGACTTGCATGACAAATATAAGTGTTCTGAATGCCTGAATAGGTTTTTTGTGCCAATTGAATTACATAGAAGTTTAATTAAGTTATATGAAATTATGTTATATTAAGGGTCTGAATTTAGATCCTTGGAAGTAAATCACCTTGAACTTGGTGAAAATTTTGAATTAGCTCTGCAGAGAATTTTGTTGTTAGTGTTGATGCTATTTTGTTATGACTGTGAGATCCTTCCCAGAAATAATTGTTATTTAATATGGATCTAAATTCTTTGTACATTGGGGATATTTAGTTCAGTCTTGGCTCTAGAAAATGTGAACATTTAGGTCAGACGTGGGAGTTTTTTGTTTTCGTATCAAGGGCAGTATTCCCTTGGTCAACTATATATACCACAGTCAGTTGGGCAGAAGCCAGCTGTGGGAAAGCTTGGGGACCATAGTGGGCAGCACCAATCCCTTTTTCTCCCTTTCATTTTGCCCCCTCTTTTTTTCCTCCTTTTTCCTGCCTGCTCATTTTCATTGTCATAATTGTAAATAAATCAGTTTAAGAGGGTTTTGGGAAATATAGTGAGAAATTTGAAATTTGTTTCTGAAGATAAGCTGGGTGGCTTGAGCTTTTCCAATCTATGCATGCTTCCTAAGCAGAAGCATAATTTGATGTGTGAACTCAGTTCCATTCCTGCCACTTGTATCTGTATTAGTTTCTGAACACACAAACTGTTTGTAGTAGCAACATTCACCACTTAGGGTGGTTTATTGATCATTGAAACAAGATTGTAGCTCAAATTTTTCACATCCTTTTTGCCTTTCTCTTAGGAATACAGGCACCAGAACATAATTAAAATGTTTTCATAACTATTACAAGATGGCATTGAGGGGAAGATTGTAGTATCCTTTTAGTATGTGTTCAGGATTTATGTAAAAAAAAAGTTTACGTAACTTGAATTTGCTCACAATATTTAATCACCTAGCATATGAAATTTATGTAAAGGCCAATAATTTGGAATCAGCAATAACAAAACAGTCATACAAACAAATTCTTTCATTTCCTGCAGGGTTTCTTTTGTTTTCTTTGTGATGTTCTAAGCAAGCAAGCAAGCACCAATTCTTTTGATCGGACTTAAGATGAAGGATTAAGAAGACCTAAAATGGCAGGACTTGAGGGAGTGGCCGATGATAAAGTACATTTGACTTGAACCTGGGGACTAGGAGCAAATTTTACCCCCAAGGAAACAAAAGCAATTCAGGCTGTACAATTACTATTTAAATGAGCTACATACAATAAATCTCACTTGGGGATAGCTGCTTCCTATATAGAAGAGAGTATCTTGTGCATTGCTTCAAACAGAGAAATGTACTTGGTGATCTTATTTTGTCGAAACTAAGGAGAAAGAGGAGAATAACTGATGTCATGATTTGTGAGTTGCTAAAAAGAAAACACGTGTTTGTACCATTAAATGAGAACTTAATCCTAATTGGTTTATGGAAGTAGGAATGCTAATGGAAGCTCTATAGAATCATAATTGATCCAGAAATAGTGAGACCCAATATTCCAAAACAATTTCCATGCCTCATTCCCCATAGTGATATTTTGTTATATAAGAAGAGATAAGGAAAAGTGATAAACAATGGGGATAAAATGAGTAAAGTGAGACCAATCAATCCTCCATTTAATGTTTAGTGGAGTCAGGATTATAAATATGAAAGTATATGAAGAATATTAAATAAAATAAATAAAATTATTTCAGTATAGAGACAATCCACCCCATTCACTGACAAATTTGTAACAGTGAAAGGCTGTATAGGTTAGGCCAGATAAAGTTATTCTCAAATTCAAGATTTGACTCCTTGAATCTATGCAATTTTCCTAGCAATGCTATTGATATCATTTGCCATTATTTTGTTCTGGAATATTTTTTATTTCCTAGGTTAGCTTTAGAAAAGTAGGATTTCTAGATAGTTTCCCACCTTAAGTATTTAACAAGAGTTTATTATTTAGCATATGATGAGAACATGACAGAAGACAAGTAAACATATACACAATTCATGTAATTATAAGTGAAACTTCTATTGGGGTATGGCAGTGGCCTCATAACTAGATGTCCAATTCAGCTATCTAGGCAAACATCTAACTTAACAAGAGTGATCCTGTTTAATTTTTGAGAAACATAAAATCATAGGGCTGGAAGGGACCCTAGAAATCTTCTAGTCCCACCCCTGGCTAAGGCAGAAATTCTTATAACATGCCAGATAAATGGTTGTCCACTCTTTCCCACAACTGTGGGGGTTTTGATTAATACCTCTTCAATTCCTCATCTATGTCATTTATGAAGACATTGAAAAGCACTGGGCTAAGACAGAACCTTGAGATACCCCAGTGCATGCTTCCCTCCACATAGATGTGGTCCATGAGGACCATGCCCTGAATGTGGTTTTTCAGCTAACTGAAAATCTATCTGGTGTGGTCCTGTCCATCTCATGTTGTTCTATCTAACCAAGAAGCGGACTTTAGTCTACTTTACCAAATGCATTACATGAAATCTAAGTATACAATATCCACAGCATTTCCTTGATCCTCTAATTTAGTCACTTTATCAAAGATGGCAATAATATTTATTTGGCATGTCCTGCTTTCAATAAACTGAAATCACTTTGTTGATTTCCAGGTGCACAGAAATATACTGTTTGATTATCTTTTCTAGGGTTTCCTAGGTATTGATGTCTAGCTCATTGGTCTGTAGTTTCCTAGATTCCCCCTTTTCTCTCTTTTGAAGATTGGAACCACATCAACTCTTTTTCATTCCTCTGAGAATTCCCCTATGCTCCAGGACCTTTGAAACCTAGATCAGAAACCAAGACCATCTAGGTATTGCCATCTGCTGATGCTAGACTCAACTCAGTTGGTGATGCATGCCAATACCATGCCAAATCCCTACCTGTTCTGGAAATATTTTCCTACCATCTATGTGTATAGTGTGTAGATGCATAAAACTCATCCATGTGAAGGAGGATTTGACCCAGTAAAGAAAGATAGTGAGGGTTTCCTTTATGGAAATTTATGATATGTAGAGTAACCGGGTCTCTGAGCAACTCAGAGAAAATCCCAATCAAAGACAAATAAAACCATGACAATCGTGTTAAAACCAAATTGATTAAAACAATAAGACATTGGAAACAAAGTCTATATGGAATCCAGAATCCCAAAATTATTTTTAATGTGTAAAAGGCTAAAATTTTACATGATTGTCAACTCTCATGAGATTTTGGTATTCCCTTCTGAAATTATGTGGGATGTTGGACAAGAATGGCAAAATATTGAGATTTGACAATACGCTAAGACGCGTAATTCTGTCACATCATATTCAATAACTTTTCAGATCTCCTAGTTAGGAACCATTAGTCTAGAGCAGGGATGTCAAACTGGTGGGCCAGATATGTCACATGCAAGTCACGCCCACTCTAGCTCCAAGAAGGGGGAAATGTCACAATATGTCATGTGACAGCAGTGTGAGATGGCAAGTTTGATATCCATGCTCTAGAGCATTTTTTTCTTGCTCCCCTAGACCTAGCACACTTACCTAAGTAGGCTCATTAGGCTTCTTACACTGTTCCTTCAAACTAGAGATTCAAGAGAGTCATCGTAGGACCCTAAGTATCCAAAGTCCAGGTACTGCAAGTTACTGAGTTATTGTCATTTCACTGGACAGTCCCGCTGAACCAGCACAGCCAAATTTATAACATTATCTCATTGCTATTGACACTGGTCCTATAACAGAAATATTGTTTTGAATCTATGACCCCATCTTTCAAATCTCCCTTTGCCTTAATCTTTACCTCCACTGCCACTTTCCACCTTACTTTTCCTCTCTATTGCAACTAGCTGAATAAAATCCCTAAGTCAATCCATTCTGAAACATGTCATAAATGCTTGAAATACCATAATGTGTTTCTTGGTATTGCATGCATATATAAAACCTGAAATTGCATATGTGGGTGATAACGTTGACTTCCTAGGTACCTTCTTAAGAGTAACCAGCACTTATATAATTGAAGTTGCCATGCATGAGAATTGCTTTAACTATAACCCACTGAGATAAATTGGCCTTTTTTAAAATTAGAACTAGTGGATTGGCGTTTTTGACACAATGCAGAATTAAACTGTAACTGATACAAGGAACATAAAAATAATTGTTACCTCTGGTAGCTTTATTTGTGCTAAATAAGGCAAAAGTAATTGCTTCCTACAGTAACTCATTTTTGCCTTCTCTCCTTCAATTATGTAATTATGCAATATGCTAAGAATCAATGGACAAAGAAAATTATAATCTCCCATGGTAGAATCATAGTATGGTACTATCTGTTATGTTGTAGAGATATCTAACAGTTAGGTTCACTTACCAAGATCAAAGATTCTAAATCTCACCTCAAAGGAAAAATTATGACTTGATTTTAAAGGTATCAACTGAAAGGATATCAACTTTTCTCCCTGCACCCAAAAGAGCTTTGTTTCCCAAAGCATTTTAAGCACGGTGAAATTTGACCTGTTCTATTTGGCTCCGGCTAACCGGTAGCGTTGGTGCCGGGATGCTTCACTCACCCATCTGGATGTCATCATGTTCCGGTTTTGAAGATCTGCCCTTATGTGGAAGGTCCTGCGCATGCGCGGAGGTGGCACGCATGCTCACATTTGTGAATTGGTAGCAAAGTTAAGTTGATTTCACCCCTGATTTTAAGGCTATTTACTTTACCTATCTCATTACATTATTGGATGTATTGGTTGACAAGCATTCAGATATCTATCCATGCATGATTTATTTGAATTATGAATCACCAGCCACCATTTTAATTAGCATTTTTTTTAGCAGAAGCAATACATGAGATGGAGGATATTTAAAACTTGAACTTTGAAATACCACAATGAGAATTCTGTTTAATAAAGATTTAAAAACTTTGGGCAGCAATGAGTGGACTTCCCTTCTCTGAAATCTTGGCATTTCTATAGTACATTATATTCTACAATATAGTCTATAGAATTTAATAGATTCTATTAAAAGAACAAAGACCACTAATTTAAACCAGTGTTTCTCAAACTTGAAAGCTTTAGGTTTTGTGGTCTTCAACTCCCAGAATTCCCTAGCCAGCCATTGAGTCACTGATCTAGAGGCTGAGATTTGTCCTAGTTCTCTGGAATAGAGAAACATGCTCCTTCTTACAGACTAAGAGCTTAAAGTGGCAAATCTAGGAGAAAGCGTACATAGAGCCATTGAACTTTATGACTTTAATTTTTAAAACATAAAGAGGAAACAAGTAAAGTTTGGCTGGAAACTTTAGAAGAGCCCTGGGAGCTACATTCTAAAGAAGCCAAGAGCCATCCTAATCTGACTATTAATTAAATGAGCCAGGCAGGGGCTTTGGGAGGGTGAAATGAACTGAAATCTACTTCTTGGTAATTTAAACTCATTGTTTCTTCAACAATGGTGGTAAATGTTGCTATGCCTTTTATATGTCAGTCCTTCAACAGTCCAAAACTTTTAGAGAAGACTTAGCTGTGGTATTCTACTGAATTCTGGAAGTTGTATTGGATCTGCTGGAGAAAAAATACATCTGGTAACTTCATAGAAGAGGTGATATGGCATATGTATATTCATATATTCAATTATTACACAATGATAAATTCCAAAATTAACTTCAGCTCTTTATTCACAGAAATCTTTCAACCCTTGCCAAAACTACTACTATAAAGAAACATTATTTTCTCAGGACTGACTGAAACTTATACAAACTCAGGCTAAGGAAGGTGAAAAACTAACATCTGATTAGTGTATGAGAATAGTTATGTTTCTAGTCTCAGAACAGAATGACTCCATCTTTATATTCTAAAACATTTATTCAGTTTTCCTAAATCTCCTTTTAATACATTATAGAGTGTGAATATTATTGTTTTTAAGCTATGTGAGAAAATACATTCCTGACAAGGTTTTCATAAGGAAAGAATTTAGCTGTTAACTCAGGTTTCATAGTAGCAAGTAGATAATTGAGAATTGTACTTTCTCTTAAAACAGTTTATATTAAATGTACTATTCTCTTTTGAATCTGACTGCATAAGTCATCACAGGAAGACTACAATTCTGGAAAACAAATAAGAAATACTTTAAATGTACTAAGTATCATATATAATGTAATGCACAAAGGTATAACATTATATATTATACAAAATATGATTTCATGTGCATTAGAGAATGAGATGATATATTTGCTAATACATATCAGATTTGCTCAAATAAGAGAGAGTGGGGGGAGGGAGGGAGGGAGGGAGGGAGAGGGAGGGAGGGAGGGAGGGAGGGAGAGAGAGAGAGAGAGAGAGAGAGAGAGAGAGAGAGAGAGAGAGAGAGAGAGAGAGAGATGCCCAAAGCAGTTTTCAAACATAAAATCAAACAAGACATAATTCTCTCAAGCAAGATTGGTTGTTTAAGGAGCTAATGTTATCCTGACCTTCTTTCTTTCTTTCTCGATAACATAAGAAAACTAAAATTTGTTGTCTGAATAACTTCCATTGTTTTGAAATTGCCTATCATTTGTGGTTTACCACTAATTGATGCATTTCAGAAGGGTTTTAACACCCTAGAGCAATGTCCATATTTACCCCAAAGAAAGATGACCTGCCATTTAAGTTAAATCCCCTCCTCCCAAAAGCAAAGTGTGGGGAGGAAAAATTTAGAAAAAAAAAATTAAACCCAGTTATAAATCAAATTATAAACCCAACCATGCCAAGTTTGCCCAGCTTGACAATTGCTGGCTCCAACTGTGACATCTTCTAGAGATTTCTTCTCTTTCAGAAATTACATGCAACGGACACGCTTATCTGTATCCATATATGAAGTTGTGTATATATACCTGAAAACTCCAAATATAGCAAATCTCGGTAAAACCCCCAAATTTACATTAATAACTACTGATTAAAATGAAATATATCCCATTTATAATATTAATTTCTATTTGCACATGTCAATTATTTTGTTTCTCACAGAGAAACCCTTTGTTTTTCACACATAATAACATTTCTGACACAGAAACAAACAACTACTCACAATTTCCTCAACCCTGGATGAGGAGAAATTGGAGAGGTAAGGAGAGGATCAGAGGGAGGGTGGCTGCACCTGGAAAGGGGAACAAATTGGATCAACATTGAATGGAAATAGAACAATGAAAATAAATAACTGGGCAGAGAAGAAAAGAAAAGGAAAGTAGCTCAACTGAAACAGAATGAAAAAAGTTAATTCCAACAGGCAAACAGTCCTTTTCAGCATTTAGTTGCATCTCTCATCATTCCTTTGTTTTCAACTCCCCCCCGCCCCACAACCTAGTGAATGTAAGCAAATTCCACCTATCAAAATCTGGTAAATGATGGAAATGAAGACATTTCAAGTTGATGTTTGGAATATATATTCTATTTCTGTGTGTTATTCCTTGATCTCATGTACTCTGCTATGCTTAAATTTAGTTGTATTTTTTAACGTTCCTTGTTTTGCATTAGCAATAGTCTATCTTTTGGGCCATAATCTGCTGAGATGGTTCAGTGGTTAGAATGCATATTGCAATCTGGCTCTGCTCACAGCCAGGAATTCAATCCTGACTGATTCAAGGTTGACTCAGCCTTCCATCCTTCTGAGGTCGATAACATTAATTGTTGGGGGCAATATGCCAACATTTTAAAGCGCTCAGAGAGTGCTATAAAGCACTGTGAAGTGGTATATAAGTGCTATTGCAATTGCTATATTAAAGAAGGATTACGGTGGTGTTTTATGTATCACAAATTCTGCGATCCAGAAAAACCTTTTTAACTATGTTATACAGCTGTATCCACAAGACATTGTGCCTGAATGATACACATCATAAAGCACTGATGTTATATTTGATTCTCTTCTTAAAACTGGTGACAATGTTGATTTTTCCCTGTTTCCAGTATGGGATAAATCTTTAAACAAGAATAACAAGAATAATCTCAGCAAGTGATGTTTATGGAGATTCTCAGTTATCCAAGTCATGATTAAGAAGCTTCTTGGTTGAGAAGTGAAATGTCTTCAAGTGAAACATCTTCAAGAAAGTCCAGTTGCCTTTTGAAACAGTACCTTCGGGACTCAGCAAGTGATACTCTTAGCACTCTAACTCTCATTGCTTTGGGGATGGGGAAATCTTTGGGAGAAGTTGCTCAGAAGCAAATGTAATTTTCTTGCTTACCATTCCCATAGTTCTTGGCTTTGTGGATACGGAACAGCAGAAAGCTGAAAAATACCATGGCCAATAGTATATGCCCACTCTTTAGAAGACATTTTAAAATGTGTTTAGTGCAGCACTCTTTCAAAGGGCAGAACCATTGTTTAGTAAGAGAAGGGATGCTTAAATAATCAGTCCTACTTGGGGAGGATCATTTTTATGGTTGTCCTTTTCTTTGTTTCTTTCTTAGCTATACAATTAGATATTCTAAGAATCTGTTAACACATTAAAAGCTTCTCCTTAACATTTAGTCATAAAACAGACATATGTGCATTAGCTGAATTAAGTGGGAAGACAAATGTTGCATGACAAAGCTATGAGATATAGTTTCACATAAAAGCATGGAACAAGCACCATTCACATCTGAACCATAAAGTTAAAGAATATTTGCTTCATTTTTATTTGAATCTTGAGAGTATCAAGGGCACATTGTTATCATAGTCTAGAAGCAAAGGAAGCTTAGAGCACCTTAGTCTGTTTTATTATTCTTAGAAAGGTTGTGCCTCACCTCTCATCATCATTATAGTAGCACATAGTAATATCTGTACATACATTTAAATGCACTAATATACACTCAAGCCCCCGCTCTCCAGAAATCTCAGTCTTCTTTATAATGAAGCAGATTAGAAATAGTTGAATTTTCTTCTCTTCTGCAATTTGAAGGGAATTGTGAGTTAGAACAGAGTTACCTTTGATAGGAAGAAAAGCAAGCCAGTCACCTGGCTGGTTGATTTTTCTTGAGGCAGAAGATAGGTGGAGCAATGTTTGAGATAAGAGACATAGACTCCCAAAGACTATAAATTTGCCCTATTTAATAGTAGAGACTTGAGAGTGTTTTGCTTCCATTCCATTTTGCACCACATTGTGGTGCAGTGGTTAGAATGCAGTACTGCAGGCTACTTCTGCTGCCTGCCGGCTGCCTGCTATTTGACAGTTCGAATCTCATCAGGATCAAGGTTGACTCAAGCCTTCGTCCCTTCTGAGGTAAAATGAGGAGCCAGACTGTTGGGAGATTATGTTGACTCTGTAAAACTTTTTGAAATCACTGTGAAGCAGTTTATAACTTTAAGTGCTATTATTGCAATTCTATAATCTCAAACTCAAAAATATTTTCTCAAAATTTAGAAAATAATCACACATTTATATTCTGAAGTACAGACCAAAACACTTCACTCGTGACTATCAATGTACCTTATAAATTTAGCTTACAATATTATGCAAGCAAATCCTTTTGATTAAATTCAGAATAGTTCTTTTAGTTGAATTTCAAAGGCCAAGCACTCCGATTTATGTAGTCCATTGACTTGGTTTCTTTCAGTACACTTCAATTACCATGACTAGATGAAACTCGAGTTTTCTTCTGTAATAACAATTCAGTGTTAAATCCTATTTATTTCCTATTTGAAAACTGGAATGTGTGGAGAATGATTTAATTATGCCCAAGAATCAATATGTTGTTTTCTTTGATCCCTTTCATGGAAGGAACCTACCAGAACATCCCAGGTTGGAATAGATTAAGAGCAGAGGTTTAGTAATACCTATCTCTTATGCTAAAGGCCCCAGTCTGGCCAAATTGCTTTTAAATAGTCATTATTTCTAATTATTCGAATGATGTTGCTAATTTGAATCTGAAACAAAGGTATAAACAGTATTTAAAGTATTCAAAGTTGTTTTTGTTGCAAATAACGAGATTAAAAGCCTGCTCTTGTACAAACTCCTGAATTTATCCAAGAGGAAGATTTAATATTCTTATGAATTTCTCAGATTTATCTTCTTATTTCTGCTCCCAACATTCTACAAAATTCTTATATCTGTTTAATATTGGTTCATATATATCTTTTATTTCATTTTCATTTTCATTTTATACAATCACTTATATACTGTGCATAAAAAAAAAAGGAAAAAGGAAAAAAAAAACCCCACATAACACTTCATTCCCCCATACACCCTCTCTTCTCCCCCTCCAACTTTCCTTTCACCCCTCCAGCATTCCCCTCTTCTACTTCCCTACCCCCTCAGACATCTCCCCCTCCCTCCATTTCACCCTCCATACATTCCCTCTCACTCCCTCTTTACTTCTCCCTTCTCTTTCCCTCTTCTCCTCACTTTGGTGTATCCATACAATTCAATTTGTTTTTTACAATAAAAGTAGAAAAAGAAAATAAGAAAAAAAAAAGAAAAACGAGCCGCAGTACACAAGTGAATTCTTATTGTTCTAAGGATTGAAACTGTAATTCCACCCTCCCCCCTCCCCCCTATAATCCCCCCTCCCTAACCCCCTTACGGCTTCGCAGGTCCCATGCCCGGCATAATTCTTTAACAAGCATTTGAGTATAATAAGGCCAGCTAACTTTAAAATTAAAAAAATAAAATAAAAATAAAGCCAAAAAGAAAAAGGAAAAATAGTAGAAAATAAGAAATAAAAAACACCCACACTCACACACAAAAAGAAGAAAGAAACAAAAAGGGTCAATAAACCCACTACGTTAACACAGCTTCCCATTATCTGTAAATCTTAAACAATGTGACTCATTCCAAATTTCGATTATTTTGCTACTTGCAGGGTTTCAAACTGTATTAGAGCCAGGTAAGTTGATCAATTAGAATTCCCCAACTAAAAGTCTCCTTGCTTTGCCTATCTATTCAGACCTTTAATTTATCTCTTTTTTATCCAAATATCCAAACCTTTCTATAACACCATTAAACTCAAATACTTCTTTCATTTTTCATTTCCAACACCTCCCTTTCTATCCTTACCCACCTCCACATATAAATTTTTTACCTTCCACCCTGCCTTTATCCATATCCACATATATATTTTATCCACATTCATTGCTCCTCCCATGTTTACTCCACTTTCCTGAAGATTCTCCGACCAATCTTTCTTAACTTTATATTGATATAGCAACTCAAACAAACATCAGCTTGCGTTCTAGCCCCAGGTAATCTAATTAAACTTTCGCTGCCCTTCCCTCTCCCACGCACCTCCCAACTCCGTTCGTCCCAAACCGCAACTCAAAAAGATCACAATTTCCGCTCTCCTCGCCTAAGAAAATAGTTCATGCACAATTTGAGTTAGAGTTCAGACAAAACTTCTGTACAATATATGTCCACAATCAGCAACGCTTCTTTCAGTCTCCATGTCTCATCATCGATATGCCACTTTTCCATTTTATCCCAGACAGAAATCATAAAACTTTAAAAACATCGCTTAGTCTTTATTCTTTAGTCTTCTGCCCTTCCGGAAGAGAAAAACAACACCCTCCGCCTTGTAGCCACGTGTCTCGCTGTTTGTCTTCTCCTTCTCCTTGCCTCTCCCCAGATCCGGATGAATCAGGAAGTCCCGCCTTCAGGGTCTCGTAGTAAAATTTCCGGGCTTCACCGACGGAGTTAATGCGATGTTTTTGGTTGCCAAATGTAACTGTAATACCAGCTGGGACTTCCCATTTGTATGGAATCTGAGAATTTCTGAGTTCTTCGGTTAAGAAAGCGTACTGTCTTCTTGTTCTTAATATTTGAAATGGTATCTCTTTAAAAACAATCAAGTCCTCCCCATCAATTATCAACCTCTTTCCGTAAAGCCTCTGTATTATCTCATTTCTAGATTCCCTTGTAGTAAAGTATATTATTATGTCCCTCGGAAGCTGTCGCTGTTTTGCTACCCAGGAATTCTGGCGGTAAATTCTTTGAATCTGCCAATCAAAGTTAAGTCCCGGACTTCCCACCAAGCGACTGAAAGCCTCAAAGAATGTCTGTTTCAAATTCTCCTGTTGGTTTTCACGCAGTCCTCTAACTCGTATAGCAAAGGCAGCCTTGTTATAATTTATCATGACAAGTTCTTTTTGGGCAGATTCAATTTCCTGTTCTAACATTTGGATTTTTGATATCAGATTAAGATTAGTTTCTTCCAAAAGTTCCAATTTGTCCTCCGTTTCAGCAATATAATCTGTCATGACTGTCATTACTCCGATCATATCCTGCTTTGCCTGAGCAATTTTAGCATCAAATTGATCACATAAATCCGATATCAGTTGATTAATCTCCTGTCTGAAATCATTAAGCGTTTTGAGAAGGAATTCTTGTGTTAGCAAATCTCCCGTGGAGGGTGTAGGAGACAAGGGTAGCGACTTCATAGCAGTTTTGGAGATATGTTATTAAGGAAGCGCTTCTGTTTAGGTTTGGGAGCCATTCCAGAATAAGAATAAAAGACAAGCAATCAAGCGAGCCAAAAATCAAAGTCTGTGCTCCCCTCAGTTAATCTTTTAGCAATTAGTACGGAGAAGCCTTCAGGAGGGTAGGGCTTACTAGGTACGTCACATCAAACACAAAAGCTACGAGATCGCCATCTTGTGACGCAGCTAAAAAAGAAAGGGAGCCTTTTGCGAAATTGAAGCTGGTATTTTAAATAGTAATAGAAGAAATTCCTCGGGAATGGTCCCCGCCCGGATTGGCTTTTAAATAGCTTAGCTTTGTCCTGGGGGGGGAGGCAATCTGCCTAGGCTGCAAAAAAGGCAGCGCGGAAAACTGGCCGGAGTAAAGGCTCAGCTAATGTTGAATCTCTTCTCCATTCACAGCAAAAAAAAAGCTATGAATTACAAAGAGATCCTAACGACTGACCTCCTCTCTGCCCCTTTCTGCCAGAAAGGGGAGATATCTATAGATCTTATAAGATATACGAACCAGAGTCCTGGCAGGAGCTTTTTTAAGCTCCCGACGGCGGCAGCTCCTCCCCTCGAAGCCTATATCTGTTTAATATTAAAATCTCTAATAAAAAAGATACTACTACTGAAATCCCATCTAATTCTCCTAGGAAAAAAGATTAAACTATTACAATAAGCAGAAAATAAAGCACTTGAAATTCCCAAGTGCCTGTCTGGATTTCAATCTTGCTTTGGAACGGAAGCATCTGAATAATTTAAGTTGAAGTGCTCAATTATTAACCCAAACCTTCTACTTGCTACATATATTCCTAACATATGTCATCCACATGTGTCACTTACATTTTTTAAAAAAATTGAATGGGTGATGTAGATTTGGGGGAAGCATCATTATACATTGGAAAGCAGCCATTTCTTTACAAGTTCTCATGTGACTTTTGTCTTTATCTGATTTTGTTTTAACTTGGTACAAAAGAATGAAGAGAAATCTTAAAACCTACTCAATTGCCACCAGAACATTGTTTCGTGAAAAGTGGCTGAAGCATACACTGCTAAACCACATAAAAAACAGAAAGGAGAAGTTAATGAGCTCTTGTATTAGCTGCTTAGATAAAATCACAATCCATCCTTCCACAATTTGGCACTGGGGTAAGAGCTTAATGAACCAGATCTATACGTGGAAGAAATAGTGGAATTTTTCAAGCCACTTCTTTGCTTGCAACATTTCTAATAAGGAAAACATTTCAGTTCTTCATGAATCAGTAGTTACATACAGAGGTCATTGTCCAAGAAAGCCATGTAGGCCTCAAAGTAAGGCCAATAAAATTGTTGGCTTAGAGTGGGATGGCTGTGTTAAAGGCAAATTCCATCCAGGGATCATTAGGATTGTGATTGAAAACTGGCAATATTGCAACATGCTTTTTTTTCCATTTCCATATTGTGACTTTTTTTCTCTTTTCACGCTGAATTAATTTTAATGGGGCCCTCGATGGGTTACCCTTTTATTGTTTCTAGTCCCCCAGTGATTGCTTTGTTCCAGAAAAGTATGGCATAATAAAATGACAGGCACATAGAAAATATAAGTAAAGTTAATTATCTTATAAAACGTTAAATCATATAATTTCCTAAAATGATCAATGGATAAGAATATCCACTGTAAATATGTAAATTTTCACTTTCTTTTGGAATCCATAATTTCAAAAGATTTGTCATTGATAGTGTACCATGGAGAGTTGTTCAAAATATTACCTTTACACAGATCTTACCAAGCAGAAAGGATTTGGCTGATGTTATGCATTTATGCAAAAATTTTAAAAATTAAAATATAACAATTATAAATGAAAATGCATTTATTATTAATTATTTTAATTAAAACAATCCATTAAAGATTGGAATGGAAAGAGTGAAGAGGAGTTGAATGTAGCTTCCTATTTTCTTCAGATTTTTGTCCTACCCCCCCTTTTTAATTAAATTAATTAATTAAAAAATTAAAGATACATGTGCCTTGTGGAATATACGTCTTCCAGCAATTTGCTTATAAGATTTAACATCCAGTTAAAACTTTATGAATAGAAGCTTCCTACTGTAGTATTTGGCACACTGGAACCATCATAAATAGTTTTTTTAATGCTCATAATTCTTCAAAGGCTTCTCTGTATGTACTATAGATAATGATAAAAATGCCAAAACATACTATTTATATTTTATATGTGAATATGTATATATTGATATACATTTATACTTTATTGATGCTATCTGTCTTCCTTAAGAGACTAATTTATTTAAAGGACAAGGCTAAATACTAAATACTAAATACTAAATACTAAATACTAAATACTAAATACTAAATACTAAATACTAAATACTAAATACTAAATACTAAATACTAAATACTAAATACTAAATACTAAATACTAAATAAATACTAAATACTAAATACTAAATACTAAATACTAAATACTAAATACTAAATACTAAATACTAAATACTAAATACTAAATACTAAATAAATAAATAAATAAATAAATAAATAAATAAATAAATAAATAAATAAGTTATTTAAAAATAGTGTGTGTGGGACCCTTAATGGAGCTGTTAATTATATAGCATATTTATTCCATATGTATTATATTATATATGTAATTCACATGATACACCAAACTTTTCTACTCCAGTTGTCATCTTGCTTATTTTTCTAGCATGTTTGTTTGTAATCCAATTCTAACAATTTGATAATTTCCTAATATCTTGGAAATTCCGTCTTTTTTTTTTTTTTGCTGGAAATTGATTCAAAAATAATTTCCTTGGGAAAAAAAATGTACCAAGCTTAGGAATTAACAGAGTGTTCTTTAAAAAAACATGTTGACCTGCAACAAACTTTTCTTCTTATTAAAGGAAATAAAATGAACTTTTTGAACTTTGTAGTTTCAAGAAGGAAAAGGTTCATTAAAATAAAATTAATATTTGGTCTGCAATCATTCTAGAAGGTGCATCGATACTTTTAAATGCCAGGTTAGCGCTTATGTCTTGCTTGGATTCCCAATGGTGTTGATAGAAAAGGCAATAAATCCATTCAGGAAAGTATAAGAATAAGATGTTTCTCCGGTATGGCAGATCTTCCAAAATAAGGGTTGCAAATAAAATTGTGTTGCTGTATCATAATCATAATGATATCATGAGGATATGCTGAGGAAGAAATAAGAATCACAGCTTCAACATAGCCACATCTACTTTTCATCTTTCTGATCAAATATAATCAAATATGACATGTAGGAACTTTCTATGTGAACGTGAATCTGTCTACCTTCTTCTGCAGTTAGATATGTAGCCAACAGGAGAAATAGCCAACATCAACTTAGTAAAAACATAACTCTACAAAGAATATGTCTTTCAAAACATATTTTTGTTCAAATTTAGCAAATTTGCACTTCCCAATTCCTGATATTTCTCCTATTTATATTTTAGTAGATTAAAGCTCTGAGCAAAAGTGTTTGCAAAAAAAGAATATGCTGGGAATATTCAATGACATTCTGTCTTTTAACCAAGAAATATGCTGCAGACTAGCACTTGGTAGAATAGTTATGAAAAAGGCCTTGGAAAATGTAGTCAATTGCCATGTGTTTACAGCTACAAACATCAGAATGGCTCAGGCAGCAGTTTTCTTTGTCTGTCACCCTACTTGGTAGAAATCCACTTCTCAGGAAGGTCAAAACTACTATTATTGAGATTGGCTATAGTAATGGTATCTTGCAAGTCTGATTGTGCTGTATCTGCTCTTTCTTCTTATAATTCAGTGAAGAGGCATTTCCCTAAGCTGTTCCAAATGTTATCCTGTTCTGGACTTTAAAAATGCTTCAGCCCCTTTTAACTAGGAAATAGATCCTCATATCTCTATCAAGCGCATCCTCCTTACCCTCTACCCTCTGATACTCTATGGAAATGAAAGTTGGACTTTGAATAAGCATGATAGAAAGAATATTGGAGGATTGAATATGGTTGTTGGAGAAATTGCACCCCC
Source organism: Thamnophis elegans (assembly GCF_009769535.1). Taxonomy (NCBI): domain Eukaryota; kingdom Metazoa; phylum Chordata; class Lepidosauria; order Squamata; family Natricidae; genus Thamnophis; species Thamnophis elegans. Next base: position 94,723,560 of record NC_045544.1, on the reverse strand, counting down.
ATGGAGTTCCAGTTTTACTGACCCTCTTTTTGTGTCTTGCCCAATGTTTTCCAATTTACTGCTTTATTATTCTTGGTAAACAATTTAATTTAACTGAATAAAGTCTCTAAACCTTGCTAACTATCATTACAGATGACTCTGACTGTGCCCTCGTCTACAGCATCAGTTTAACTGAATGCTGAATGTTAACTTGTGTGTTGTATGGGAATTATTTCATTTGGTTTTACCCAGAGCAACTAATGCAGAATTGGGTTGAAACTGCACCTACCTACAATATTGGTGTCGTAGGTGATGCAGTCCATTAGTTAAGTGGACTAATGCAAACTATAATATCTATGGGAAGCAGATGAACAGTGGTTTTAATACACCAGTTTATGTATTTATCCTGATCATTAAAATTGAAATGTCACCTCAAGAAATATCCAGTACTTGCTTACTAAAAGGGAAGATAATCCAATGTTTATTACGTCCTAATCTGACTCCCTGGCCATGTAGGCTTATATAGAAGGTTTTAGAAAATTAGTCAAATTAAAATTATATTAATAATTTTATATTTAAATGATAAAACTTTGGCAATAATCTGCTGTCCAATGAACAATAGCTACAAAAGCTTTGCTGATCCTATATGAATAATTAACTATATGTGTTTCCCTTTTGCAATTTGTTTTCCCTTGGTAGAAAAATTGGCTGCTTTTTTATATTATAAACCAAACTCAAGAGTTAAGAATCAAACCAAATTCATGGGCTATCACTATAGCGCTAGAGGGCTATTTGAATTATGCCATCCAACCATCATGCATTTCAGTTCACAGTTTATTCATTACGCTTCAGTCTTTGGTGTGTGTATAAGAAGGGAGGAACCTTGGAAGCCAACATGGGGGGAGGCACAAAGAAGTCATGTCTAAAAAAATTGTGCTCTGACATTTCATCTGAACACTCAACTTGCAATCTGAAATCGATGCTTCTGGCTTCAAAATCTAAAAAAGGTGTTTGCTTTTGCTAGTGAGGTCTTTTCACAGTTGTTTTTCTTCTGCCATTTTCATCATTCTCACTTAAAGACCAATCTTTTCTATGTGGGTGTACTTCACATGCTTACATTCCTGTATATTGTTTCTCTCCATTGCATTCATAATTTATTTCTCAAATAAAACTTAATAGTGGTCAAAGAATAATTATCAAAGACAAAGATACTAGCTATCAACTCTTGCCTTTTTTCTCTTTTTACCCCCATTTCCTTGGAAATTTTCAAGTATGAAAAAAGAGACTTATTCCATAATGTATAAAGCAGATGAGTAGTCACATTCACTCCCATGGCCTTACTCCAAGGAAAGTGTTTTGAAGGCTGTGATTGTGGTGTGAAATATGATATCATACCATCAAAAAAGAAAAAAAAGAAGAAAATCCAGACACCAGAAAGGAAAGACAAAACAACCACACATTCCCTTACAATCATTTATACAGATCTTGGGTTGAAGGAGGGAATTCTTTTTATAGTGGTTGCCATCAACTCAGCTTTACTTCCAAGTCAATAAAAATGCGATTGAAGCTGACTTTGCAATTGGAATCCACAAAGTCGAAGGGCGGGGGGGGGGGGGTGGAAGGAAGTGGTTTCAAATCTTGCAGAGAGTTCATTTTATGCATAACTCAGCGCATATGAGATTGTGGTTTATCTGTGCTGTGTAATTATTAGGAAGGTCTTTGAAGATTTTTTTTTAAGTATGTGTGTGTGTCTTCATGTGTGCAATTATATATTAGTATGTGTTGGTTTGGCATTAAAAGAATGTCACAGAGGACTGTGCAAGAGTCTGTTCCCATGGTATTTTGGAGCTCACAGGGAGAAGAGACATTTGTAAACATCTAAAGAACATCTGATCTTACAGCTTTTCCAGCCCAGTTTCCAAGCCAAATTGGTCTGGTAACAGATACTAACTTTGGGATGATAGTTATGGTTGTATAATATCCAGATATATTTGCCAAAGCTTAACAATTTTGACATCTGTTTGAAGAGTTAATAAGAGGCAGAGTTTCACTCAATCATTTGCTTAGCTTTAAAAGGTGGTTCCACATAGCCAGGTCATGAAATGTTGATGCCTGTGAGCAAGGTTGTTAGTAAAGCACTCAATTTCTTCACTTCTCCAAACTGCAAATAATGTTCCTTTGAACAAGTACCATTCCAAATCCATTGGCAAGTTAGCGATTGGGTTCACACACCAAGATTGTGGTTTGTTTGGGTTTTGGCTTGTTGTGTTATAAGAACCTAGCCGTTGTGGTTTCTGAACCATAATTGATGGCTTAACAGCATCCAAGAATTAATAACCAAAGCATTGGCAACACAAGTAGTCTGGGAGTACAGCAAGGTTAGAAACTGATAGCAAGACATTATTTCCAATATTGGTGGTGTAGAATTAAAAGCTAAAGAACACTGTAGCCACAAAGATTCCACCAATTCAGTAGCTGCCAGCATTAATTCCAACATCAAAATTACCCCTGAGCAGCAGTTCCATTTCCAAGGAAGCCCTCTGCCCTAAGAAAATCAGTTTCTCTAGTGTTCACTGGTCTATTTGACTTTCCCTGAGATTTTGCCTTAGCCCTGCTTGGGACTGGGGCTAATTTTCAGTTTCTTGAGCCTTCACATACTTTGTAGTATATCCTAATGAGAGGTTCTCCAGAAGAGCATAATTTATGGAGGAAAGCAAATAGGCATATGCGTTGTTAGCCAATCTCTACATGGCATCTTTCATGCTTGAGTGTGGTTAGGGCAGGTCTGCAGAATTTATGACTGAGCAAGCTGATTGCAGCCCAGTAACCATGTACTGTGGTTATCCAGGAGATCAACAATCTTCCTTTTATTTCTGCCAGCTGGAACAGCAAAAGAAGGAAAGCAGTCAAAGACTTGGCTGACTGGTACATGTGACTGGTAAATCTATACTCAGCTTCATCAGTCACATCTCAGACAGGACTGTTTAAAGATGCTAAAAGAATATTTACAGCTTGCTTCATTTTATTTAATAATGGATTTTTAGTAAGGCACGGTTCCAGACACAAGGCCTCTAAGCATGCTGATGGAATTGCCAATCGTCCTTTGCTTAATAATATTTGTACCAATATGCACATCTTGCTTCTAGGGTTCTTTTACTTTGATTATCATTCCTCTTTTGGGCATCTTCATGTGGCTGAACATGGTAATCAAGATAGGTGGATTTTCCTTTGTGTGATGTAGAATTCAGAGGCTATTTCATTCATTTCTTTCAGGTTTATCCTATAAAAACTGTCTCCAAACCGGCAAGATCTAAATGCATTGGGCCACAACTCCCATAAATAGACTTATCTGGGGATTCTGGAATAGTATTCCACCATATGTGAGGAACATCAGATTAAAGAAGACGGTTTGCACATGATCTTAGCTGAACTGCCTATGCTCTGGACTCCTGAATACTTTCCTTAAGCACATGCTTTTGATACACTCAAAGGCTTCACATTTCAAATGAAAATATTTGGTCACATTGATTAACTGTGAGGTCCAAGTTAAGAACATCAAGTATAAAGGGCCTTTTAAAAATGTGAAAGTGTATCCTTGTGTGGGTCTGCTCTTGATAGAGTCCAGATGGAAATGTGACTCTTAAGGTCAGGTTAGTTGTGACCTAGGCTTGTCTTTTGAAAGACCCATTTCCAACCATCAACACCATACATCTCACACTAGACGGCCATCACCCCAAAGAAAGAGTTGAATTCTCTCCCTCTCTCCCTCTCTCTCTCCCTCTCTCTCTCTCTCTTCTCTCTCTCTCTTTCTCATAACATTGTAGCTATACTTTCTTGCTATGTTTTTCTCTGAGACTAAAAATGGTAGTGGTTTTCATGAGCCCCATTCCCTTTTCAGGAAATGGACTCTCCTTTTTCATTTTAAGTGCTCCCATTCCTGCTATTTATTGATTGATTTTTGTTTTACTTGACAGGAGGAGGCTGTCAGGCTTGCATAGCCTAGAAAAGGCTGCAGAAACTAGCTTGTACTTGTCACTTGTCAGGGAGAGAGAGAGAAGAGAGAGGGGGGAGAGGGGGTGTGAGGAAGGGAGAGAGAGGAAGGGAAGGAGGGATGTTATATTTAGTTTGAATAAGAACAAATGCCCTCAACTAGCTTTTGTCTATTTCACATAAAACACACATTCATGGCTGAGATCCTACATCAGGTATTTTGTGAACTAATACTACATCTTGAGTGCTACAGGATGCATTCCCAAAATTTTTAAGCAGCAAATACATTCTCAAAACAAAGCACCAGGATGGAGCTTGTCCTTTTCTCTAAGGCAACATAAAGTTTTATTTTCAAAGGCTTGGCAGAAGTGAATGTGAACCATGGTAAAGTGGCACAGCCACTTTTACTTGAGGCATGGTCTTGCCCAGTTAGCTGGGAAGAATTTGAACTTGGTTGCCTTGGTGGAATTAACAGGTCTTTGGATGTTAGAGTTTGGCCACATGTAGTTTAGATCCCTGCATCTCCAGGCTGATTAACATCTCTTGGGAGAAGACAAGCAGTTGGTCCACAAAACCTTCTTGGGGAGGGAAAAGGGGTGGCCTGCCTTAAAAGAGGTAATTGTCCACATCTGTCAAGTCCTTCAAGGTAGTCCAAACAGGAAGCCAAATCATGAGTACTAATGCTACCTTTATTCAGTGATAGAATAAACAGTGGCCTCCTCCCTCCCCTCTCTTCACTTTCCAGAGAACTAGGGAGGGTCCCCTCTGAGATGTTTTCTCCACATCTATTTCTCACCCTCACCCTAACCCTAAAGTTATTCTGTTTCCCATTTGCATATTTCAATCTCACTATATTCTTCAATACATGCTGAACGAATGTCTCAAATTTTGTTTCCAAAGCTCAACAACTATGGGACATCATGTGACTCCTGAGTCATTTCCCCCCAGCTGTGGGTACATTTTATTTTGCCAGATATTTTCACCATTTGTGCAAGTCTAATTCAGCTAGCTATACAAGAGATGTGGACATCTGCTTTTCTGAGAGCAGGGGGAGAAGGGAAGTTTTCAGGTTTCATTTTCCTCTTCACACTGTGCTTTTTAAGTTTCCAAAACAGTTCCTAAGTACTAAACATATGCTTGCTGTGCTTATTTCTGGCAAACAGCACTGAGAGTGGGCAAGGAGCGGTTTGTTGATTTGTAATAAAATGTATCTCAAGGGTCTTCAAAGAAGGAGCTTAATGAATTTTGTGTAATTTGGGTTGGGTAAAGCATTTCTTCAGGTGCCCCCTCCCCCGGCCTTACTTTAGGTTTGTAAAAATAATGGTCCAACCGCACAATTTTGTGTGAGGGTTCATGAAGTATGGAATGTACTTATCTAGCCTCGTATTAAATAAGATTTATTATACATGTCCACCCATAATAAGATCAAATGAACATAGCAAGGTCTGTTTAACCAAATAAAATAAATAATCCAACCATCTGCACATTTCAAGCAAACTGAACTAGAAATCTAGCACTGAACTCAAGCCATATGAATCACTACAGTAGGCTTTTGTGAATTCTCAGACCCGAAGAATTGGAGATCAGTGATTTATTAACGTAGTCTTCCTCAACCACATGTTCACCAGATGTGATGAACTGTAACTCCTAGAATAATTCCAACTATTATGCTAGCTAAGACTGGTAAGAGTTGAAGTCCAAAATATTTGAAGAACCCCATGTTCAGGGTGGTTGAAATAGTAGCACGGAAAGTTAACAGAATAATACATTTGAAAGAGACCTTGGAGGTCTTCTAGTTCAACCCCCTGCTCAAGCAGGAAACTCTATACCATTTGGTTGTCCTTCAGAGTTGGAGCACCAACAGGTTCTGGAGGCAAGTTGTTCCACTGATTAGTTGTTCTAACAGTTAGGAAATTTCTCCTTAGTGTTAGGTTAGTTCTCCCCTTGATTAGTTTCCATCCACTACTTCTTGTCCTGCCTTCAGGTGCTGTGGAGAATAGGTTGTCCCCTTTTCTTTGTGGCAATCATTTAGATATTGGAATACTGCTATCATGTCATCCCTAGTCCTTCTTTTCATTAAACTAGACATATTCAGCAACCGTTCTTGATATGTTTTAACCTCCGATCCCTTAATCATCTTTATTGTTCTTTTCTGCACTCTTTCTCAACAACTTTTTTATATCATGGCAACCAAAACTGGATGCAATATTCCAAGTGTGGTGTTACTAAGGCATTATAAAGTGGTAGTAATACAAGTGATCTGGATTCTATCCTTTTGTTAATGCAGTCCATGACTGCATTCATAGTTCATAGACTTGAAGCTGTACTATCTCTCCAACCTGAAGCCAGGTCTACATAGCTGCAGTTTCAGAAGACTGAGGAACTTGGTCTCACAACAACTGTTTGTTAAGTAGCACTGTTATACTGAACTATGCTTTGCTTTACTAATGGCTGATAAAAACAGTAACACAGAACCATCTCTTACAGGCTATATGTAGCCCCTGAGTCTTTTTGCAGAGTTTTGTTTACAAACATTCAGCAGCAAACCACTAAATTATGGCTAGCACAATGTGGTGGAAAATCAAGCAGAACTGGCATATGGAATCTCCAGAAAGAAATTAGGCCTATTGGATCTGGGGTGAAAAAAAATAAGACACCAATGTGTTAGTGGCAAAAACAGAAGTATTTTATGTCTTTTTACTACTAACTTGTGCTGTCAGGATTTTTGTGGTCAGATATGCCAGTTCTGTTTAATCTACCTATTAAAGTGGAGAAAAATATCTCCCTTACACACAAAAAACAGGCCAACATCTCCAACCATTTTTGTTCCACTTATACCATGTTGTTAGTGTCGTGTCCCTTTCAGCCACGTAAAAAATTCCAGACTAAGCCATATTTTCCAAACCACATTTGCTGGCTTCTTATCTCCTGAGGCCAGAACCAAACAAACCACAATATGGATTAAACTCATTTGTACTTGAGGCTTTCATCAGATCAGGCAAATCAGAAAAATGGAACTGGGATATTTTCTAAAAAAGCCCAACTGAACCATCTGAGTCCCCTTGTTATAATCTTTATATGAAAAATGGGAAACTCTCAAACAGAGGATGACAAATGCGGAGGATGACATACACATTGTGTATGTGTAACTGCGGCCATAGGCCCATTTCCTCCCAACCTTATTTGCAAGACCCCTAACCCACACTATTCGGTTTGAGCAAGTAGATGGAACCCTAATTGGGGGCGCTCCGGCCACAAAGATCACCGAATTAGTAAAGTTGAAGATAGGCCGCCACTATGAGTTCCTCAGATTCATTATAGCTCCTAGAATGCAGGAGTCACTTATCTTGGGACTTGCATGGCTGAACAAGTGGACACCTACTATAAAGTGGGAGGACGGTGTTAGAAAATTGATCATTGATTTTGGGCTGTTACCAACCATGGAGCCTAAAGGCCACCCAGGAATGATTAGAACCAACAGCCCAAACCATCCGGAACCTGCAGCCCCAGCAGCAGACACCAAACCTCCAGGGATCCAACGAGTCCCAAAGGTCTACTGGGACTTGGCGGGGGTGTTCAGTGAGGAAGACGGAAAATACCTTCCACCTCACCGCCCCACAGATTGTGCAACAGACTTCAAACCTGGGGTAGCCTTACCAAAGCCAAAAATGTACTCTAAGACTCCCAAGGAGATGACTGAATTGAGAGACCGCCTTCTGCCGATTACCTCCCACAGACCCATTCGATCCCACAGATTAGGCCTCCTCCGTATTCCATCTGCCAGCCAATGTCGGCTGGCGACTACTCGGAGGAGGGCCTTCTCTGTGGCTGCCCCGGCCCTTTGGAACGAGCTCCCCGTGGAGATTCGGACCCTCTCCACCCTTCAGGTCTTCCGGACGGCCGTGAAGACCTGGCTGTCCCAGCAAGCCTGGGGTTGAGTTGCCCCCCTACTCGAATTTGCTGTGTCTGTTGTGCTTTTAAATTGTTTGTATTGTCTGTTTGTCTTTGTCTTACTTTTTGTAATTTCCCCTCCCTTGGCTTTGTTCAGCTGCCCTGAGTCCCTCCGGGGAATAGGGCGGCCTACAAATTGAATAAAATCCAAATCCAAAAGGGGTTTTATTGAACCAGCAAAGTCGAAAGTAGTGGCCCCAATGTTCTTCAGAGAAAAGAAAGATGGCGGAGTTCTCCTCTATGTAGATCTGCGAGCCTTGAATGCAGTATGCAAAAAAAAACACCCTCACGAACATGTTGAACCACTTGGCTAAAAGCAAAATCTTCACCAAGCTTGACTTGAGAGAGGCATATTACTGCATACAAATCTGAAAAGGGGATGAGTGGAAAACCGCATTTAACACTCCCCCTGGGAAGCTTCCAGTACAAGTCATGCCTTTTGGACTACAAGGAGCACCCGCAGTCTTCATTCAGTACATAAATGTACTGTAGTAGTAGAAGGGGAAGCACATTATGAAGTGAAAAAAAAAATTAGATTCCAGGATGTATAGAGGCCGCTTACAATATTTGGTGCATTGGTACCCCTGTACCTTTTGTCTGAAGCTACATAGGTGAAAAATTGGGATTTAAAAGCAGATAAATTAGTGAAACAATTCCATGAGAAGTTCCCTGATAAGCCAAAGGGTACCCCTCGGGGAGGAAGGGGTGGTTAGGTATATATAGTAACCTTTCTTTAATTTTCTTTTCCAGAAACTGTTTCTCTTTTGAATAGAGGCCACCTGTCAGGCCTGCAGCGGTTCCTTTAAGAATCTTTGGCCTGCCACACTCTCATTAAAGGGGGGGGATAGCAAGGGGTAGAATGTGTTGTTTTCAAAATAAAAAATTCCTTTCTAGAAGCTCAAGGTCATCTTTTGTCTCCGCACCTTTGCCCCTGATCAGAAGCAGTTGGGCATAGGTGCTAGCATGGAAAAATAAGATTGGACCATGTGATAGACTGTGGGTGTGGGGACAAGATCATGAACTTTTAACTGGGTGGGATTCTGATGTAACTTCCAGAATTGGGATTCCATAGCACGATGCCAACATGCCTGTCTTATTAAATTGGAACTTTAAGGATAGTTTTGCCTTTGACTCTGATTTAATTTTGCATGATATTTGGAATGCTGACACACTGCTTATTTGGTATATTTTATATACTTACTTATTTATTTACTTTTCTACTGGGATTTATATGGCACTCCAATCCACCTAGAGCGTCGCAGTTGCAGAGGAGCAGCCGGAGAGGCAGGTTGTCCCCATTGTAGCTCCTCCCCAACAGGAGTGGAGCTCCAGGTGACATCATCAGGACCCACCAACGGAGAAGAATCCTCGAATCAGGTAGGTGGAATAGTGGCACCGCAGCGGATTGAAGAGGTGCTAGGCCAGGCTGCCGGGAGGTGGTGGCCAGGTAAGAGAGGCCTGATTGGGAGAAGGCCTCAGAGGGTAGGCAGTGCCTTAGTTGACCCACGTGGCGCTGCCACTCACTGCCATCAGGAAGGCTGACCCTGTAGGAACAGGGACCAGTTACTTTGGTGATGGTGGCAGGCACCCACCTTGGCCCCCCTGTGAAACCTCTTGCAAAAACCATGTCCCCCTCCCTGAATTGGCATGGAGGAACCCCCAGGTTGTGAGGCTGCAAGGCATTATAAAATGGGTGCAGCCTTCTAGAGTGGTTCGCAGGCAGCGGTTCATCAGCAGCTCTGTGGGGCTTTTGTTAGACAGGGGACATGGAGTGGAATGTTGACCGAGAAGATAAGCCACCACCTTGTCCGGCCAATCTTCATGGTCCATTCATCCCAATGCCTCTTTGGCTGAGAAGACAGCACGTTACGCTCGGCCATTGCAAGCAGGGTGGTAGGGGGCTGTTGGGGTGTGATGGATCCCTTGCCTGGTCAGAAAGTCCTGGAAAATTGACTCCGCAGTGGTAGATGCCATGAGAGGAGTTCCACCCAATGGGAGTATGCATCCACAACCACCAGGAAATTCTGACCGTGGAAGGGGCCCGCGAAGTCCAAATGGACCCTTGACCAGGGACCTCTAGGAAGCTCCCAGTCCCAAACGGGAACTGCTAGAAGTGCGGGGTGGGACTGTTGGCTGGGTGTGCAGTGGCCAACCCAAGTAGCTATCTTCTCATCCATTTTGAGCCACCAGACATAGCTGCGACCCAAAGATTTCATGCGAGCTATGCCTGTGTGGCCCTGATGGAGGCGGTCTAGCACTTGATGGTGCAAGGAGGGAGGAATAATTACCCTGTTGCCCCAAAGCAAGCACCTGCTGTGGAGGGAAAGCTCCAGCTTGCGGGTCTTGAAAGGCTGGAAGTGGTCGGCAACTCTGCCCAAAGGCTACTCCCTCTGCACCCAAGTGAACACCTGCGACAGTACAGGGTCAGCAAGGAAGTGGGCCACCACATCTGACAAAGACAGGGGTAGGTCCAAAGACATGGACAGGATAGAGGAAGAGGGACAGGTGCAGGGTCAGTGCCAAGAAGCAGGCAGCGGCTGAGAGCATCGGCATGCCCCATATGCTTGCCCAGACGGTACTGCAGTGTATAAGAGTATGCTGCAAGGAACTCCATCCAGCGAGACATGCAGGGAGAGAGGATGGGTGGGGTTGGATGGTCATCAGCAGGAGCCAGCTATCATTCATAAGTCAAGGACTTGCAGCCAGTCGTACGTTGAGGACTTAGGACCAGTCGCAAGTCAAGGACTTACACTAGTATTTAACACTCTTTACTCCCTCTGAGGGGTGGGCTGCTACAGGTTTGCCTGGGCATTATGGTTAGTTCAGAGAACATCCAAATCCCACGCCTGTGTGGTCTTGCCAACCCCATCCTGCCCCTCCCCTCCCAGGAGTCTCCATGTGGCCAGTTTTGGATGCGATATAAGTGCAGGTCCATGCAGAGGCTCGGGGAGTGGGGAAAATGGGCCTCCTAGAAGTTCCGGAAGGCTGGAAATGGGCCTGTTTCCAAAAGGCCTCTGGAGCCCAGAAGAGGCAGTTTTCACCTTCCCAGAGACTCGAGGAAAGCCTCTCCAAAGCCTGGGGAAGGCGAACACCTTCCTTCCCCTCCGGGGTGCAGGAGGCCAACTAGGCCATGCCCACCATGGCCACGTCCACCCAGCAACCAGGCAGAGAACCCATTGCTGACATTTTTGAAGCCCACCCCTGCTCCCTCTCCCCTGCTACTCTGAGACTTTTCAGCAGTCAGGCAAAACTGTCAAAGATTATTTTCAGCATCCATTTGGCCCTTCATTCTGGCCCTTTCATGCAAACATGGATTATTTTTCCCAAGTGCAAATTTGGTTCAAGCTATGCTGCTTCTGACTGGTTCCTGGAGAATACAATGGGCACAAATGCCACAAGACATTCAACAGCACTTCTGGCTTTATTCATATTTTTCTTTTCATGCATCCCTCTCCTTTTTCCTTTATTTAAAGCTGTGTTTTCCAAAGGAAATGTAATAAAAAGCTTGTCTACCATACAAAGAAAAAGTTTTATGCAAGCAGACCAGATTTATGTTTGCTACTTGATTGCTACTTTTATGAAGCATGAGAGGGCCCTTATTTTGAAAAGGATAATGCAGAGGAAGGAAAAGTTGTTATGTATCATAAGTTAATAATACAGCTTGTTTCCCCAAACCACCACATTCTCTCTAAAACCCTTCATATTGATTGGTATCAAATTCTATCCAAAATTAATTATGCCTATATTCCACAAAATGGCTTAGAATGAATTTTGGAGTTATTATACACATCCCACAAGCTGACTTTAAGATAGCCAGATGTTAGGTTGCACTTCTTCAGGTCATAAATGGGAGGTGATAATGATGAATGCTCTCCTACATGAAAATTGCTGATATCCTATCAGACATTTGGAGTATAGTTGTGTGGATATACCATACTTTGGTATGTTAGACAACTGAAAATATGACAATTTCTCTGTTGCACCAAGTGGCATAGCTTAATGTCCACAGCATCATTGTTTACACATAATGGGGTTGTAGAGATCTCCAATATATGCATTATTTCAAGCAAAACTCAAAAGAAGTACCTTCTAAAATTGTTTTGTGAATCATCATGTTTCCCTCACTTCCAAGAATAAAGCTGCTCTCTTCCGTTGACCTCTTTGGTGTTTGGAAAGGCTTTTGTACATAGACTCACAGGATTGGATATCACTGCATCACTTATTACATGTGGACATAGACCTATTAAAAACTATATATTGACTGCAGTTTCATCCATATTGTTTCAGTTTATTGAGAAAGACACTATAATTTGCTTTATCAAATTCCTTAGAGAAATCTAAGTACACTACCTCCACAGCATTCCATCGGTCCATCCATCTAGTGATACTGTCAAGGATGCAGTAATATTTCTTGGGCACAGCCTATTTTTAACAAACCCATGCTGGCTTTTGATAATAACCCTGTTAGTTTCTAAGTATGTGCAAGCCCATTGCTTAATCATTTTTCCAAGAATTTCACAGGTGTTATGTTTTTCATCCCCCCCTAGAAGTTGAATGGGTATATATCCAGGTTGAAGCATGGGCATACTCCACTTGTTTTTTCAACTCCTGCCCACAGTACTGCAAAGTTTTCCCTTATTTCCTCCCCTCCTTGAATCCTTAAGTTGAAATGCTGGAATGAAGCTACAACATTTCAGTGAAGATTTTTTGTTTTGTTTTAATGAACCAGCAGGAGACAGTTTATGTGGGTCTGTAGTAGAATATAGGAATGAACAGCCTGTCCTCTTTCCTCTAATCATTAAAGCATCAAAGCTAAGATGGCATAGTAAAAGGGAGTAAAAAAAAAGGCATGATTAGCATTAATGTCAAAGGAGAGAACCTGGAAGAGGGTGTAAAGGCATTCATACATGGAAACATCTGTAGCAATGGAATAGTAAGGGAAAAACAATCTCTAAAAGAAAAAGCCAAATATTAGGGGATCTGCTCACACAGAATTAGATATCCCAGAAAGGCTTGCCTTCCTTAAATGAATAGGAAGAACAAGAGACAGGAAAATGACCCAATAAGGTCTTTAATGGCCACATTGGACTTAGGACTGTCCAACTACTTAGCCAATCAATTTGGTCCAGACTAGCATTATTAAACTTGGATTTAGGAATAGCCAGGAACAGCATGGAAAGAGGCTTATCAGGCTTTTATGTGGAATTTCTCTGTTTTCCTATTGCCACTCAACAGAATTTTCCAATTTGATGCCCTTTAAACATATTGATTGCAACTCTCATAATTAGCCATGATGAATAGAAATTACGGGCATTTAAATTCAACACATCTGGAAAATACCAGACTAAGAATGGCTATTCTAGAGAGCTGATTTCTCAATATGCAGTATTGTGGATTTTATAGGGATTAAATTATTGAGCTTGGATGGTTATATTTTTGCTGCATCAGATAGAAGGCTAAGGCGGAAAGACTTTATCCCCTCCCCAAATGTTGAAATCAATATTTGGGAATGAATAGTACTGTAATATTAAAAATTACAATTGGTACAGTAGAGCTGTCATCATTTGTGACAAGAACTCAGACTTTTTGTCCGTATTCTGCATAGCTTTTTAGTTAAAATAAACCTTCAGAATGTTGCAAAACCTGAAAAACTTACTTCAGCCAGATAATGTGGTCTTGACAAATAGGCTTGTCATGCTATAAATAGTGACAGATCTAATATATCAATATTAACTCTTAAAAGCTCCAATGAAGCTTTCAGGGTTGTTGTTGTTTTTTTGCTGGTTTTTAAATTTGTTCCAGGTGCAAGGTTTTGAAGAGCTCAAAACTTCAGAAAAGACCTGTACTCTATGGCCAAACCAGGATTTTGGATCCTCTGCTAATGTCCAGATCTCATTTTTACTGCCATCCAGAAGAACTGAAAACATTCTGTCTAGGGGATCAATGCATGGCTTTGTTTTTATATATTTTTCAGGGACAGTAAACTAAATATTTCTATTTCCCCAACTTTCTTTTTAAAACCACTCTGCTTGTAACAATATGTAAAGTAGACCAGCAATTTACTTGAGAGAGAAACTGTTTTCCAGATGGTTCAGTAACAGCACCTGTTGCTTACAGACAAATGGAGGGATTTCGTTAAATCAGTTCCCAATATTGGGACTCAGAATGAGAACTAGACATTTCCCTCCCTCCCTCCCTCTCTTTATCTCAGAGGAATTGAACTATCTTTACATTCTCAAGTTATAAATGAGTATAAACTGATCAGTTATTCATGGTTCGTTGATCCCATCATTCCATTAAAAGTGTGCTCAATACAGATTAAATCTAAACAAGTCTTTGTCAATTGCAGAAAAGAATGAAACTTTTCCATTCACATGTCTGGGAGAGTCCAATGAAAACTTTAGCTGACCAAAGGCTTGCCAGATAAAAAAAACTGTCTTTGTATAACATATGGTAGGACAACATGAAAGAACTAGGCCAGTGGTTTCCAACCTTTTTTTTGGCCATGCCCCACCTAAGCATCTCTAAAATCCTGATTCCTCCCTCCCATTCACTTTACTCAAAAAGTGAACTCTATTCATGTGGAGGAAGCCTAAAAGGCCATTAATTTGGTTTTAACAAGTTCAAATTGCCCCAATTAAAAATCAAATTGCCCCCCTGTGGGGCTTGGGGTTGATGTTGGAAATCATTGAGCTAGGCATTAACAGAGGATCCAAAATCTGCATTCATCATAGAGCAGTAGTTCCTCTCTGACATCTCATCAAACACATCTTATGTGAGACAGCTATGGGATGGCAAAGACGGCCTTTGTAAAATGTTGCATTGACAGGAAGACTCCAAGAAGAAAATGGTTCTCATCTTCTACTATTTGGGGATCTATACTTTTAATTATTGGCAATTTTCTTGCTATCGTATGCTGAAAAAAGGCCTAATGGACTTGATCAAAGGTGCATTTAGTCCAGCATCTTATTCTTTTATCCCAGGGGTGTCAAACTCCATCGTCATGGCGGTATCATGTGACATATTGGGACTTTTCCCCCTTTGCTAAATTGCCCAGCATGTGACACATCCAGCCCACAGGCCAGGAGTTTGACAGTCCTGCTTTATTCAGAAGCAGGGGAGGAGGGGAAGGACTGGGAAGAAACTCAAGCTTTCCTCTAAATAGTTGGCATCGGGGGCATTATATTGCTTTGTTTAATATTAAAACATCGTTCCAAAAAGGGATTATTCTAAATCAGAATTTAATAATTTGACAATTCTTTTAAAGTATTGAGGAGGCCTTTGTTGAGACACTTTCCCTGCCCTCAACCACAATATGGGAGAATTTCAATGTTCTCCTTCAGGCTAAATTCAGTGGCAACATGGGGATATACAGAACCCTGTGAGGAATTTCACTAGTGTTGTCAAAATGAAATTCTTCAGATGTTTTGCCCAAGCAGGAACTTCCATATTTGCTTGAGGCAATCTTTGGGGGCAAATATAACATGTTACAAATTCTCTGGCTCCCTGTGCGATCACTTTGCGGCTCAGGTTCGGTTAAATGACCTGCCATTTCTGAACGTCCAAACAAAACGTGTAGAATTATTGGCATAGAGATAACATATTTCAGTCTTTCACTGTGATGTATGTTAAACCTTCTAAGCCAGTCTTGAAGAGATGTACTTTTACTCCACTGCTGACATATGGTCTTCATCGCTTCCCTCCACCCTCCTCTCCTTTTTCTTGCTTACAGAAAGAGAAACTCCCCTGTTCGTGCTAAGGCTCCACTGGAGCAGCTTAAAATAAACAAGCTCAAGATAATGCAGCCTTTCTTTCCAGCCAGAAATGCTGGTTTCCTGCTTAAATGCATACCTTTGATGATGGTTCACTGGCAGAATTTGCCTGAGGTAAGAGAAACATAATTATGCAATTTTCAACTACAGTGTTCCCCACCCCCTCCATATTTCTCTTTTTGAAAGACAGATGAAACCCACAGTTCTGCCTTCTCATGTTTGCTTGGTTTAGGCATTAAGTCTGACTGAGTGGTTTAATCTCACAAATCTTTTTATTGAAAAACAGCACACTAGACATGCAAACGTTCAAATAAAACCAGCAAATATAAATGTTCATATAATACGGGCAAAGAAGAAGGTAAACATTTTTACATCGTCCAATTTACTAAGTGTGAGAATCCCATTTTCGTCACTTAATTTCTTGCTTTCCAAACCTATTTTTACAGATTTTAAAAAATGCCATTGAAATTAATGAAAAGGTGGCACTAGCCAGCAAAATAATTCATTGCTAAGAATTGCTGGTGGCTATTGTGAGGCAAAGAGCGACTGTTCTTAGCCTTCTTTTTATCCTTTGAAAAAGTCTGTGGGAACAGGAGCTGCTTTACTCCTGTGCTAGTGCACAATTGCTAATTGGACACTGTTCCAAGCATGTACAAGCATTTCTGTTCAGTCAGCAACTGCACATTATTAAGATTCTGCCTGCCTTAGTTCTGCCTTAGTTCTTCTCATTTACTGTTATTTGTATGGATGGACATTCTCTTCCTAATAGAATCTTTGCTATACTGGGTGGCAGTGGTATGACAGTGCTGATCAGCAAACTGATTGAATACATCATGTTCATTTCACAAATATGTCTCTGACTTTAACTGAAATTTTTCAAGGCATCAATAAAAACTGTGTGCCCAATGAGACACAGGTAGTCCTTGACTTACAACCTTTCATTTAACAATCAATTATTTATTTATTTATTTATTTATTTATTTATTTATTTATTTAATCGATTTATAGGCCGCCCAATCCTGGAGGACACTGGGCAGCTTACATCGAAAGAAAAAAGAATAATAAAAAAATGACAATAAAAACATGTTAAAAACAACACACATACATTCGTTATGATCGGGGCTGGACCTCAACAATGAGGTCAACAGCCCCAGGCCTGCCGGAATAGCCAGGTTTTAACAGCTTTTCTGAAGGCCATGAGAGTGGGCAAGGTCCAGATTTCTGGGGGTAGCTCGTTCCAAAGGGTCGGAGCAGCCACAGAGAAGACTCCTCCGGGGAGCCACCAGCCGGTATTGTCTGGCTGACAGCATCTGAAGGAGGCCCACCCTGTGGGATCTCACCGGCTGTTGGGAGGAATGTGGCAGTAGGCGGTCTCGCAGGTATGCTGGCCCTAAGTCATGTAGGGCTTTAAAGGTAATAACCAACACCTTGAATTGCGTCCGGAGACCAATAGGTAGCCAGTGCAGCTCACGGAGGATCGGTGTGATGTGGGTATACCTAGGTACACCCAATATCGCTCGCGCGGCTGCATTCTGGACTAGTTGCAGTCTCCTAAGACTTTTCAAGGGTAGCCCCATGTAGAGCGCATTGCAGTAATCCAGCCTTGAGGTGACTAGGGCGTGAGTGACCGTTTGGAGTC
The DNA here is from genome assembly GCF_009769535.1 of Thamnophis elegans. Classification (NCBI taxonomy): domain Eukaryota; kingdom Metazoa; phylum Chordata; class Lepidosauria; order Squamata; family Natricidae; genus Thamnophis; species Thamnophis elegans. The sequence goes on along the minus strand of NC_045544.1, from coordinate 94,706,229 downwards.
CCCCTCTCAGAAATGTGCCCAGGTGGGTTCCAGGTGCTCCACCAACCACAACACCAGAGAAGGGGTAGGGGAGTGGCTTAGTGGCTAACATAATTGCCTGATATTTCATACAGCCCAGGTTTGATTCCTCGTAGGGTATGGCTAGTTGATGAGAGCTAAATAGCTTGAAATAGATCTACACTAGTCTCCCTTTATTTATTTATCAGCACAAATGCAATATATATATATAAATATCCACCATCCTAAGAAACCCCAAAGACAAAATTGAGTTATAAAATCAAGGAGTATATGAAATCCCATGCCCCACCTGCCCCACCACATACATCGGACAAACCAACAGAAGAATAAGTGCACGCATTGAAGAACACAAAACACAATCAGAAAAGAGAAAACAACTTCTTCCCTGGTCCAACACCTTAAAGCCACAGGACATAAATTGACTTAAAAGACCAGAACTATTGCCAAGACTGAACATTTTAACAACAGAATAATCAGAGAAGCCATCGAAATAGAAAAAACGCCCACACAGCATGAACAGGCAGGACAATACCTCCCCCCTGCCAGCCATTTGGAAGCCTGTCCTTATTGATAAACAAGTCCCTAACATGATGAATGACTATCCTTACATGAACACAAACCCCCAACCAGTCAGAATGCACCTCCACCCAATCAGAACACAGCCAAGCTCCCACCCAATCAGCTCAAACCCCCACTGGCAGTTAAAAGGAAAAAACAGCCGAGATCTCACATTGCTCCTGGAAGTACGAAGCCTGAAGATGACGAATGAGACTTCATCGAAACGTCGCCAAGACACTTCTAATTTTACGGAGGACAAAACACGAATAACCAAAGACCTACACACTAACACCCAAGAAAACCTCAGAATAAATGAATATATATATATATATATATATATATATATATATATATATATATATATATATATATATATATATATATATATATATATATATGCCACGTTTACAGGCAGTAAATCACACTGATTTTAAGGAAACTTAATTCTCCAACCCACTCTTCAAAGATTAAGACTGAAACCATCTTCTGTGAACTATAACCAACATAACACTGAGAAGGGAACTTTCGCTTCTCCCCCTCTTCAAGCACTAACTTAGGACAATCTTTGTATCCATCTGCATTGGAGAACTTCTCACTCTTTTTGACCATATGTAGGACATACACAAGAGAACGGCAGGCACAAAGTCTATTTTCCCAATTGTCAATTCTGCTGGCAGGGAGACACAGATGGACACAACAATAGCAAATCAATGTTTAACTAAGAGTTTTATTTGCAGGGCCAAACTGATGAAATTAGCTAAGTGCCAAATTGCCGTCAAACTATAGCTGAAAATGTATACTTCATATCCACTCTCCAGATTAATAACATCTTATATCATTATCCAGTCATTGATATAGTGATATACATTTCTAGAATAGAAATAGAAATGGTCACCACTATCTTTATTCATCTCCCCAGAGGAAATTTCTCCATTGTAAGGAGAAACATTAGCTAAGAATTAGCCCAAGACTTAAGAATAATTAAATAGACAATTCTAGAAAATAATGCAGGCTGATCATAGATGTAATGGTTTACATGTAGTATCAACATTGTTCTTAGCTTTTATCTCTGCATATTGAGAGTGATTTTTGAATTGCCCAGAAGAAAAATGAAAATGAACACTTTCAACTTGTGCCATAAAAAGTTCATCTATTTGTTAAGAATATTATATACTTTGCTGCACTTCAAAGTGCCTACTAAGATCATTTGAAATGCGTCTTTGGCTCTTAATGGATGTAAGAAAATCAACAATTTACAGTATCTCATCGGCTGACCTGTTGACTTTCTGATCAAATCTGTAGCCAGGAACTTTCTCCGATGTACATTGTGTGTTCCTGGTCATGCACAGAATAATTTGATTTATACTCCCTGATAATTTATTAAGAAAATAAACACATTAGGCACAATGTGGCATATGGGACACACCAATAATCAGAGAAGTGCCTGTGTTTGCTCATGACCTTGTCTTGCTCAATTTGTACGCTATGCAATTTGTCTGCATGCATCCCAAATTCCACATTTAATCAATTAACAGAAAGGATTCATATCTCCCTGGGAAGCAAATGATGCCTAGTATAAAAATATAAGAACAACAATCAAAGTTGTATTCCTAAATTCAATTACTGAAGAGAAAGCCCTACGGAACAAAGGGAGACCTATTTCTGTGTAAATGAAGCATTGGAAAGATGTTTTGCATAATAAAAAAGAGTGTCCATTTTCTGAACTGTACCTCTGGAGGTACCCTTTATTCTGAAAGTACAAGTGATGAGGAGACAATGTTCCCACTGATCCATGCCTGCCTTAGTACCTGGATAAAAGGACAGAAGCCGGATAAGGAAAAATGTGAGGAGGAAGAGGTGGCAGTGCAGGGTGTCAGATTTGATTTGAAAAGGTCTACAGGAAGTAACCTGGGGAGCTGTGAATATTCAGGAGAGGTCTATACAACAGTTAGCATCCTTGTCTGAATGCTTATGAGTGGAAATGAAAAATTTGAAATTTCCTGCAGGCATTAGGAATGGAACAGGATACCAAACACATTTTAGCAAGAAATGTTCAACAGGAATTCTGGGATCACAGTTCCAATTCCAATTTCTGGCGAGGAAAAACAACTCAAGATCTGCATCACCTTTCTTTTTGCCTACCCTTACTTTCTCCTCAGGGACACGGTGGCTCAGTGGCTAAGATGCTGCGCTTGTTGATCAGAAAGGTTGGCAGTTTGGTGATTTGAAACCCTAGTGCTGTGTAATGGAGTGAGCTCCTGTTACTTGTCCCAGCTTCTGCCAACCTAGCAGTTCGAAAGCACATAGAAATGCAAGTAGAAAAATAGGAACCATCTTTGGTGGGAAGGTAACAGGTTGTGTGTGCCTTTGGCATTTAGTCATGCCGGTCACATGATCACGGAAACATCTGCAGACAGTGCTGGCTCTTTGGCTTTGAAACGGATTTGAGCACTGCCCTTAAGACACATGTGTGAGGGTAACTTTTACCTTTACCTTACTTTCTCCCCCTTCAAGGTAGGTAGACTATGGATCTAATGGAAACAGTATTCAGGATCTATAAAACTTCCAAAGGCTCATAAAAAAGTTATTAGCTCTACCCCACATCTCTGGGAAACCCAGATAATGCTTCTTTTTTCCAGATACACAGGGTTTCTTATAGCAGGGGATATAGCAGAAGCAGCCATCAGCCCTCTCTAAGCAGTTTACAGAGTCAGCATATTGCCCCCAACAATCCGGGTCTTCATTTTACCCACCTCGGAAGGATGGAAGGCTGAGTCAACCCTGAGCCGGTGAGTTTGAACAGCCGAACTGCCGAACTAGCAGTCAGCTGAAGTAGCCTGCAGTACTGCACTCTAACCACTGCGCCACCTCGGCTCTTCGGCTCTGGTATTTGAAATCAGTTACGGAGCAGTTAAAAAGGTAATATTGTTGTAGCTGAACTCAGAGTGAGCAAGAATAAAAGTGGTTAGCAAGCAACAAAAGTAGCAAATATATATATATATTGGTTAGCAAGCCCAGAAGTCATGGACCGCTAAAAAAAGATAGATATTACAGGAAGGTTCATGATCACCAAGAAGGAATCTCTATGGAATGCAAAGAATCATGCAATATGGACTCTATCTATAATGCTTTACAGAGGAAGAAGTGGAACCAGATGATCAAACTTGTAGCAAGTGGTTGCCAATGAAATTTAGTTAAGCCCTTTGATTAACTTTTGGGGAATTTAGCAGCAGCTATATCTGAGCAGAAACAAAATTACTCTAGGCTGAGAGATAATTACTAGAGCAATTAGGCCACAAGGGAATTTGAAGCCAGAAGCCAGAAGACAAATGGAGTTTGTATACCTTGTATGCCTTAATTGAATGTTGCTTGAATAATTATCTAACTAAATGACTCTCTCAGAGAATTTAATATGTTTGTATTCTAAATAATGCTATCAGTAAATCTGAACTGCCCAGAGTCACTGGGAGTTGAGCAGTGTACAAAACAAACAAACAAACACTTGCATTACAGGAAGATCGTTGAGTTCTGTATCTTGTCTAATCAATCCTAATAATTCACAATGGGTCATATACATCTATAAAATGTAAATATTTTATACTTAGATTGCAGGAGGGAGCTATGATTATGAGAACATCCAAGTTTACAAGGCTTTTAATCTGGTTCTACTATATTGGAAAATGGCAAAGAGGAGGAAATGCATTGATATAGATATAAAACTTAAGATTCTTTTGTAAGTGTCCTTGAAGTTGCTTATAGGAAACCTAACTGGGGAACATAAGATAATGTGACTTGTAAAAAGCAAGGAAACTAGGCATCTGTTTAACAAATACTGTAATAAATATGCTACAAGGCACTTGGAATCATTGCAAGATGTCTGCTCCTGATATTTAGCACTTATTAGTACCTCTACTTATGAGTCTATGTTTAAATCTTTGAAATTAATATGAGTTTTAAGTGTTTAAGACTGAAATCCATGTAGTTTTACTGGAAGTAAATCCTCCAGTGTCCATGATTAGACATGTACAAAATTGATAGTGTGATTGTGACTCAACTCATAGAGTTATGTTTAGCCATAATAATTAATACTGGGCAGAAATGACAGATGGGATTTGTGTAAATTATTGATGTAATATAACCTCAACTAATGGCAACATAGCTAATTATTCCATTTCTGTAAAGGAAATAGTTTTAAGTAAATCTATTATAAAGAAGAAAATGATAGAACAAAAGTCAGGGAAAGACCAAGAAATCTGAATATACCAGTAGTTATTTACAATAAATAAAAATAATTTGAAGAATATTCTTAATAGGGTTAACCTAATGTTTCTCAGGAAGGAACACAGTAGCTCAGTGGCTAAAATACTGAGCTTGTCAATCAGAAAGGTCGGCAGTTCAACGGTTCAAATCCCTAGTGGTGCAGAACAGAGTGAGCTCCTGTTACTTGTCCCAGCTTCTGCCAACCTAGCAGTTCAAAAGCATGTAAAAATGTAAGCAGAAAAATAGAGACCACCTTTGGTGGGAAGGTAACAGCGTTCTGTGCGTCTTCGGACAGCGCAGGCTCTTAGGCTTTGTTACGGAGATGATCACTGCCCCCACAGTTAGGAATGATTAGCACATATGTGCAAGGGGAACTTTTACCTTTAGTGTTTCTTAGACTTGACAACTTTGAACTCCCAGAATTCCTCAGCCAGTATGAAATCCACTCATCTTAAAGCTGCTAAGTTTGAAAAATCAGTTAAAGGTGTTGTTAAAATTTACTCGACATGAAAAGGTCTGGCTGAAGAAGATATTTTTTCAGAAGTGGAAAAAATTTGCAAGAAGAGTGCATTCCATAGTTTAGAAATGATATAAATGAGAAGTGAAGCTTCTGCCATAAACCCAACAATGGATTTCAGAAAGTGAGAAACCTTTATTAGTAAGTCCTATATGATTTCGATGTCTGAACCAGAAGATATTGGTAACTACTGATAAATCCACCAAATCTAACCCAGGAATTATTTCAGCTGATGTACTAAATGTAACTGTGTGAACATACATGTTACGATCTCTACACGTGGGAGTCCGTTTAGTTTGGGGACAAAGAGTACTTCCTTTGGAGATGGAGGCAGAATATTCCCTTTTACCATGTATAAAAATTTTAGATATTCAGATTTTTGTGGAATTTTAGTTTGACTGAATATAAGTTGGAAGACAGAATTATATGGTTTGCAATTAAGATAAAGGAAGCAAGCAACAGAAGCAATTTACATAATTTCCAGTCCAAGACAGTGAGCTATAAACTGAGTTGAATACTAGCAGTTATAGTTGAATTAAAGCATGAAAAAATGCCAATCAAATGTAAGAAAGAATACACACACACACACACACACACACACACATTTAAGTTAAACTTGATCCCTTGTGCCTTAATTGATATACTAATATATCTTCCTTAGTAATCTACAAAAAGGTTTGTCGTGTTTTTTTTGCAGGATTGTTATAGTTTGTGTTTTTCTCATCTAATCTATGATCTTTGTTATTTTCCAGGGACTGTCCAGCAGGAACTGTTTATAAGTAAGATCTAGAAGTACACAATTTAAAAATTAAATAGAACCAACCTACTCATCTTGGAATGAATGGACCTAAAATAACAATCAACATGTCACAGAGAGATTATTTGGATTTTATACAGAAATGATACAATGATGGTACAACAATAGGAAACGGCAACCAGGTGACTATTATAGTACTGAGGGAATAGCATTCAACAGAAAAATAACTTACTCCCTGACTCCCTTGTCCGCAATCCAACCGAGTCCTTGGTCGCTGCCTGGAATGTTGCGGCGGCTGAGGCACTAGATCGGATTGCGCCTTTGAGGCCTCTCCGCGGCAGTGGATTCAGGAGGGCACCTTGGTCTACAGAGGAATTCCAGGAGATGAAGTGCCAAAAGAGACGCCTAGAGCGATGCTGGAGGGCTAGTAACTCTGAATTTGAACTAAGAGCCTTTATCAGGACTTACCTAGTGGTGATACGGGCAGCAAAATGTACACATTTTTCCGCTCTTATTGCGTCCGCGGAATCTTACCCAGCTGCCCTGTTTAGGGTGACCCACTCCCTCCTGAAAGGTGAGGAGGCGGGGGAACCCCTGCAGGGAAGAGCTGAGGAGCTCGTTCAGTTTCTGTCTGATAAAATCACTCAGATTCGGACAGATCTTGACTCCGCCTGGGCAGTACCAGCTGAGATGCCGAGGATGAGTCTTAATCGGATTTCCTGGGATGAGTTCGAATTTGCCACCCCTGAGGAAGTGGACAAGGCCATGGGAGCGATGAGTGCCTCCACCTGTTTACTGGACCCGTGCCCCTCCTGCTGGTTTTGACCAGCAGAGAGGTGACAGAGGTGACACGAGGCTGGCTCCAGGCGATTACTAATGCATCTTTGCAGAAGGGGTCTTTCCCGCAACCATTGGAACGAGCAGTGGTAAGACCCCTCCTCAAGAATCCTTCCCTGGACCCAGCTATCCTGAAAAACTATCATCCTGTCTCCAACCTTCCTTTTCTGGGGAAGGTTGTTAAGAAGGTGGTGGCGCTTCAACTCCAATGGACCTTGAATGAAGCGGATTATCTAGACTCCTTTCAGTCTGGTTTCAGGCCTGGGTACAGCACGGAAACCGCTTTGGTCGCACTGACTGATGATCTCTGGCGGGCTTGGGATAAAGGACATTCCTCTATCTTGGTGCTTCTTGACATCTCAGCGGCCTTCGAAACCATCGACCATGGTATCCTTCTGCGACGCCTGGGGGAGGTGGGAGTGAGAGGCACCGTTCTACGGTGGGTCTCCTCTTACCTCTCTGACAGGTCACAGTCGGTGTTGGTCAGGGGGCAAAGGTCGACCCCTAGGCCCCTCAGATGTGGTGTGCCACAGGGTTCGGTCTTGTCCCCCCTCCTATTTAACATCTACATGAAGCCGCTGGGTGAGATCATACGACAGCACGGGATAAAGTACCATCAATATGTAGATGATACAGAACTGTATCTATCTGCCCCATGCCAGCTCTCGGATGTGATGTGCCGATGCCTGGAAGCTGTCAGGATCTGGATGGGGATGACCAAACTTGTACTCAATCCCAATAAGACTGAGTGGCTTTGGATGCTGCCCCCGAAGGACAGCCTAGACAGTCCATCCTTAATCCTGGGGGTGAAAATTTACACCCCTCAGAGAGGGCCCGCAATTTGGGGGTCCTCCTGGATTTGCAGCTGACACTGGAACACCATCTGTCGGCTGTGACCAGGGGGGCCTTTGCCCAGGTTCGCCTGGTGCACCAATTGCGGCCCTATTTGGATCGGGAAGCACTTCAAATGGTTACTCATGCCCTTGTCACCTCAAGGCTGGATTATTGCAACGCGCTCTACATGGGGCTACCCTTGAAAAGCGTTTGGAGACTGCAGCTAGTCCAGAATGCAGCCGCGCGAGCGATATTGTCCTCCGTGTCCTCCGTGAGCTGCACCTGTCCTCCGTGAGCTGCACTGGCTACCAATTGGTCTCCGGACGCAATTCAAGGTGTTGGTTATTACCTTTAAAGCCCTACATGGTTTAGGGCCAGCGTACCTGCGAGACCTCCTACTGCCACATACCTCCCAACAGCCGGTAAGATCCCACAGATTGGGCCTCCTTCAGATGCCATCAGCCAGACAGTGTCAGCTGGCGGGCCCCAGGAGGAGAGCCTTCTCTGTGGCTGCTCCGACCCTTTGGAATCAGCTACCCCCAGAGATCCGGACCTTACCCATTCTCATGGCCTTCAGGAAAGCTGTTAAAACCTGGCTATTCCGGCAGGCCTGGGGCTGTTGACCTCATTGTTGAGGTCCAGCCCCTATTAGAACGAATGCATATGTTTTGTGAATTTTAAACTGTCTTTTTTTATTTTCCTTTTCTTTCTCTTCTTTCTTCTTTTGTAAGCCGCCCAGAGTCCTTTGGGATTGGGTGGCATATAAATTTTAATAATAAATAAATAAATAAATAAATAAATAAATAAATAAATAAATAATAAATAAATAAATAAATAAATAAATAAATAAATAAATAAATAAATAAATACATAAATAAATACATAAATAAATAAATAAATAAATAAATAAATAAATAAATAAATAAACAAACAAACAAACTAACTACTAACTAACTAACTAACTAACTAACTAACTAACTAACTACTAACTAACTAACTAACTAACTTTAAAACATAAAAGTGCCCAGGGAATAGCAATGGAAAGATAAAAATATTAATAACACTCTTAATGGCAGACTCAGCAATTAATGGAAAGTGGTAGTGAAGGGAAAATAGCATATAATGTAGAAACATAAGCAGTATTGAGGAAGAGCATGAACAGTCTCCAGTGTTAGAGCTAATTCTCAAATTGTGACAATCAATTAGATTGATACTTCGTTACTAAAACAAAAAGTGGAATCTGTCATTCCAATCCAGAAGAAATCCATTTATTGCATGCGGGAGGAAAGATGAACAAGAATTTGAACTTTGATTTCAGTGTAAATAGATCTGTGTCTGAGCCCCAACAATCAGTGGAATTCTTTCATCATGGCTTCTTTAGCTTTTCTAGAACTAACTAATCTGAACTTTTGTATCCTTAGAGGAGTACTATTACAGTTTTCTCGCTAGCCAGCTCATGGAAGTCTGACACATGGTGGATGGCAATAATACTTCACATACCCTACAGTTTTTAAAGAAAACAGCAGGTCTAGAACATGCTTTTTACATTACGTTGAGAGTTTTGGAAGAAGAAGGACTTGAACTTTTCAACAGGATGTCTATGAGCTTGCTCTACCTGGCAATTTTATCAGTATAAGCAGCATTGATAATAAACTTACACAAAGGGTCATTTTTGCAAGTAGTATGTGGAGAAATGCGGGAAGGAGGAGTCATCATTACTATTGCTCCATATTAATTCCATATTTCCTGTCATGCTTAACATGTTTTCTTTCTTGATACCAGTCTAAAATGATGAAGTAAGGAGGTTTCAGGAATAGTCTCTCAGGACAAAGGGAGAGATTTACAATCAAAATGGGATTTATGATCAAAATTCGTCCCCCATACCCAATATTAAATACAAAGATATAAAAGTACAAATTTGGCATTAGATATCTTCAGGGCTCAGACAAAGACTAGATGCCAGTTACAGGTTGCCTAAATCAGCATTGTTTCTTATATATTTTATATTTATAATGTGTAATCTTACTATTCTCTCACTTTTCTGTTCACACAATATTTGTTAGCCAATTAGAGTGAAATGCTAGTGTGGGAGACTGTCCTCAGGGCAGGTGCCAGATGTGTCAACAACCAGGAATTGCTCAATGTTGTAGACTAAAAAGCATGTCAAACAGTCCTCAACTGTGGGAAATGTGGAGAAGAGCAGCATTAGGACTTTGGTGGATATATTAAAAAGAACTGGACTTTCAAGTTGATGACAACAATCTAGGCCTGTTAGGTAGCTTTATCTTTGTACATAACGAATATTCTGGTGAATTACGTTGTATGTCTGAGAGCTTCCACAACTAGGTTTCAGACAAAGAGCCTAGTCTAATTGAGCTGAGTGAAATAGTTCCTATTGTAGTCACCAAATGAAGACTACCTGAAATACAGGTAGTCTTCATTTAGTGACTACAATAGGAACTGGCAACTGGGTTGTTAAATGAAATGGTTACCAGTGAACCAGTCAACACAACTACTGTGTTTATGATCTTATTTCAGCTTACTTCTGCTTTACAGATCTGCAAAAGTTGTAAATATGAGGATTGGTTGCAAAGTTACTTTTTCATCACTGAAATTGCTAATTGTTACTAATGAGGCAGTCACTAAACTAGGACTAGTAATTGCTGCAGCCCAACAGATGCAATACTAAATTATCTTGAAGACCTTTGGTATGACTCTGTATGTCTGATACCTCCCACTCCTTCCCTCCTTCCCTCCTTCCTTCCCTCCCTCCCTCCCCTCTCTCTCTCTCCCCTTCATTTTCCATATTAAAGAAGAGGAAGTAGTTTTTTGGTAAGCTGAGAGATTCTCAATGTAACATGGGATATAATAATCTCATTCATTCATTTCCCCTATCCATCATATTATTTGAAACAAATGCAAAAAATCCTACATTCCAATCAATACTTTTGTAGCAGGCCACTTCTTAGCAGAACAGATCAGTTTTAAATTTCTCAAGCATCTTTGAATGACCTTAGACACTCTAACTCTTTGTACAATCTCAGGTTTAATTCTATAAAGTACATTCCTTTCACTAAGGACATTCTTTAAAAAGGGTCTCTATTCTTCTACCAGCTATAGGTTTGTGAATGTCCTGTAAAGTGCTTCCTCATTTGCACAGTTAAGGCAACTACTAATAAAAAAAAAGATATTTTCATCTTGCTTTCATAAGTTACTATAGACATGTGCCAGGTAGCTGCCAAAAAAACTTAGCTAGCTTTTTCTCTTCTGATTTAACGGCTCCTATGTTGATTTAAAGGTAAAGGTAAGGTTCCCCTTGCACATATGTGCCAGGGATTCGAACCGCCAAACTGCCAACCTTCTGATGGATAGCTCAGCGGCTTAGCCACTGAGCCACTACGTTCCTATTATGTTGATTTAATAGGGTGCATTTTCTAATAGCAACTACCTGTTCATTTCCTTCCCCTTCCCTTGTTACAGTTGGAGACGTGACGTGTTAACATTGTCTCCCAAACAGCCAAGAAATCACAACTTGCATAGTGTTATATACAGAAATGCTGATTTGATGGTGCTCCTTTAATTCGGGTTAAAAGTACATGCTAGATTAAAAGAGACAGTGTTCTAGAGCCAATACAGTTACAGATTGTGATGTGCATATTATCCAGATTTAAATCCCTGTGGAGGAGTATCCAAAACACCCATACCCTCTGCTCATGAAGGAGGAGATAGCTGTAGCATCAAAGCAATGGAAGGCTGGGAGGTGGCTATTAACAGGGATATGGAGGCAGTGGTGGGTTGCAACCGGTTTAACAACCTGTTTGGTGAGTGAGCACAACATTAAAAACCCACCTATTTTAAGCTCTAAAGCTTACCTTCAATGCAGTGCTGGTGAGTAAAACAGCTGAGCCGCGGCAATCTGCTGTGCCACACGAATCATCTGAGCTGAAAAACATGGAAATATAGGACAGGATAGGTCAGGGGCAAGTGGGTGGGACCAACTGCTCACCGGAACTACCGGTTCACCTGAACCGGGTCTGAACCAACAGCAGCCTGGGGAGTAGAAGTGTGTATTGCAGAAGAGGCTGACAGCCAATAATCACAATGAAGGGGGTTCTACTCCAAATATGAGACTTTCATTTTGTCTTTTTGGAAATCATTTCTTAAGAACTTGGAGGGTTAGGGTTAAGGTTGGCCTTTGGAATGCTTTATTTATGCCATAAATAGGCCATGTTTGTGTATCTTTGTTTTAGGACCAAGGTTGAAGCAGAGAGATGCCAGATCCTAGCAGTGGTCAAAAAGAAAGGACCTTCTACATTTTAAACTTTTCCAAAATTGTTCTTAATCCTCAGAAATCTAGGCCTTTGCTGAATACTTCTTATCTTGTGTTCTCAGTATCCCTCTGCCAAGTCCTGGCTCATGGTCTGAAGTTCTGCTTACTGTAATTATTATTTGTTTCACTTACACATTACATAAGATGTTTTCAAAACATTCATCAAGACAGAAACATAATTCTGACTGTGGAGCTTAAGGCATACTTTCTTGTGGCTATAGTTGGCTGCCGAAGAGCAATTTTATCCTGCTTATGCTTTGAATGTTCACACATTTGATTATGGTTGGAAGGGAAACATTACTGAACGTTCTTCTGCACTTCCTAGGGGAGTCCTTTGTCCTGTGTTACATCATTTAATTAGGTAATGACTACATAACAAAGAGTGTGGTGCTTTACATCATTTGACCTTTATGGTCAGAAAAATCCTCCACTATCATTAAAAACCATGTGTGTTCCACAGGCCCAATGTATCATAACCCATCTGTCTAAACAGTCTCCCTCTTACAAGCTTTGGCCTAATCTAGGTACCTTCTAAAGTTTCACTGTATTTCTGCCAAAAGGATGACACAGGCTTACTACTTAAATATAATTATAATCCACTTGCTGCCCTTGCAATGAGCAGTTGAAATAACTCTACATTTCACCTCATGTTTATACATTTGTGAAGAAAACTTCATACATTTGTTTCTACAAGATGGTCTTGTTATAGAAAATATGTAAAAACAGAGGTGAGACGTAAACTAGGCCACATATAAATGAATTGATGTTAAAGCCTATATTGTATCCACGTTATATACAGATATGCACACACTTAGCCACACAAAACTTATATTGTGCCAAAAAATATAAATTTGTCTAAATATTCTATGATCCTGATATTCCCATCGGTAGAGAAGAGTAAGATATCATTTTAGATATTTTCATTTCCCCCCACAGGTCCTTGATCTCTTACATTGAGTAGAAGAAAACCAAACACAACCACAAGGTTGTTGTAGAGGCTTCTGAGTAAAATGTTCATGATCATTCATATTATACTTAGATTTTGGGATTAGATGCAATTACTCCGTGGCCAACAGCTTTCCATGGCATCTTTTATATTTTAAATTAATTTTACTGAATTGCCTTGTACATGTCGAGGCATTCATTTCGTGGTGATTTCATCACTTATTGTTAATTGATACCATCAATATCTTCTCCCATATGAAAACATTGCCAGTTCATCATTAAATCATGAAATCAAATATAATCATGTTTATTTATATAACACTTTTAAAAGTGAAAGATCTCCCTAAAAGTGAGTTACATCAGCCCCTTCAATGAAAAAAGGATGGAAGGATTTAAAAAAAACCTGTAGTTTCCTACTATTATGTCATGCTCATTGATATGAAAACAGTTCTTGCTGAGTTACAATAGGCTTCTAACTAGTGAAACAAAGATTTCTGCCTTTTTGTAATTTCAGTATATTGTCATTGTAAGGGGTTCTGTACTGATATGCATCTACACTAAAATACTTTTTAGTTTCTGGATATCAGAAGTAAAGAGATCAGATTAGATGATGTAAAATAGATAATAAGAAATAAAATTTGGTGGGTTCTCATTTAGCAGTCACTCATTCCGTGATAATTCAAACTTACAACCATGTTTAAACCAGTGGTACTTGCCACTGGTCTTCAGTGTTTCAGCCATTGCAGCATCCTCACAATCATATGATCAGTGAGGTTGAACTTTCAATCTATAAATGGTTTAAGAAATTGCTATCTGTAAAGTCATATCTCCTCCACTGAACTTGCCAAGGTCATTCCAACTCATAGCTCTAAGTGAAACTTAGGATCTAACTATTAACCTTCTGTATTCAACTATTCCTTGCTTTAGTTTGTGACTCTGCCAACTGCTTGGGAGATTTTGAGTTTTTTCTATACTTTACCTTATATCAAAGGAAATCCGGGTTCAGATTATTTTAGTTGTTTTCTTATTCTTTCCTTTCTGTCAGAACAAAATATTTTTCCCCTGAAATTCCTACCTTAATGGTTTGCTCATTTTTTCTCATTGCCAAAGTCAGATCTATACTGCTTTACATAAATAAGCATTTAAAAAAAATACCAGTATACACTAAAAGTCACAAATAAATTTGATAAAACCTCAATATCCTAAGGTGTCGATGTCAAGGTCAAGGCCTGTGGGCCTGATCCAGGCCATGGGTTGCTTAGATCTGGCCCATGGGGACTCTCTGGAAACAGTGAATGACTGGTCCACGGTGCCTCTGCCAGCGAAAATGGAGCTCCATTTTCACTGACAGAGGGTTTCAGAGGGCTGTCACAATTGAAAACAGATTTCACGAGGGCTGCATGCGGCTCTTATGAGCTCTGTTTTCACTGGCAGGGGCTGCAGGATGCTGTCACCGTTGAAATGGAGTTTGGAGCTCATTTCCACTGTCAGAGTGCCCTCCACCATAGGCTCCCCTGACAAGAGTGACATCAACCTGGCCATTCCCATCCCAGTCCCCTGAGGTCAAACACAACCCTGATGCGTCCCTCATTGAAATTGAGTTTGACACCCGTCCTAAGTTATTTGTATAGTTGCAAATCTGGACAACTCATATGAATGATATTCAGAAAGAAGCTAACTATTAATGGAAAAATTCCAAGTCTCTGAAGTATTAGTTGCTAATCTTTAAGCTGGTCTTAAATGGGGGACTATTCACAGAGAATGTCCTTCTCTCTGGATCTGTTGGACTACACATTTCATACCAGCAGCATTGATAAAGCGTAAGTATGGATTATGCATAGCTGAAGTAGGAAAACAGAGATATTACTCTTACTTGTGATAACCAGATGGGGGATTTAATTTAATTTAAATTTTCTAATGCTAGATTAGGAATAGGCAGTGACATTAGGAATAGGCGGTGAGCTTTATGGCTGGTGAGGCAGCAATTTTTTTAGACTTGTGGACGTCAACTCCCAGAATTCCACAGCCAGGCATGCTCAGTTTCGATTTAAAGCAACAACATTTGTTTTTCCTCTCCTTTGCTAAATAAGTTTCTTTCTTTTTCTTCTCCCTTCCCCTCCTTCCTCCCTCTCTCCCTCCCTCTCACCTCTCTCAAACACACACACACACACACACACACACACACACACACACAAAGTTGCACCAGGATTCATAAATTTAGGTTTTCCTCCTCAGTCCATGTTAGCAATACCACTAGCAGCATTTTGGCTGGCAGGTGTAAGTAGAAGTGGAAATTCATTCTACTGAAAACATTGGTTTTGCTTATGATTGGATAATTGAAATTTCAGAAGACCCAAAGGCATAGTATTAGAGTGTTGCATAGTGCCTAAACTAAAGAACTATCTCAATATGCTCCCCCCCTCTCAAACACACACACACACACACACACACACACAAAGTTGCACCAGGAAGATGAAGTTTGAATTCCTTCCCTCCCTCCGACCCACATGTACCTTTTCCAGCTGTTTCAGAGAAGATTTCAACTCTGCTCTTGCCTGCCATCATGAAAGAAAAAAATGTAAAAGGAAAAAGGCTGAGCTAGTTGCTGCCAGAGTATCATGGATGACTCTGCTTATGTGCTTAACTAACTAACTCTAGGGGAGGAGGCAACAGGCACGAGAATGACGTGCCTCATCTACATAAGGATTTTTTTGCTTTTAACCCCTTGCTTAACTCTGCTCGAGGTGATCATAAAATGCCTAAAGTCAGACTAGATGAGGCACATCGTTCTCCTGCCGCCTCCTGTAGAGGGCACTTTTTTAGAGGCTTTTTTAAACAGTTAAGCACCAAGCAGAGTCATCCATGGTGACTCTGGCAGCAACTAGCTCAGCCTGACCTCAGCTCTTGCCTTTTTCCTTTTACATTTTTTTTTCTTTCATGATGACAGTGGTGATGCTCTGCCCTCCCCGCCTCCCCTGACTGCACGTCCCTGGGAATAGGGTTATCATTCTGCAACCATAACACATGATATACATTAGTTAATTTTTGGACAAGCAGCCTCTTTACACTATTCATTTCTAAACCAAAATATTGTGTTTGAAACATAGAAACATGTTCCATATTTGTAGAGGGAACACATGCAAAAGTCGAGGATAGGTGAAGGCATGACTACTTGAATATTTCATACGATGAGTTTTTTTTTTTAATAGGCAAATTGCTATAGGGATTTACACTGAAATGCCAGCCACCTGGATTCAGATATCTTGGTATATCCATTCTGAGCAATATCCAGGAATGTGAATTACTGAAGAATACGCTGTTTCTGTGGATTAGGCCCATAATCTAGTATTTAGATAATAGTAAGCCCTTAAGAAGTTATTGCATGCATCCAAACCATCTGTTCCTACTCAATGAAACCCTTCTGCACTTTTTTGAGCTATCTTCTACTACTGTGATCTAGTATGTTTTATAATCATGGAATTCTAATAAGTAGACAGAAATCTATTGTCGCCAAAATTTTCCAATTTACTTCAATAGAGGGAACCACTCTCTGAGTACTAAGATATGTGCATGAGTGTGTGAACATATACATGTGCTAATTAGGAATGGTGTATGTTTAATCCATCAGCCCAAAGATGCCTTCAATATGTAAATGAGAATGATACACTTACATTCTTTGAAATCTGAAACACTGTATTTGGAACCCAAGAGGAATGAGCAATAGCCCTCAACAATCTGGGTCCTTATTGTACCCACCTTGGAAGGATGGAAGGCTGAATCAACTTGAGCGGTTGAGATTTGAAACTGCCGAACTGCAGCTAGCAGTCAGCTGAAAGTAGCCTGTAGTACTGCACTCTACCTACTGTGCCATCTCGACTCTCTAAAGATAGGACAACTTTCTCTTCATTGGATCCCAGTATTTACCCAAATCAGCAGTGCTTATTGGCACCTCTGGAATAATAATCTGGAGGGGCCATAAGATTCATCAGTTCTGCCTTCCATTCCAATGAGAGGTACAGGTATACCTTGGAGACATAGCAGGTTAGTTTTAGACCATCACAATAAAGTTAATCTCTCAATAAAGCAAGTCGCATGACAGTTGGTTCCTCAATGCAGATAAAAGTTATATTTAGACTATATTATAGTCTATTAGTGTCTAAAAACAGTACACAGACTTTAAATTAAAAATACCTTTTTGCTGAAAAAAATGCTAAATCATCACCTGAGCCTTTAGAGGGTTGTAATCTTTTGCTGGAGAGGGTCTTATAAAAAATACAGTATCTGTGAAGCAGTAATAAAATGCAGCAATAAATGAAATTGATTTGTATTATCTAAAACAGAAGTTACTCTTACACAATACCTTGGGGATTTTCTATTCTGTATATTGCCTGCTCATTGGACCTTATAATAAGAAGGCACCACTTACCAGATACCATGAAAACATCAGCCAGATGTTCAGACAGGAGTTAGAATTTTTATCCACCTATTGAACCCTTCCAAAGACCTGGGAGAGGCCAGTGATGGTGTTAAAGGAACAGGATGTAAGCTATTTTGAATAAAAGTGCATTTTGTAATGACTGGTGGTGGTTTTGCCAATGCTTATGGTGTTCAAGTGTTCCATTTATTTTGGGATTGCACCAAAAGTCCTATTACTTATTATTGGTACTACCTTTGCTTTCTTTTGCCACAATACAATGTTTCTATTCTCAGGTCTTTGTGTTTTGTTATCTTTTCCATTCCTTCTCTTCTATTCTGCTGTCTCTAGGTACTGTCACATCTACTATCCAGACTTTTTGATCTTTCTTATAGACAATTGTTAGTCTGGGGAGTGAATTAAGTCCCAGAGCACTTAGCGTCTTTATTTTCTATAACTTTCTTTATTTTACAGTGTCACCAGTTCTGCTTGCCAGCAAAGGTATTTCTTGCAGATCATAATTGTTGCTACTTTGTCGTGGCCATTTGCTTGTAGCCAATTCAGGGTGGGCTGCTATGGGTTAACCCAGCTTCAGGAGAAACCCATAATTAAGATTATGGCCTGTTCGGAGAAGGTGGAAAATGACCCCCCACCCTGGTGCACAAGGCCGACCAAGCCACGCCCACCATGGCCAAACCCACCCAGCAACTGGGCAGAGAACCCATTGCTGAATTTTTGAAGAGCCCACCCCTGAGCCAATCGTGTGATCTTCCTTGCAGTAGCTAGCCAGAGAGTCCATTATTTCTTCAGCTTCTTTCAAATGCAGCACTTGCTGTCCTATTGCAGTCTTTTCATTTCTGGCTTTGTATGCACTTTTTGTAAGATATAATCTTGTGCCTTAACCCTCCTGTCTCTTTCTTCAATTTCCCTGCTTTTAACCATTGCCAGGTCATGTTATTATCTGCGTTGTCTGCTATTTTTAAATGTACTGGCCATTAATACTTTGTCATTATTACTATTAATTTTATGACCAGGAAAATACCGGTAGAAAACTTTTGTCAGAAGTTTCTAAATAAACTTTAGAAAAAGTTTCTAAATAAAATTAATTATTTTAATAATTTCTCTTTTTAGAAAGGTAGATCAAAATGAAAAAGATTATACTCTGAGGGATGCACCTGGTCAGTAACTGAATTTTTCAGATTATGTATAGTTTTGGACCTCCACCCTCATGATCTCAGAAAAAATTGAAGAAAAGTTATAGGCTCAGCAATTTTGAGAATTGTGGGCTAAATAAGTGAGATTTGTTCTTGCTGAAAACAAAGGAGGCGGGGAAATAACACAAAAAAATCAATACTTTTTCAGAACATTAAATTAATCTGTTTCAAGTCAGCTATAAATAGTAAGCAGGAAGCAGTGAACAAAAGGCTTTTCCCCCTTGGAAAATTAAATCTGATTCATTCACAAACTGTAAATCAGCCTTGCATTTAAAACAATAATTAATCAAAACATTTATCCTAAACAGATGAAGAGGAAAGGACCACAAGTCAGGGAAAGCTTCTCTTAAAAGAACAACATAAAGAAAACGTAAAACAAAAGCATGAAAGAGTCCTTAAATCACCACTCAGAAATGTTTATTTAGCAAATGTGGTAAAACTGCTCAGGCCACAATTGGTGTAGTCTTCACTTTATTTCCTAGCACTGTTCCAAAATATGACTCACGTTAAGCAAGATTTCATAGTACATAGCTCCATGATTAAAATGCAACATCTTCTCCAGCTACTCTGAGTCCATGGTGTATCTACATGAGAAAGCAATCCTAGCAATAAAATATCATCCCTATGTGATTAATACATGTTAGCTCAAAATGATTTTGTTTGCTAAATCTTGAGATGTCTCCAAAATAAAATAATGATTGTGGCAGCTACTCCGTGAAGAAGGCAAAAGAGTAGCAGATGACGCCACACCCCAACCCAAAAGGAAGACCTAATCAATTCTTTCCTTGGTTCAGTTGTCTCTATCAAGAGAATGCCGCTAGGTAATTGTGAAGACTTGTTGGAGGAATTCTAGTTCAAGCTTAATACAAACATGGGAGTAAATATCTACTGACCTTGAATGAGTTCAAATTACCAGAACCAGAGACAAAGAACTCAAAATGGCAAACCAGTGCCAGTCTAAGACTGATATCTGGGAAAATCGTAAAGCATGTATTTGACAAGAATACCTCTTATATGAAATGCAAAAAGTTTCTTTGATAGATTGAAAATACATTGTGGAGTATACTGTGAACCAGGGGTGGGTTCTGGCCAGCATTACTACTGGTTTGCTCATGTGTGCTAAATGTGCGCTGCATGCTGAATGTGCACTGAATGCATGCAGTGCACGCATGCGCAGTTCAAAATAAATTGTTCTGCGCATGTGCAGAACTAAAAAAAAAGATGGTGGGGACAACAGCAGCAATCAGGGAACTGGTTCAGAGGTGTATCCGGCCTGGGTCATTGGCGGTTCTGCAACCCAGGCGGTCATGCCACTACTGGTTCAGCCAAACCGGGCTGAACCAGTAGGAACCCACCTCTGCTGTGGACGCTAGATATCTTGATTTCAAGAACCTGACTTTCTGCAAGATCTGAAGACCCAGAGGTTCCTTATTCCTTTCTATTTGATGTCCAGTACCCACCCTCTGAGGTAATTCAAACAACAATCTCAAATCTATTTCCAACTACCTCAAAAGTTTCCTCAATGTGGGAAGCTAGCAAGAAGCATCAGAAATCTTCCTTCCTTCCTTGCTTCCTTCCTTGCTTCCTTCCTTCCCTCCCTCCCTCTGTCATTATAATTTGTTCCACATTTGTCATTCTTTCATTACCATCTTTTGGACATAATTCACCCATAGAAAAAGGCATCATAGAACAAAACACCATAGAAGAAGACACCCCCCAAGTAGGGAGTTGGATTGGAACATCTCTACGGTCCCTTCCAACTGTGTATTTATTCTATTCTATTCTATTCTATTCTATACATTTTCCCTTCTGCTTAGAACATTTTGTACCCCAAAGTATCTAGTTTCTGAAGTCTAAAAACTAACTTATCTTTCTCAAGATAAACTTCTCTTATCTTACAATCGCTGGGGTAGCCAAATAAGTCTGTTTTTCCAGAGAAACCCTTACTTTTTTATAATTAATTCCAATATCTTATAGTAAAAGTCAGTATTCCAAATATAGCTGAACCTTTAATTTTATAAACCTTATAACTTTCTTAGATAAAATCTTATTTAGCTTTTTGCTGTTTATTTCAAATTCTTTAATTTCTTAAGTTTATAATTATTTATTCTTTTGTTCAGAATTGGAGAAAATGAACTTGAAAGTATTTTCTTCCACAGATCTAATTTATGGTTCAGAGATGTCCTGGTGGTCTAGGATCCAGGATCCAGGATTGAATTTGCTCAGCTGTTTGAGATCAGCCAAATTAGAGGTGGATGGGGGTGGGATTGTGGCATACATGTTTTTTTGAATCTGGTAATGCAAACATAGAAGTCACTATAAGTGTGTGCGTGTGTAAAATAGCAATTAAATAATTAAGCCAATTACAAGTTCATGGATGTGATTTTGATTACAAATTTATCTTGTCTCCACTTATAATATCTCCATATGGGTTCAATTCCAGATAATCTCCAACATGCTGTGAAAAATTTGGTGTAGCCACTGCAGTCTCTTGAATTACACCAAGTAGCTTTTTCACACTGGCTCTGTGTTTTGGCATTTTGACTAAAATAACTTTCCTCTCTGTCTCCCAGCCAGTTAGCACTGGCTGCTTTCCTTTTTTTACACAAGGATAATTTGCTGCCCAAATAAGATGCCTATTGTTTTGGCTTGGGTTAATAGCTAAGCCATTTAAAAACATTTGTCGGTAGATGTCATGATAAAATATTAAAAGGGTTCAACCCTAACAGGCAGTTGCATGTGTATCCCTGTTTGCTTCCTTTGTTTAACAACCTTGAAATGCATACGAGTAATCAAATTCTTGCATACCACATTGATAGTTAATATGTAAACAGAATACTGGCAACATTTCCACCACTGAGATTTTCCCTTCCTTAATCACTTCTGTCAATCTTTTCTTGAGAAAAAAAACATGGCATTTGATGTACCAGATTAATACATCAAATATGTTGTTATGCAAAAGGATAAAAAAATAGAAACAGAACTGTTTTAATCACGTACAGAATTCCCAAACACTTCCAATTATCCTCTGATGAATTTTGTTTTTTAAATCAACTGGCTGACACAGATGTGTTTTCATAATGCAGAAAGCTAAAATAAAACAACCCTCGGTTTCTAAGAGTACTTATCAGCCTATAATCCCTCTTCTCTAGTTCATCCAGATCATTACACACATTTGGGAGTTTATGTGTCATCTAAACTAAAACTATCATCATTTTAGGATTTTGGAAACCGAAACTTTTAAGTTATTATAAACCTTGGGTAAAAACCTTAGGAAGCCCCAAAAGGCTTATTGGATTATATGGTTTACCATCAATATGATTAAAGAATCCTGTATGTAGTGGGTGAAATGGTGGCAAGAGCACTAGAACTAGTTTGTTGTGTGAATATTGGAATATTGCTCAGGTTAAGCAATGTATACACAGCTGCAGACTGTTCTTTGGCTTCAGAGAACAAAGCTAAGATAGCAGGCTTTACAAATAGAAAGAAATATAATATAGTAACGTCTAATATAGCCAGTGTGGTTAAGGTGGACTAGGAAAGACCCAGGTTCGAGTTTACTTTCCATTATAGAAGTCCATTAGGCAAGTTTGGGATAATTGGTCTATTTCAGCCAAACCTCTGGTCAATAGGAGGAGGAAGAACTACATATGCCATGTGAGCTTCTGTATAAAATGGGAGTTAGAAATTTAAATGCATGCATATGCTGGAGTAGTATTGAAGGGACTTGCTAAAAAGTGAAACATCAAAAAGGGATCAGATTTTTCCATAAATTGGCAGGTAATTAGAAGAAAGACAGGGAAAGAAAGGTGAGAATCACGGTTGGGCATGAGCTGCATGGTAGTTATTCATAAGAGAAGGGAAGCAGAAAAAAGTAACAGTGACAGATACAGTACAAAGAAGAGCCTTTCCTCAATCAATCCCAAGTAGAGTCTAATAGCTGCCCATGGGTTCCAAATTAATTTATCACACTAGGAATCCTTTCTGAAATTTAAAACAAATGATTGAGCTTCTTGCTGAGAGTTTTCTTTGTACTACCTTTCAAGGCATGATGATGCAGTACAGCACATTTGGGCTGCCAAATATGGACAGCCATTGGCTGACAGCAAAGACTTAATACCTTCTGTGGCATGGCCTGCTGTTTAATGGTCACCCACGTCCTTGTAGCACTGCTATGTTATGTTTGACAATGATCCATGATGTAGGGTGCACAATTTATAAAATACAGCAATAATGGGAGCAAAACTATTATAATGGTATGTGAAAATGACCTTAGGCAGATGGGGCAGGGCAGTGGGGGAAAAGAGATGCTGTCTAGAGAATAACAGATAAGAGAGGGAGTAGTGTGTAGATGTATAATGGGCAAAGAAAGAAACTCAGAAAGAAACCTCCTAACTGATCAGACTGTAAAAGAGATGGTGGGAGATTTTGTAGTATCAGACTTGAAAGATTTTGTTCATGTAGCCTTACAATTAAGTAGAATTAGCTCATGTGGTTATTTTTCCCTGTCTGATCAACCCAGGAATTCTGGTAACAACAACATAATAGTAAAGCAATAAAGCAGTCAGAATGACTACCAATAAACCATAAAAGACACACTTGAAGGTGGGACCAATCTTGCATGATTTGTTTGAGTGATTGAGGGTGGGGGAGATTTAGAATAGAATAGAATTCTTTATTGGCTAAGTGTGATTGGGACACACAAGGAATTTATGACAGAATCTCAGAATATAAGGGTTGGAAGATCTTCTGGTCCAACCTCCTTTCCAGTGCAGGTACTGAAGCATCCCTGACAAATGGCGAGTTAGTCTATACAGTTCTATGTTTTTAAGACACTTTTTATGTATAACCAAAATCTACTTCCTTATAATTTAAATACACTGTTTCTTTTCCTGTCTTCTGGAACTAATTGTTCTCTTTCAGGCATGTGAAGATAATAATTATATCCCTGATTTCTTAGTTAGAAGACATGATATTTGTCAGCAGTTTGATGAGCCTTGTGAGTCTTTCTGCCCCACACTTCCATGCATGGGCCCCGAAGAACAGTACTAATTCTCTTGATAGGCTGCCTGGATGAGAAGATTTCTGCTTCAGTTCCTCTCAGTAGGGAGTCTTCAATCACTGCACTCCTGAAATCACAGACCTTTCTCTTTATAGATCGTACGAGCCTCTTCTCCAGTCCAGGGTTCCAGAAACATTATAATCACTTAAAATCCTAAATCTATCTAGAATTTCTAAGTTTTAGAGGTTGTTGTTAGATGCTTAGATAGAAAGATTCAGTTAAAAAAAGAGGCACTACACAAGATAATGCCTGAAACCTTGCTTAACCAAAAAGAAAGAGAATAATTACAATAATTTATGAATTATGTATTTATATATACTGAATACTTTTAATTTGTAAAAAGAACAATAAGTTGAAAATACTTCTTATAAAGAGAAATTAGAATCTGTATAGATGATAGTTGGCTTTTGTAAAGCACCAGAGAGAAGTTGAACATTTAATTATTTCTGATTGCATCAAAAATATGGGATAAATCTTTCAGAAAAATATTATCTTTAAGTTTTGTTAAACTTTTTTATCTTTAACTCACAGCACTTTGACAAGAACATTGAAAGCAACAATGAAGCTATGCGAAAGTATTAAGGCTATGTAATTGTAGCAATAAAATTTTAATGACTATTTATTATACCGATTTATCATTTTATTTGAAATTTGATTGAATGGTTACTAGTACTTTGGTCAGCCTAGTCCTCCTCAGTAGTTGAATACCAGAGCATGAACACTTGGGGTGCCCATATCTTGGAAGAAAGGTATGGAAATTGGTAGATACAGTATGTCCTTTGGCCGATAAGGGGTGAAGTAGGGCTTGGAGAAGGGATGCGGGAAACATTTTGAAGACAAATGGAAATTGAAATGTCCAGGACAGATATAAGGGAATCTAAAACCCGTCATTCAGAGGGACAGGGAAATTGATCTCTCAAATCAAACCCACTTTACACTCCTCAGTATTCACCTGCAATGTTAGGTCACTAGATCCTTGGAAGATCTGGTCTCTGATAGTTGATATTATATGTCAGATAGCTTTGCATTAAGACCACTCTTATCCATAGGTTGAGGATGGAAGAAGCACCTGCCTGGGAATAAATCTAAACCTCAACTGGTTTAAGGGTTGTAGTAGTGTGATGTTCTCTTTGTGTTATTTCATTGAGGGTTTTGTTTTTTGGGGGGGGGGGGGTATCGGCTACACTCTTATCCATTCTATTTCCATACTGCACAAACTGGTAAATCAGCCTTCAAAATATTCCATCCTTCATTTCCCATATGGAATACTAACCACTGCATAATAGAGGTTGACTTTGCTGAATTCATGGGGAATTCTGACAATCTAGAAGTGCTTTGGTCTTGCTTATTTTCCAGAATATATTTTTTCAACTAGAATGTTCCAATGGTTCAACAATATAACTGTAGTTGCAGGCAACTGTCAATATATCAAAAACTAATCCAATGCAAGAGCATAAGATTCTACGAATTCTCATCTAAATTCAAGCTCTCTGTAGATACAAATCAACAACTAATGAAAGAAAGTACAGTTACTACCTATTTAACAAAACCCTATTTGTACATGCTACATTGGTTTTTGTAATGAAGCATTAAGGAAATGTAAAGCATTACACCCGGAAATGATTCTGTTCAGAAATGTTAATTTACTCCACAAGGCAGATTGAAACATTTCACCATCCAGTTATAGACATAACAATACTGAGTTGCAGTTGTGCTTTATCTTCAATACAGTGGAAATCAGATACATATTGCTGTTATTTTCCTCTTAAAAATCAGCAGCAATTATCTTTATTGACTACAGGTTCAGTCATAAAAGAAACATTGCTTCTCCTTCTAACACAAGGATAAAAGTAAAAGGAAGATCTCCAGAGATAGCAATAGTAGCAAAGCACTTAGACTTATATACTGCTTCATAGTGCTTTACAGCTCTCTCTAAGCGGTTGTACGAGTCCACAGATTGCCCCACAATCTGGGTCCTTCATTTTACCCACCTCGATGGATGAAGGCTGAGTCAACCCCTGAGCCTGGCGAGATTGAACTGCCAAACTGCTGGCAGCCGGTGATCAGCAAAGTAGCCTGTAGTATTGCATTCTTACCACTGCGACCGGGGCTCAACCATAGTACTAAGGAAAACCTTTATCTTGATGGGCAATTGAATAGTTGCTTGGAACTAATGAAGAAAGGACTGTTCCCATCCATATTTTGTTTGGGCAAAAAATGCTCTTATGGCTGGTCATCCTTGGAAATACAACCAGGGGCTGAGATAAAAATGAGTCTGGAGGTTGTTTAGATCCACAACCAACTCAATGTTAGGATATGCCGTAGCAGATGGAAGAGCATGTTTCGTGTGCTTGACACTCGGTGGGTGTTCTGAATATATTTTCTCTTAAGCATCCAGAAGTGTTATCTTTTTTTGGCAGCTGAATCATATTGCTGATTTGATTCAGGTTGTGACTGGATTATTTTAAACTACCTAAAATACAGGTAGTCCTTGACAATGATTGTAATGGGCCTGACATTGGATCCTTGGAACTTGAGTCCAGGTTTGTGAGTATAACCTTTTTTTTGATAGGGTCAAACTTCAATGGTTGCTAGCAACCATCATAAATCACTATTATCTAGAGACTTTTCTTATCTTAAAGAAGTGCTCTTTATTTATTATGTTACTTTACATCTAAGTCCAGGAGCTTACATTGTTTTTTATCCAATTTTATCCTTGGGTTTCTGCTTATCAGTGATTCATCTGATCTATGATCTGATCTGATTGATTTCTAGATTTATAGTGCACATTTTTGTTTAAATATTTAAAAGTTAATCTATGTTAATCTAGTTAATCTCAAAGATATTGTGAGGCAGTTTAGGACATGGTCCCAAAGAGGTCCTTGCTGATTTAGGATTCAATAATTTAGTCCAACTCATCAATATATAGTAGATCCAATCTTATATCTCCAAATGTTCTGAATTTGATAACGTCCATAATGCTAAGATAGTGAGGTTTTGCCCAAACTGCTTCCCAGCTGATAGAGTTCCTCTTATATTTTTAACCTTTGAGGTGGAAAAGGGCTACTGTTACATATGATGGGAGAGGATGTGATAAATATGAGTTTCTTCTTCTCCCTTGGGCCAGAAATAGCTATGAAATAGAATATTTCTTTTCTTTGTAGTCTGCCTGTAAATTCAGAGGTAGCCTTTACTGAACCCAGTTCCATTTGTTAAAATAATATATTTCCTCTGCTTGGAGAACATTCAACAGATGTACTGTGTGTGGCCTTGGGAGAAGAACTGAAATGAACGATGGGTATTGAAAAGAGCAAACAAATGATCTGAAAGGAGACACTTGGCTTTGATGGATGAAAGCAAGCTTTGCTATGATTAAAAATAGATTGCAAATATTGTACAGAATATGAAAACAAATACATAGCATCACATGGAGACTACATCACAGAAATGTTTGCAGGTGGTTAATAGGAGATATATTGCAAAAAAAAATTCATATGCACACACACATTTTATACAGAAAAATTCTGAAGTATGAGATACATTAGAGATGGCTCTTAGTTTTTTGCTTAGCTGGTAGCCCACCATCAAGGAACAAGACTTGGTTTATAATTAAGAGTGTAAACTGATGTTCTGAATAAAAAAAATATGGCATGTTAATCTCCCAGCATGACATTTAAATTTTTCGATCCTACTTCTCAAAAGTAGGCCCCAAAATAGAGGAAGTTGGGAGTTATTACTCCCCAAAGGAGCCACCCCAAAAAGAAGCCTCATATTGACTTGCCACTCTAGTTGCAATCCAACAGTGGCTAGTGTTCAGAAACAGCTCCATTTCTGAAGAATGGAAACATATTTACGTCCGTCAAGCTGCTTTCCTTGGACAAGTACCCACAGTTCTTTTCCTTGTTGTTGTTAGTTGCAAAGTTGTGTCCAACCCATCGCAATACCTGGACAACGTTCCTCCAGGCCTAGTACCATCCTCTGGAGTCCATTTAAGCTCACACCTACTGCTTTGGTGACTCCATCCAGCCACCTCATTCTCCGTTGTCCCATTCTTCTTTTGCCCTCAATCGTTCCCAAGCATTAGGCTCTTCTCCAATGAGTCCTTCCTTCTCATTAGGTGGCCAAAGTATTTAAGTTTCATCTTCAGGATCTGGCCTTCTAAAGAGCAGTCAGAGTTGATCTCCTCTAGGACTGACCGGTTTGATCACCCTGGAGTCCAAGTCCAACTCACAGGAGTCTTCTCCAGCACCATAGTTCAAAGGCCTCAATTCTTTGGTGCTCAGCCTTTTTTATGGTCCAACTTTCACAGCATATATTGCAACTGGAAAAAACCATAGCCTTTACTATACACACTTTTTGTTGGCAGGGTGATGTCTTTGCTTTTTAGTATATTGTCTAGATTTGCCATAGCTTTCCTCCCAGGAGCAAGCTCCTTTTAATTTCTTGGCTGCAGTCTCCATCTGTAGTCATTTTGGAACCCAGGAAAATATAATCTGGGCCTATCACCATTTCTTCTCCATTTATTTGCCATGAATTGAGAGGGCCAGATGCCATGATCTTGGTTTTCTTAATGTTGAATTTCAAGGAGACTTTTGCAGTCTCCTTCTTCACCCGCATCAAGAGGCTCTTTAATTCCTCTTCACTTTCTGCCCATTACAGTGTATCATCTTTTCCTTACAGCCTTTAATTATCACTTACAGTTTCCTAACTCTACTACTACTCGGGATCTTATCAGTTTCTTGGTCCCTCTTTCTATTGTCCTAGCCCACAATATAGCTGCAAGTCCTAGGGCAAGGACTCTTCAAGATGGGAAGAGATGACTCAATAGGTTCTGCACTCTAATCCCCAGACTCCCATTAGGAGCAAACAGAAATCTTTGTTTGGAGTTATTTCTTTGTTGATTTATTTTTACCACAGTGTTCTACACAAAGTCATTCAGTTAATTTTGTGCAGGTGTTCAGATTTTTGACATATAATCCTGCTCTTTTCTCTGTGAAATACATTGTTTTTGAAGCAGTTGTATTTTTCATTTGCTGCATTCCAGGCATAGGAGCTGTCTCACATCTCCGCTGTACCCATCAAATTGGGTTTCATTCTTTATACTAGAACTTCAAGCTTCTCTTGTTTATTTTTTCCCTTACTCAATGCTTTAGAAGATTAGGATAGGTCAGCCATACAGGTGGGAGCAAAGGTTGAGGTTGTCTGTCAGTGGTTCTTACATGTTTTAAGTAGGGAATCAAGATGAATTTTAGTAGCATACCGGAGAACAATTGCTGGTCACTTTGAAAATGAAACAGCTAATGCTTCTGAGAAATGATGTCAAATGTAAATCACATGGCTTTGTAGGAGGAAACAAGAGGAATACATCTGTGCCCTTCCATATGAGACCCACTTCAGTAATTGTGTCCCATCTTTTTCAGAGCCCATTGGAATTTATTGGAGCAGTCAATAAATTTAAAATATGAGAACAGTAGTAATAACAACATTGGATATATTATTTTTGAACTATTTAGCAGCCAATTTGCTGGATTGTCTGCTGAGCCACAACTTTAACAAGTTTAGGGCTCTGACTGCAAAAGAGAAGAAGTTCTTAGATCAGCAATCCAAGAACTGATTGCTCTTCAATATTTGCACTCCAAATATTGTTGAATTGTAACTTCCCGTAGTTCCAGTCAGCATGGTTAACCATCTTGAGGTCAATCAGTTCCTCACCTCTGCCTTGGATTACTGTGTAGGTATACCTAACTCTTTACTTTAAGGTCATCCAATCTCCTATCACCCAAGGAAATGCTGCATGGTCAAGGATTCTTGGCAGTCCAGGCCTAAGGGAAGTGAGGCAATCAATGTTATTGCCTGTTTGTCATGGTATAAGACCTGATCCACACTGAACAGTGGTGGGGTTCGGACCAGTTCGGCCAAACCAGTAGTACTTGGTGGCCTGGGTTGCTGGAACCAGTTTGGGGGTGTGGTAGGTCTGGGACGCTGGAACCGGCAATGACCCAGGCCTGCCATGCCCCCAAAATGGTTCCAGTGAGTGGTTCTCCCGGCGGTGCCACAGGCACTGCCATCTTCTTTTTTTTGCTTCTGCGCATGCACAGAGCATTTTTGTTGTACTGTGCATGCGCGCATAGCACACATCAAGCGCACATACATCAAGCACAGCCATACACATGGCGTGTTCCTCAGAGAACTGGCAGTAGTGGCTGCCAGAACCCACCCCTAACACTGAAGTATATTTCATACATAAAAGAAAGTTAATCATAGGCCACAGAAGCAACAGGATAACAAAGGCATGCAGCTCTTGAGTAACATATGGAGGGGATTTTCTGAAAAACATATTGTAAGTGGCTGTAGTAACAGTCTGTATAGACAGTTTTTGTAGCTTTTTCATGATGCAATAACTATAGGGTCTCTCTTAGGATACTGTTGGAAACCTGGAGGATAAGTGGTCTGCTATTGATGCTGCTTACCGGAAAGAGTACACTGGATATTTGGCTGTCCTCTCCCTGTCTTGAATCAACAGAAGGGTTTTCTCTTCTTTGGGCTGTCTTTGGGAGTCACCAAGAATTGGACAGGTGAGGAAGGTGAGGTTATAAGCCAGATCCGGTGCAACAGACTTCTCAAAGCCTGTGAAAGAATATGATACTTTGCAAAATATTACAAGTCTAGGACATCTTCACGTTTTTCTTTTCACATCCACATTTTATTGTATACATGATGTACAATGACAATAAAGCCTATACTATCATTTTAACAAAAGCAGCATTCTCCTGCAGATGCTCGTAACCCACCTTAACAAACTTAAAGAGAAATAAGTTGTTTTGCTGAAGTAAATGTATAAATCTATGTGGTTGCTAAGCATCAACAGCAATTTGATGGTATGTACTCAATCAATCAATCTGAATGTATACAGCTATCAACATTTCTATAAGCAATCCACACATACAGTTTGTCCCTTTCAATGAATCCAGTAATAAGATCATGGACTCTTGGCTATATAGGTGGCTGCTACAAGCTTGATAGCCTGCAAGGCTAAATCAAAGATGATATTTCTTAATAATACTAAATAATAATACAACTCATAAGTAAAAAATTGAAATCACTGGCTACATGTTGTAGATATTCCCATGATTGGAATGTTTGCTTTTTTTTAATAAAAAAAAGATCAATATCTAAAAAGAGCCTTTGAAGCTCACATTTCCAAGAGCTCTGTTTCAAAGATGAAACTTTTATGAATTATGATTATACAATGACTTGTGGTATAGTATATTTGAAGGACATAGAGGAGGAGGAGGAAAGAACAAACCCAGTTAAAGCTGTCAAAAGGTGATTTTCATTCTGTCATAACAACCCGTGTCATTCCCCAGGGTACAAATTATAATGCTATAATAAAATGGAAGCAAACCCAAAGAAAGCATTTAGGTCTAGTCTTAGTTAATTTAAACACTTTCTTTTCTAATTACAACAGCAGGACTCTCTGCATTCCAAAATGGTGATCTGCCAAAACATGTTCTTTCTGAAATGAAAGAAAACAATCCTTTTGCTCACATGGAAGAGATCTATAATTTTAACAAGTTCATTTTAAAAAATGACAACTGTCTTTATGTAATACTATCCCCTAGCAGTTTCAAAACTCTTGTTGTGACTGAAAGTCAGGAAAGCAAAAGAACTGGTTGCTTTTGCTCTGAAGCTTACTAATAATTTCTGGCTTGACTTTTAAAATACTGTCATGCTGTAGACATGCATTCAGTAATGGAACTAATTTATCTAACCATGTCACTCCACAAAAGGGCAATAGTTTCAAATCACAATTTACTTAATATCTCAGATCTAATGTTTTACATTCAAGTAATGAGTAGCTGCCAAGGAAACAAACAAACCAGCACAGAAACAAAGATAGTCAAGGTTTTTTAAAATTATTTCAAAAAAAATTTTTTTTTAAATACAACTTTACACATATTATAGAAAGAAAGCGTTGACCGGATCTTTCCTTTTACATCCTCTCATTTACATAATCCATTTTACATTGTAGCTTGTTTTCAATTTCAGTTTTTTCACTTGTTTTTCAAATTATTTTCTTTATTATTTTCCATTTTTTTAATACTCATTTTTTTTCTTAATACATAAACAATATCTTCAATTGCCCCTTCAAAAATTGCACTAAATTATCATTTCCTAGTTCTCTATTGGTCTATTTTACTATAAACAATATGTAGTCTCTAGTTACGTTTTGATATAGAGAGCATTTCTTTCAATTTTTTCTACAATTAATAATATACTATACTTTATTTCTTAATTAGTTACATAACAATACCAATCATACTACTATTCCCTTTAATCTACTAATACAACTCTTTTCCCCCTTCTTCCTCTTTTATCCATTTTCTCTTGGTCTCTCACGAATTTCACTTTTAATGATATTTCTTGTTCTCTTCTTTTCTCCTATCTTATTTCTTTTTCCTGTTTTTATGGTTGTAGTATATTTTCTTCAGAGTATTCATTTTTATTATTCTGGTACCTTTCCCCAGGGACCCGGGGGGTGGGGTGGGGGGGACAATAATCAAGGTTTATGATTTGTTCACCAGGTAATTAGACATTTTGTGAAAGAAAGAAGGGAATAAAAATATTTGTATGCATTTATTCAATATCCTGTTCATTGTAAAATAAACTATAATATTGTATCTACCGACATGAAATAAAAGCCAATAATATAAAGCAGTGGCAACAGCCAGAAACATTTAGTTGTATAGACTATTCAAATTCCACCACTTGTACAGCAAAAAAAATAATAATAATCCAAAAATGATTATCCATTTTTTTTAAAAAAAGGTCAGAAAAATAAATATCTGTGCCAGGCAACTAAACGACTTCAATATAAGGCATTCGAAGAGGTTGAAGAGGTAGACTCAGTTTAACAAATAGTATTAGAACTGCCTGTCAATATCCAAGACAGCCCACCATTCAAAGTGACCACAATGTGCTGTTTTGGAGTTGCCACGCATGCCTAGGGGGAAGGGATGAAAGGGACCACAGATGAGTGTCGGGTGATGGGACATACTGGGAGAGGAGCCAGGAAGGCAAACCAGCTCTAGTCGGTTCAGAAGCCATCCAGGCCTAAAGAGTGCTTGCTGGAGCCAGCCAGGGAGCAATCAGGCTGTAGCAAGCATATTTGCTGGAGCCAGCCAGTTGTGACCAGAAACAGGAGAGAAGAGTGTGTTCCATATAGCCAACTGGCTAGCAGAAACCAGTAATGCTGGCTAGAAATCCTTTTATTCTATGGTTCATCACGTGCCAAGCTGAAACTCCAGTAAAGAAACCTGTTCTACTCACAATGTGGCCTTTTGCTGGCTTGGTTTGGAACCGTGATGATGTCATGATTAAAAACAGTCTACCTCTCCCAGCTGGAACCCTGAGAGCTAATGGAAGCAAGGACTTTCTTGTTTTCTTATGAAAGCTCTGCTTTGACTTCCTTACTAAGTAACTCACTTTTAACCCAGGATGTCTCAAGTGTAGAGGTATACTAAGTTTTGCAAACTGCAGTGCTGGAGCCTGCTTGCTAAGAGATACAATCACACACAGGAACCAGGAAATGAAGTGAAGGAGATTTGGCCTGGGGTGTTTCAAGGGGTATTTTCAATTGTTAAAAACCAGACAGGAGCAACATAAAAGAAATGGAGCATGAAGCAAAAGCTGCCACTGAAGCAATGTCCGAACAGCCCCATTATATAACAAGCTGCGCTGTGTGCTTGAGCAAAACAGCACTTTAGAAGAGGAGGAAATATTTGCATCCAATCATGCAGGGGGCGAAAGAAAGCATTTGATGTGGAAAGAATAATAATATTTAAAATGCTATAAATATAACCAGCTGAAATTCCAATGGGCTAATCACTTTCTCATGAACATTTACTGCTTAGGGTTGAAAAGGAAATTGCACCTCACTGGTTATAAACAAAATGTTTCTTATTTTATCTGAAACTTCTAGTTGGCCTGGCTCTCTTCTGCCTCTTTCTTAGCAGCTTCCGTTCTCAATAATCTTTGGGAAGATTTGCTATAATGTCAAGTTTCATTCACCATTCAACAGAGTTTGATGGGTGATAGTAGCAATGGTACTTTTTTCCTGTTCTGTTTTATAGGAACCGAATCAAAACACAGATAATCCTTGATTTACAACTAGCTGCTAATGACGATTCAAAGTTATGACAGACCTTCAAAAAACTACTTACAGCCTGGCTCCTAAGTTATGGACACTGCAGCACCCCCGTGATTGTTCACTCTTATGACTGACCCCTGGGATGCTGCAGCGCCCCACTTATCTCCCCTATTCTTGCTCTACAGGTCCCTGCAGTCCTTGAATCTATTTCCCACTCACCAGGCCTTACCCTTCAGTTATCTTTCAAAGCACTCAGGTTAGGGAATGAGGGTAAGCTACCCTGTATCTGAGCCACATGGTGCAATCCTGGAAGCAGTCACCATTTTAAGAGCACCTGCATTGAATTGTGGGTGCTCCAAAATGGTGACCACTAATGGGATCGCACCACATGGCCCAGGAGCAACGAGGCCTGCTCTGATTTTTAACATAAGATGTGGACCACTGCAGAGTTTTCGTTGCTTCAGCAATCACCACAGTCAGCAGTATATAACATGGCCTACCAGGTAATATAAGTCAACTGTTATTCCATCCAAGCAACTCAAGTCAGATGTACGACATACATCAGGGGTGTCAAACTCACATCATCACAGTGTCATTACGTGTTGCATCATGACTATTTCCCCTTTATTAAGCTGGTCATGGGCATGGCCAGCATGTGATACATGGCCTGCAGTCCGCTAATTTGACAGCCCTGACATACATTAAATTCATTCTGAATTGTACAACTTACACTGGAAGAAGTGATAGACTAGACTAGTGGCAGAGAGATCTAAATTCAAATCTTGGTCAGCTATGGTCCCTGATGGACAACATTGGATGAGTGGCACGCCCTTGGGTCCAACCAACCTCAAAATCAGCCATCATCATAAAATCGTTTGTGTTGTAAATATAAAGGGTGAATTGTAAATTTAAGTCTGGGTATTATCATTATTTATTTATTTATTTAACTCTGGGTATGTTTTTGTATTTTATATCTAAATATTACCATTTCTTTTATATATTTCATTGTTTGCTGCTGTATTTGTTCTGTTTTCCTTTTACATCATTGGTCTTGAATTGTACTTTAGTTTTTCATAGTGAGGAATATGTACTTGTGGTGGTACTTTATGAGGCACTGCTATATTTTACTTTTAGTGAAGTCAATTGGAGATATAAGAGATGGACTTTTAATTATTTTGCGCTTGTTAATTTTTCTCGCTTTATAATGTAAAATCCTGCATATTATTTTTAATAAGGCCATGGTCCAAAGGGGAAAAAAGAAAGTAACTTAATATACCTCATTGTTTGAAAAAGAAAAGAAAAATACCTTCAAACTAGTTATTCAACCTTTCACCTTGTCTTTGTACACTCCTTTGTATACACAGCCTTATACTTAAACACTTTCAGGTTTGCTCTTCTACTTTTTGTATGACTGGTGAAAGCATAGCTATGCTTGCATTGCCTTTGCTGGAAGAAAGAATTGCCATAATCTCTTATTTATCTCTTCCATTGTTTGCCATCTTGGAAAATAAGATGTTGGAACAGGTGGGGCCTGACCTTTAGCTTTTTAACTCTTGGCTTTCAACTTAGGTGGTAATTACGATACGATTGAGAAAAAAGGGAGGGGGGATTAGGAAAGATAGACATTTTTTTCAAACATACAAACTGCTGTACAGGATATCCTAAATGCCTCCTCAGCTGTCCATTTTCTACCATTGAAGACAGGGCAGGCAATGCTGGCATCCAACTGGATGTGGAAAATGGAAATGGAATACGTGACCTGACAAATGAGCGCACAACAAAAGCGTGCCGATGAAACCGTGGTGAGAAAACCGCGACGTCATAAATGCGCCCACAACAACCCGCCGACAAAACCGCACCCACAAAAAAGGGCCATGGGTGGTGGTGGATCTGAGCTGGGCAATGACGGCTCACCTGCCCACAGAGAGGAATCTGCATGCCACCTGTGGCATAGGTTCGCCATCATGGACCCAGGATAACAGAGTACAGAAATGTTTTTTTTCTAATGTTATTTTTCTTTTCCTGATCTACCTTCTTCTCTACTATGGTTTTTTTTTAAATAACTCCACTGATACATTGCTTCATGATTTTTCAAGTCACCTTAGGTAGAAATGTTTCTTGTCAGCTCCCTTCATGGCAAAGAAAGAAACAAGTAGCTTCGGGAAGAGGGGGGGGGAATAATAAAAATTCTTTTTGCTACATGTGGCTGCTCAGCATGTCAAGCAACTGTTTTCCACTGAACATGACTTGCCATAATGGAGGATTAAAGCAGACCTTCTAGAGAAAAGATGGAAAAATCAGATGAAGGGACATTTTTATCTCCATTGAATAGATCAGTGTTTATCAACATTGGCAACTTTAGATAATATGGACTTCAATTTCCTGAATTTCCAGCCAGCATCAGGGTACCTTGAAGCAAAGAAAGTGTAGAAGCAAAACTGAACAGTAATGTCTGTGCTCACACAAGCCAGAAAACATTATTTAGGATTTAAACCAGAATTATATTGTTGCAGAAAATCAGGAGATTCGGACTGCGAGATCAAAAAAAAACCCTTTTACTTGGCCAAATAGTTCAGATAGAGATAGCAATTTCTAACATCTGAACAGTGTTCTAATCCAAACATGCATTCTTATAGTGTGTTCAAAGCATCATAAACATGGAAATATTAAAGCATTTCAATTGTCTAAGTTCCTTATTGCTAGGCAGAGAAGCATGCAGGAAACACTAGTTTCATTCTGGATTTTGTGGTTAAACTCTATGTCTGACTTGCAAGCGAGCCCTCCAACTGACTTGACCTACTTACAACAGGTGTTAACTTGTGCGTTTTGACATTTCAAACTTCCTGTGTTCAAACTTCCTGTTCTTCTTCAAGACTAGAAAATGTATAACAAGCTAGAAGGGATAGATGGGACCCCCAAGAAATCCTCTAGTCTGACCCTGTATCATGTTCACTCTTTTGTCCAAATCTCGCTTTATTTCCTGCCTTAGTATGAATAGAGGTCACTTTTATTGTAGTTAAGAGCAGTGTTTCTCAACCTTGCCCATTTTAAGATGTACAGATTTCAATTTGGTTAATTCTGGCAATTAAAGTCTGCACGTGCTAAAGTGGCTAAGATCCAGAAAGACTGGTCTAGAGGAAAGTAGATGACAATATACTGTATGTTGCTGATTTCCAGAAACTCTTAGTGGTCCATACTGATGACAAGGCAACTGAGCATTATGGAAGTGTTCTAGTTGATGAAAAATGTCTTGGAGCACTTTTTCAAGATTGCAAAAAAAGAAAAAGAAAAAAGGATGACTTCCACGAATCCCTTTCAGGAATGGAACAGATATCTCCTGTTCTGCTGAATGTGAAGGAAAATTTGGAAATATATTAATATATCTTAAACTTGTTATTCTGAAACATAGTCCCAGCCAAAAGTATGAATTAAATCAATAAATTGATAAAGGCAATGGGTTTGCTTTTTCAAGTAGAAGGAGACAATATTACCTAACCCAATATTTGAAAGTCCTCTAAAAGAATTGGATCTTCTTATGGCCCATTTTGATGGACTAAATTTTTGAAGTTTGTAGGTTTTTGTGGAAGACAATTCTTTAATCCTGTAGTTCTCCCTTAAACATTATAGGCTTGTTCATTTTTTATTCAGACTTGCTGAAAACACACTCCATACATTAATTATTTCCTGAAGCATAACTGTATTATTCCCTTGAAGCAAAAGCACTGAGTCTTGTAGTACCTTAAAGACAAACCAATTGTAGCTAAAGCATCTGTCAAACATAATCCACTGATTAATAAGTAGGGAGGATCATCTATATTTAATGAGTGAATTTAAAGTGACATTCTAAATGCTGGCTTTTTCATTTGTTTCCATCTCAGTAAAAGGAGTGTCCTCTGTTTTCCAATGTAGACATGACCCACTTTCTTTTATTAATTGGCATGTTGATTATTCTTGAGACCAGCTAGAAAGAGGACATTGTTTCAAAGCCAGGCCAAGCTCTGACCTTACTAAAACAGCAGTTTGATTTTTTTTTATAAAAAGCCAGTTACAAGTAACAAACTATTTCACAAAGGTCTCCATGAGAGTCATGGAAATGGTGTAGTGGATTTGAAGGGGAGGCATCAAGGAAAACGGTCACAATCAACAACAGCTGAGAATGTTGTTCAGTCTAATTAAACTGTTAAATTGTTCTTGATGGATCATTATTTCATTATAGCAGTGGCTTCCAAACAGTTAAGTAAGTTTGTATTGATGGTTTTGCACAAAAAAGTATTTGATTTTTAGAGAAAACAAGACAAAATGTAAGTTTGAAATTTTTGTCCTGATCCTAAATTCATGACCTTGGAAATAATCATATGGACTGTTACCTAAGCATAACCTTGATTACTAGGAGAAATTTCCTAACAGTGGGAACAATTAACCAGTGGAATGGTTTGCCTCCCAAGTCCCAGCTGATCGGGAGGAAATGGGGATTTTGCAGTATCCTTCCCCTGCCATGCCCACCAAGCCATGCCATGCCCACCAAGCCATGCCATGCCCACCAAGCCATGCCCGCAGAACCAGTAGTAAAAAAATTTGAATCCCACCACTGGTATTGCCTTTACCTAAGGACATTTATCTATCCTTCCAGATCATTTAGGATATATTCACTGATAGTCCCTTCCCTTAAATATTGCCATCTGCTGGGAGCTAGGAAGCATGCCCTTTCCATGGCAGTCCTTGCCCTATGCAACACTCTTCTCCCTGAAGTTTGGCATGCCTCTACCTTCCTAGCTTTCCTAAAGTTTTGAAAACCTGGCTTTCTCACCAAGAATTGGGATGAGATTGGATTACAGCACATTTGAAGTTAGACTTGGCACCAGAGCTTTGTTGTTTCTAATGTTTAATCTGTTTAGTTTTATAGTTTTAATATGATTTTATATGTTTTAACTTTTAGCTGGGAGCTGCCCAGAGTTGGTCAAAAGATGGGCAACTACATAAATATTTTAAATAAATAAAAATAGGCTGTTAGAATAACTTTCAGAACAGGAAAAAGAACCACAATCAAGACAACAATTGCATAAATAAAAACTGAATCCAAAGCAAAAATGTAATTTGAGAAAATGTCTCAGACTTGATCCTCCCTAATTATCTAGTAGATAAAAGGAGGGGGGAGAGGCATATCCTGATATGCAAGATTCTGTTACTGTAACCCTATAATAAAAGTAGTGTTAATAGCCATAACTTTGGTATACTAGTCTTGTCCAGCTCAAAGGCCTGACACTAGTAGGAACCTGAGCAAAGAAGATTGGCACAACCTTACTAGCATCAACTCTCTATAACATTTCAGAACAGTCATTTATCACCAACTGAGGCTAAATACATTTACAAAACAGATACTTCATTATGGTGTCCTCCTTTGTCATTATTTTAAGATGGATTAGATAATGAGGTTTGAAAAGAAAAGAGCAACATTAGGGATCACAATGAAGTTGATAAATTTAGACTAGAATGCAAGTAACCTTATCCAGATAGAAACCTATTGGGAAGAAAAGGATTTAGTCTTAATTAGATACACACAAATTGTACTGCTCAAGTTTTAGTCTTGTATTGTTGAGGATAAGTTCCAGTAATACATTGGCCTTTCTGTTGAGTAACCCTTTTGGTATTCTGCAATAAAGAGACAAAATGAAAATGTCAGTATTTAAATGTAACATAAGAAAAGGTAATGTTCAAGATTGCTAAGAAGCTTTTTAATTCAATCATAATATTTCATGTGAAAAAATACTGCTTAATTTGATATATACTATATAATAAAAAAATCTGGATGTTCATTGAATCCAATAAAGACCAATTTCTTTTGTTCTTTATCATAAAAAGTCTACTCTCTGATAAAACAACCAAGTCAATGCATGAAATGTCCTATTCTGGCTTTCTGTTTTTCATGTTTTAGCTTTGTTGAATGAGTGAGCAATGAAAGGATAAATGTTGAGAAGCAATTCACCTCTCATTTTGAATGCTCAGTAAGTTTGTCACAGAGAAAGAGGTCAAGAGGGTTAAGGTTTCTCTTCAGGGAAAAATGATTCATTGACGGTTATATTGCCAAACCCTTCCCCCACCCAAATACTGAAAGCATTCCTGATAACGCATCACCGTGAACTTTACATATACTTTTGTGTTTTGAAAATGAGGGTAAAGCTACAACTGTCTTTACTCTGTCTTCATTGGCCTGGCAAAGGCATTTGACACCATAAACAGGCAGGCTCTGGATCATCCTCACACGTTATCAGTGCCTGAGGAAAGTTGATTCAGCTATTCTGTGATGGA
Source organism: Thamnophis elegans (assembly GCF_009769535.1). Classification (NCBI taxonomy): domain Eukaryota; kingdom Metazoa; phylum Chordata; class Lepidosauria; order Squamata; family Natricidae; genus Thamnophis; species Thamnophis elegans. The sequence goes on along the minus strand of NC_045544.1, from coordinate 94,666,027 downwards.
ATGATAGGATTTACAACAGTGATACATCAGTTGCATTTACCATTTTCAATGAAGCAAATCAGGATTGTGTGCTAAGCCCCAATCCTATTCAATCTGTTCTTTGCTTGCATGTTGTCATGTGCTATCCAAGATCTGAAGGAATATATATCAGGTACCAATTGAATAGCTGTCTCTTTGTCCTCTAAGTGCCTCCATACAATCATTCAAAAAAAAAATCCTTTTTGCATTTCTGGCTCACAAGGATAACTACAGTTGATGCTGAACAAATTCTCAGATTCCTCTATGTTTTTTTCAGTCTATCAGCCTGAACAGGACTGAAGGTCCTGTGGAAGGGTCCAGGAATGGTTATTCTCACGTCCAATCTGCCCAGAGACTGAATTATATTTGAATCCACGCATCCTGTGCCTGGCTCAACTTTCAACAAGGTCGCAGCTCCATGGAAAAACCTAGAAACAAGGCAGAGGGGAAAGGACACCGCCTTCACAGCCCAGGCCTACTACCCTGACAACCTTTATAAGATCTACACTAAGGTGCGACCTAGTGTAGGTTCCTATGCCTACACTATGAACCTATGCCAAATACCAAGCTCATAGAATAAAAAAAACATTGTTAATGGGATTCAGCTGATAAATATAAACAGTTTTAAATCTTGAGTGATGGATCTTTGGACAAAGAAATTGAGGAGACCTCAAAATCCATACAAGCACTACAAAGATGCTTTGAGACCATGCAAACACTACAAAGATGCTTTTAAAGAAACCCAATGTGACATCCAGCCAAGAGAACTAGAAGCTGCAGTTGCTGCTGACAGAACCCATTTGTATTATGAAACCTCCACCAGCTTTGAAGATAGATGCTGCCAAAAACTGATATAAAACTGAAAATTGTGTCACAGAATAACACCCGCACCCACTACAATGGACTTTCTATGCTCCCATTGTGCTAGATTCTGCATTTCCAGATTGGGACTGCAGAGCTATTTCCATATTTGCAGATTAACTGCACAACACCATGTCCTCTTTGAATCTGAAGGACTACTGTATCCTATGTGAATCAGTGCAGTGCACACAAAGTATTCAGATACCAAAGAGGCTCGTTAAAGTTAGAAGCAGAATGTTTACTATTTTTAAGGAGTTTAGGATAGAGTCCAAGAGAAGATTTATCACTGATTTTATTTTGGCTTTGAGATCAAACATGGGTTAGCTGCTGTATTTTGGATGCCAAACTACCTTATTTTTTTAGGCACAAATGAAAAATTATGTTCTATAGTAGGAACTTGCATTCCAGTGTGTTTCTAGTTAATGAGGTTGATATGTTTAATTTTGCCATGTTTTATGCTATTAAGATTATACTAACATCAAAGGGCTTTCAGTGTTCTCTAGTCTATGTTTAGAATCTTTAATTTACAATCCTGGGAAACTCAAGAGATATTAGTGCATATTTGGTGCCAAGGGAATAATATGTATTTTAAAAAATGAAAATGAAAGCAAGGAATTTTTGAAGTGGTTATCCACAATTTTTCCTCTAAACATGCCAGGAATAATGGTAACATTTCTTCCACAATCTGTAAACCAACTCCAGTTTCCACCAAAAATCCCATGAGAACAACACACTACAAATCTGCTTTCAGTTCGATTGTTCTCTGAAATCATGAGGGATAATCCTATGATAGATAACGTTTTGTCCCTTTAGAAGATGACAGCATAACATAAATCCATCTATGTCAACCCAGACCATCTCAATCAAATCTACTATGGGTATCTGTGAAAGTGGAATTATGAGACTGCTGTGGAACAGACGATAGCATTGAATGGGGTCCATTAACATCTTCCTTTTTCTGCCTCAAAATTTGCATGTATCCAAACATTTATGACAGTTGTATCAGGAAATGAATATATATTTATGAAAGTTATGACAAAGTTAAATCTTAAAGTTTATTTGTAAAAAAATTCTTAAGAATATGATGTAAGAGTGAATGACATAAGGGAAATGTGTGTAAATTAAAGAATTTATTGTTTAAGTTCATAACCATAAACTTCACCTGCTTGTTACTGTGCTTACTTTCAGGGTTTTAAAGCATTAAAACTATTTTAATGTCCTCTAATGAACTCTTTTGTATGCTTTGGAAGAAATAACAGTAACCATAATATTGAATATTGTGTGAAACATTGATAAAGGAAAATTGTGAACAAATATAGGGGTTTTTTTTAAAGGCTATAAAATAACAGCAATGAATGGACCAAAGTACTGACTTACAATATTTATATTGATCTGCATAATACGTTACTTTTCAATTGCTAAGGGAAAAAAAGAATAGAATTTAGAGCTAGAATTACTATCTCAACTCCTTTGCTTTTCAGCATTATCTCCTAAGTGTACTGGGGAGTGTGCAATCTTCATACTGTAGTTTGAAATATTGGCTATTTCCTGTGTCCATTATTAGTAATGTTATTTCAACATAAAGGTTTCTTTAACCTTTACTTCACCTATAAATAATAATGCTTCCTTTAACTCAGCGAATCATGAACTAAGCAATTGTACATTTATATCAGTGAGGCAGAATTTCAGTGACAAAATTAGAAATTGGAAAGTGTAATAGTAACATCTCCTGTTCATTGATTTTCATTTTAAATATAAACAAGAATACATCATTTTTAGGGACAAGTGCCAATGTTCATAGGTGCCCACTATGTAACATATACTTGAAATGCAGGGTTGCAAAGTTGATTAATGCTGGCTCAAATTGACTGGCTTTGGTTTCTGGTTATTATGGTCAAAGTTCATGTTATAAATCAGAAGTTCATGTTATAAATCAGAAGTTTCCAGCCACTGTGCTGTGGCATAAGAGTGTGCATTGAAAGATCCGCAGGTGTGCCACATTAACGATCTAAGAGTAAACGACAGCAAGTGCTATGCAGCTGTGTAGCCAGAACTCTGTTTCCATGACATCACCAGATCACTTCCATTTCTCCTCCTGATTCCCTGTAACATCAGACCTTCTGGTCTGAAGAAGAAATGGGGGAGGGGTGGGGGGGCAAATACAGGAGAATGTTTCTACATGCGATTTTTTTTTAATCCAGGTTTTTATATCAGGAGAAGAGTTTGCCAGAGGGCCATACTGCATGGGTTCATCATCAGTGGGTGGAAAATATTGATCTTCCCTTCACCCAGTCATTGACCTGGTTAGCAATTTTATTAACTCTGTATCAGCAATACTGTATCAGCTATCTGCTTAACAGCAGGTCTATGTCAGTTGTGATACTGTCACAAACTTCTGTTGGCTGTGAAAGACATAGAGTAGGAAACAGGGTAGTAGAGTTTTAAGGCATAAGAAATGATTCAGAGATTGAGGCTGTAAAAAGCGGACATGTGGAATAAATGAAATTCAATCTCTGACTGGCATATAATGTTTCCTTTTAGTCCCAAGGTTCAGTTTACTCAGAAAAAACACACATTTGCAACAGAATGGGCTGTTCCAGTTTGAAATATGTGTACATGGGATATCGTTTTAGCAATATCTTGGAATTCTATATTTTATCCCACATATGATATCAGGGGCATTTGGGGGGGGGGGGGAGAAGCGATGAAAAAAAATCAAAGTTCAGTAGAAAATCCATGTTTGAAGTCACACCTTTTAAAACATTATTGCATGTGTAACACATGCACAAACCAGCTTCAATCAGATGATCACAGTTATCATCTCAATTTTTAATTCTCTTTAAAAATAATGGCAGGAAAAAAAACCAGGAAGAAAACAAAGAAATACCTAAAAAGTACTTTTGAAAAGTGTTTTACCATCTAGACTTCTTTACCTTGTTACCCATACACACACTCACACTTCCAGAATAGACGCCCCTGGGGATTATAGTAGGCTAGAATTCTTTTTCTCACTTACTTTTCATTTCATGGCACTTAATATTTACCAGTTTTGCTTTAAAAAAAAAACCATTTACAACCCACCCTTCAGTCTGGAAAGCTTCCAAAGCAGCTTATATAATAATGAATCAAAGAACCCCTCCCTCAGCTTTCAAGTCTTTGCAATCAAAGAAGGAGCAGTGGGTGGAGATATTATCATTTTGAAAATGGCTCGCTCTGAGAAAAACAAGCTGCTCAAGGAAGCCTAGAGGACCATCAGCTGCACAGCAGACAATTCTATTGTTCTTCTCTGCAAGCATAGCTAGGTCATTTGGCCTTTATCAAGATCAAATCTCTCTCGCATTCCCAGCCCAGCTGTACTTAGCAATGGATGGATGGAGACTCTCCCTGTTCACTTCTTCCTGACAAGGAACACACACTACAGCAACATTTTTTACTATTGACTTGACAAAGAGATTAAACCTGATCTTTGGTGTGAAACTTGACAAGGTTGAAACTTGCCTTCCAACTTTGTAATTAAATTCCAACACATTAAAAGGATATCCTATAAACTTGCAATCTAGTAGTTGCATCTTATTCATAAATTATTTATTTATTTGGTTAGTTTGTCAAACATGTATGAGATAACAGGTATAAGTACAAACATGAACATGAACACAGGAAATGGGTACGAATACAAACAAATGGGGACAGTAGGACAGAGACGGTAGGCATCCTGGTGTGCTTAAGCACATCCCCTTACAGACCTCTTAGGAATGGGGTGAGGTCCACAGTAGACAGTTTAAGGTTAAAGTTATGGGAGTTTGAGGATGTAACAACAGAGTCAGTTTTCCAACCCTCTCTTCCCTTATCAAATTCAAAACAGGTAGCCTAAGTTTCTTTGTGGCCAATGCTCACATTTAAGATTTTGCGGGCATTTGTAAAGCAAAGGAAAACTGAAGTTAGATTGTAAGCACAATCATGATTTCACTTAGCAATCTCTTTGCTGAGCTACCAAAGTTGCTGAGCTACCAAAGTTACGTAGTTGCTAAACAAAGACTACCTGTGTGATTTGCAGATATTGGGGCAAGGAGTCTGTTTTACTAGATGAAAGGGGGGGGGATTACACAGAGTGGCCAGAATTCTAATCCACATTTCATTTTAATAGATGAAATTTTAATAGAGGAGTAGAGTGCAGTATTTTCAGTCTTGCACATTGTTATATAAGCTTTCATTCTTATTACTTTAGCAAAATAAAGCCAGGAATAGTTATGATTACATTATTAATGAAAGTTTATGGCAGATCTGAAATGGAAATAAAAAGCCTATTCTTTAACAAACTGGCAATTTAACTAACCATAAAAACTATTACAAAAGGGGGGGGGTGACCCATTCCATAAGATTTCATCTAATAAGATCAGAGTATGTGTTGGTGGCCTTTTGGACTGTGTACTTGCAAAACAATGGGAGTGGGGACTTACGCAGAAGGGATACCATGCACCATTTCCTTTTGACTTCAGGTTTTCATATTTATCTTCATTTTTTCTGTTTCTTCATTTTGGAAAAAAAAACTTTCCAGCCAGGTGCCTTTCAGGAACAAAATGGAACTCTTTCCAAACTTGCCCAGTTCTTAAGAATCTTTGCTAAGTGCCAGGGTCCCAAATTGGATAGATGCAATGCAAGACAAATCTGTTAAAACATTTCAATTCAATGGAAATGCCTCTCCAAATTCAAGATTATATAGGCCCTCTCTAATTAGACTAGGCTTTGATCAAAAAGGGGAACACTTTCTTATCCCAAATTATTATATTCCCCACTTGCCCAAATTGTAACTAGACTGAAAATTAAGCTTTCTTATTCCGCAATATTTTGATAATGGCAAAAACCAACATACAATGCTACTCCAGTTAAAATGGAAAAGCAACATTAAGGAGAGAGGAAAGGAGAGGGGAGAGGGGGGGGAAAGGGAAGAGAAGAGAAAAGAAGAGAAGAGAAGCACTGTCTCAAATTCTTTAGTTCATCACAATATTGAAGATACCTTTCTTCTGGTAAATTATACCAATACAAACCATATAAAGTTGCTAACTGTTAGGTACATTTCTGCCCATTCATTAACTGCTATCAGCAGAAGTATCACAGTGTAGATCATAATCTCAATCCAGAGTTCTCCAACTCAAAACATACACCTTCCAAATTACAGAGTGAATTAAACCACATACCCTCCCTTTAACTAATCCTTCAGGGCCACACGCAATCTCAACAGCTTCCAGATTTCTAATTGTTTGTTTGTTTTTGCAAATGTGGCATTTCTGTTTACAAGAAGTGAGGGAGGTTGCAGAAGTGCCATAACTGAGCACTTATTGGTTAAATGTAAACGTCATTCACTTCTTAGACAAAGAGAGCATACTCTGATTGGCTGCTTGTTCTCAACAGATGCTACAGACTCACATATAGAGGTGCACATAATATCTTGCTCATTTTCACAGGTAGAACCACTCAAGCTCTGATGAGATTCACATGAAGAACCTTGTTATCTGAAAGTATTTGATACCACATAATTCCTATTATTTAGGCTTTTGACATTTCTATTGGCTAGCCTTTGATTATGCTGAACATGATCTTGCTGGAAGGTTTTTCCCCTTAGCCCTAATATATTTAATTTCTGAAACGTTAACTAAAAATGGAAATTCAAGAATAAAATTCTCTAATTTTTCTTAGTAATTTTCTCCATCTCCTGATGTAAAATATTTGGCTTTCAAATAGCAACAGCATTAGGACAATGTTCTTATAAAAATAATAGGAAAAGTAAGTAGGAAGATCGCAGTCTACAAAATAAAGCATCAGATTTTAACATTCTCTTTATTTGATTGATTCCTTTATGTCACAAAAGAGCTCGATGAGTATACAGCATCCTAGAGATTGGTTCAACTTTTGAGATGGGCTATGCTCACTGAGGTGGACATTTTGTCAATATGCAAAGTTTTAATGGCAGCCACTGTGGACTAAACCTATCACTAACAAAGATCCTTTTTCCCCTCCCAATAGTTGAGTACATAAGTGGCTTTCCAGCCCATGAACTAGAAAACTGATCTGTGCTGTATGAGATAGTATTCCTCCTAGAATGAACAGGTGCATCAGTGGAAAGTTTGCCTTTATTCCATTCTATGAAGGCATAGGTTGATTCAATTACTGTACAAGTGAGTGAATGATGCATCACCTATGAACCTACCTGGATCAGAATAGACTAGCCCCAATAGTCTAACCCTAGTAACCTCTTGGTTCGATTAGTGCAATGCACTCAGCATAAGATTATCCTTGAAAATGTCTGGAAACTAAACTGTTAAGTGGAATAGCTAAATAATCTTGAAAAACTGCACTTGAACTAACAGGCAACGAAATGTTCTGACCCATGCACTTAATTATCACCCCTCATAATAAAAACTGGGGTTTGGGGGGGGGATGGTTTAATTTGCAGTGCAGTATGTGTAAAATCTTTTAAGTCTCAATGCTCCAATTGTGTTATGGAGCTGTCTCCTGAAGGAAGTAAGCTGAAAGATCAGGTCCATACACACTAAAATGTTTATTACACTGATTGTTATATTACTTTCCTTTTTAAAAATAATTCCAATTTTGTGTTTATACAGTAGCTTCTTAAGGATTGTTGATATAATTATTTAATAATTTTATATTGTTTTCTTGGAAACCACTCTGGCCTCCAAGCAGGAAGTAGGAAGAGCAGATTGTATGTATTCATTCATTTATTCTGTTTTTAATATGCTGAATAATTGAAGTTCTCTGGATAGATTATGAAGTCGTTTCCTAAAATGATTTGAAGAAAAAATGAAGAATTAAGATCTCATGGTTAGTGATAATTGAATTTCTTATTCTATGTGTCTAATAATTTAGATTCTCTAGTTACCTGTAACTAAAATTTAGTCATTTACATGGAATGAGAAGATCAGAATAAAACTTACATTTCTGACTCTATGGGTAGAATAAAGAATTTAGCTTTAGAATCCATACTCTAAACTTCCATTTCCTTAATGTGTCTCCCCTGCTTTTAATGTTTTGAAATTTGTACTTATGGTGAAATGAGACATCTGTTTATGATTTTTTCCCTATAAACAGCAAAGATAAGGCTTTATGATATAATGACAAAAAGGCTGCATTTTCCCCTAGTTCTGTTAAGAATCTCTGTGATTAACTAAATATAATTTTGCTTTCCTTTAGAAGATAAACACTCGGAATTCATTGGGAAGGGTGTGGACAGTGCATCATTCTCCAGAGAGTATTTAGTAAAACATTTCCATTATGTGAATTCAAGTTTTATTGATATGGTTTTTTTGTCAGATGCACTCTGGATGTTTTGTCATTAAGGAAATATCAAGAACATTGGCTTGGGAAGAATATCATTATCAGTCGCATGGGACTAGTTTTAACAGGAACCGACCTAGCTTAGAAGAAACTAACATCCAGAGTCTTTGTGAAGTTTGAATCTGTGTTTTAATTCATTTTAAATTTATAGTTATGGTTTGCCTGACCAAACAAACAGAAACTCAACACCCTGAGGACATAAGAGAACATTTAGCATTTTAACAAAATATTTATCCAGATTTCATAGTTAGGTATGAGGTAGACATTTATTAATATCATTGGAAAAAGATTGTCTGTGAGACATCTTAAAATAACAGGAGAGAAATTAACTCCTGCCATATGTTTTCAGGGTATAAAGAAGATGTAGAAATGTTTCATGATTTCTTACCTCATTCACTATGTTTAACTTGCAGTGTTAGTGTTTTATAATTTTATATGACAGGAAACTGGACATTACAACTCAGGTATGGAACTCATAGTATATAAGCTTAGGTAATACATTTCTCTGAGAGGTAGTCTATTTCAGAAAGTTAAAGAGTATGAGTAAATGCACTGATTTATGTGGATGTGAAGAAAGCAACATGCTAAAAATTATTAATGACTCAGAAATCCACATTTCTCTCCTGACAATGTTTAATTCATATATGTTATTACCTGGGAAATCCCTCCCCCCGTGTTGCCTTAATTATTAGAGTGATTTGATATAAATTAAGCATTGAATAAAGTAAGTAACTGATCAAGAAGTTATTGTTGTTATTACTAAAGTTTTATTTTCTTGTCCAATTCCATTCAAAGTAGCAAATATCTTAAGGACAAGGAGCAGGACTTGAAATAAACAATATGAGTGTTTAATCAGAATCACCTAGTCTCATATTTTGACTATGGATTGTTTCTGCTTTTCAATATCAGTTTTCTTATTTTTCTTTGTGCTTATGGCCTTCCTCCTCAACCATTTAAAGTGATCCATTTGAACATCATCAAAGGCTGTATTCAGATATAATGACATAGCATTAAAAGATCCGGAACTAAAATTCAAAAGCCATGCTTTCCTGTCCCAAAACTTTACTTTTCCCAAATGTGAAAAAGTACAGTACATTCTACACAGAATAGTACTGACCTGCTCTTGATGATCATTCAGAAGTTACAACTGGTGCAAAATGCAATTGTGCAGACAATAATAGGCATGCCTCAGTATGGGTTGACAAGCAGCAAGCCCGCGTTTGAGACTTGAATGCTGCTTCGAATGGGTGAACTCCTGTCATTTGCTCCAGCTCCTGCTGGGCACATGAAAGGAGCCCCAAATTGGCATCCCCTGGGCAATGGCGACGTCACCAGATAATCCTTTCAACCCAGAAACACTTCAGTGCTTCCAACATGAATGCAATGTGATGCAATGCAAGTATGTCCATGTAACATGACTGACTCCTAAATTACAGTAGTTTTGGGGGGGCTTCCAGATACAAATCAAAGTGCTGCGTAGGGCCTGTATCTGAAAAAACGTTTACCTCTAGCAGTTTCTGCTTATCCTATATGATTGCACAGAGTGGGAATTATCTGGGTCCCATTGGTCAAACAATGTCACCTGAGAGGATCCAGGAACTGGTGTTTTCTATCACTATCTTTGCCATCTGGAATTATGTCTTCCCCCTCTCCCCCCAAGATCCAAATGGCTTCCACTCTGGTTGGGTTTAAAAGTCTCCATCTCTCAGACTTTGAGTCAAGGAGGACGGTGAACCTTTTATAGGATTATATTGGTTTATTGAAACATTTCCTCTTCTGGAATACACTGTTCTTTTGTTTGTATATTTATTCTGATTGTTTTTAAAGTTACGTGTCCATAATTTTTACAGGCTTGAGTAAACATCTAAATGTCAACAAATAATAACAAATCCCCAATCCCATTTTATCCTTCCTTGGTTCCACTGAACATATTTCAAATAAACTACATTTTACCAAGAAATGCGTGGTTTGGAAATTGGAAGAAGAATTTAGAAATAAAGAGCAGCGATGTGAAAATGTACTTGCACAAAGCTTTCCATGATCCATTCCCATAGCAGGAATCCAAGAGTTTTGATTATATCCAAACTTGGTTACAGTGGAAGGATGTGATGAGCATGACCATGTAACTCACCACAATCAACATCCTGTAAACCAGGGGTGAAATTCAGCAAGTTCTCACAGGTTCTGGAGAACCGGTGGCAGAAATTTTGAGTAGTTCAAAGAATCGGCAAATATCATTTCTGGCTGGTCCCAGAGTGGGGTGGGAATGGAGATTTTGCAGTATCCTTCCCCTGCCATGTCCACCAAGCCACGGCCACAAACCAGTGGTAAAAAGCTTTTAATTTCACCTCTGCTGTAAACCCTGAATCTGGCCTGGCTGAAGCCATCTTGAAGTTTCGGTGCTGCTACACTGGAGCTAAGGGATAGGGAGGGGAGATTAGAGATAGCTGGGGTTGTGTAGTCAAAATAAAATACTTTCTCTTGGAAACCAAGGACATTCTCACACCTGGCCAGAGGGAGGAGAAGTTATGTCACCATATCACTGGATCAGTGTGACTGATTGTTTGGTGTTGAGGGAAAAACTTTTACTTTTAATTAGGTGGAAAACCCTGGGACCCTTCAGAGTCGGTTTTCACCAGGTCTGTGCCAATATGATATTTCCAATAAAGCTATTCTTTGAGGAATCTACCTGCCTTGGAATTTTGCTTAATGTGGAATAATTACATGGAACCTTGACACACACATGGCCAATAAGGCCAAAGAAGGAAAGAGAAGGGCCTTCAAAATACAGTCAGTTCATCAAGGACTATGAAGCATGGAGGACATTTCTGAACACTGGCATCACAGACATGGGACAAAATGGACCCTTAAAACTGCCAGGTCTCAAACTCTTTAGCATTTTTCTGCTGATTGTGATAAATCCTCCCATTGTATGATTGCTAAAGGCATTTCAATTCTCCTCATATTTTCCTAGAATGTTAAACATCAACATCCACAGGTAATCCATTGTTAAATGTTTCAGCCTTACCCTTGGAATAAATGTTGCTTCCATCAGAGGCAATGACAAAAATCCTTTATAATGATCCCTTTGCAGGACAGTTTGATGCACGGGGTGGGGTGGAGGGCTTTAATTCTCAGTGCCGATCATGCTTTTCAGAAGCTGACCTGCTGCAGTATCCTGTTTATACAATGTCCCCCTTTTAATCATTTCAGGAGTGCACTCAATTTATTTTCACATCATTCTTTGCCATGAAATGTACCATTTATAAACATCTTTAAACTACAGTTGCCCTTTCCAAGGTCAGATAGGGCAAGCGGCCCATCAGCCGCACCTCCAACTATAAAGTAGCTCAGATGTGTCATCTGACTTAAACCAATAAATAATAAAGATGGATGAAAGTAGCTCTTAAGGGAACCTTCACAATATGTTACATTTGCACAGTTGCCTTAATGATCGGCCATTAAGAAGAGAAACAAAGACAATTTATTTTTAGCATGCATTCAGCTGCACTTGGTATCTGCCAAATATTAACTTTCTCTTGCTCTTTCCCAATATCTGCTGGGTATCTCTATCTGTTGAAACCATTGGCTTCTTTATGGATTTGCTTTGTAATTTGCCCATGGATATGCTTAGTTTACTGTCTAATTTAAAAACTTTTTAAAAAGAACTTTTTTTAAACTCCAAAATGGGCCAGTGGTCCGTGGATTTGAAATAGGAAGTGTAGAATATTATTGATGGAAAAGAAGTGTATTTAGCATTATGTGCAATTGTCCAACTCTTTACTTCCCTGGGTTATGTTTGAATTATATAACTTTAAACTGCAAATCAAGAGCCATTTTGGCGCTATAAGAGCTAATTCCAGTAATTCAGCCACACTGTTCCTGTATGATATTTGATTTCTTTTCAAGTATATATTGTGAGTCTGATGAAAACCTCATTCAACTTTTTAAAATTACAGTGGAAATGAAAGGAATATGTTTTCTACAATAAAAATAAAATCAAAGGCATTGTGTACCTGTTGATATAACTGTTAGAATAATAGTAGTATACTGGTACACTAGTAATAAGCACCTTTGAAAGTGAAAATATATATGCTCTAGAGGTGGGAAAGAAACTCAGTCATATTTCATTTCTAACTTAACTAATGTTGCACTTTGAAACTAATGTGTAAAAATGCAATTATATAAAATGTTTTTCTTTATATTACAAACTTTTTCAAAGCTTACAATGCAATTTTCTATTGCATTGTAAGTTATGCAAAGCCTTTTGTCATATCTTATGTGTTTCATGTCTGACTCTAGGGGGCGGTGCTCATCTTCATTTCTTACCTGAGAGAGCCAGCATTGTCTGAAAACAATTTCTGTGATCATGTGGCCAGCATGACAATACATTGAAGGGCATGGAATGATCCCATCAAAATGGTATCTAAAAACTTGCATTTTCATGCTTTCAAACTGCTAGGTTGGCTGGAGCTGGTGCAAGTAATGGAAGCTCACCCTATCACATGGGGCTCATGTCTTAAACTCAGGCTGACAAATTCAGTGTCTTTAACCACTGAGCCATTGCACCTCCCCTGGAAATATATAAATGTGCTTTTTATTAGGAGGGAACTTGATTGCAAAAAAAGTTACTTAGGCAAATCTGTACACCAAAAATCTTATGGAAGGAATTGTACATATGTCTGTATGAAGTTTTTGGTGAGAGGAAAACATTTTAAAAACATTCTCACGTGGATGTGGAATCAGGACAAAATAAATACAAGAAAAATGAAAATGGAAATACATTTTAAAACTTGTAAATTATTGCAATCATAGAAAATAATGGTCCGTAGGTATGCATAGCAATAAACATAATAGTATTCTAAACAAATCACCAGTATAATATATATATATATATATATATATATATATATATATATATATATATATATATATATATATATATATATATATAGTGAAAGCAATGATTACAAGTACAAATAATGTATTTGTCCATGCCTTCATATGAGCAGTAACAACCATACCAGTTACAGCTTTCATTGCTGTATGTAGTTTGTTCTTTCTTATAACATTAATTACTTTTTCATGTGCCACCTTTGTTCTTGTAGCTGTTCTCATGCTATTTGCATGGAGACACAATGCTAACTATACCTATCGATATTTTGTGCTGTAATTCTTCTCTCCTTTGCTGAATTTTTCTCAACTTCCTGGTATAAAAACAGGTAACTGCCTTCATGTCTACCCTATGACAGTTATAACTGTCTACATGCAGATAAAGTAAGTTGATGGATGTGCTGCTTGTTGCCACAACAGCCCCTAATTTTACACTGACAAAGCTTTTTCATATTGTTATGTTTAGGGGTTGAGACATTTGGCATTTCCTTTCATTCTCCAAGGTGAAAGGTCAAATGCTCCATAATACATTTTTGTGCTCTGTCAGTATTATGAAGTCTTTCATTTCTACGGGTGAGGAATAGATAGATAGAAAGAGGTTGGTTTTGTGTTTCTCAAGCTGATTATACAAACTTTCAGTTGGCTGAAGGTGCCAAAGTCTGATCTTCACAGTTCTGAATAATACAATGGGCCTTTGTGTGAGTGTGTGCACTCAAATTTCTCAGCTGGATTGTCCACTTGGTGATGGCCTTAACTGGATGAGGCTGAACATTTGTTTAAAATTAACAGAGTATTGGTAAATGAATTAACTGGGATACACTGGTAAAAAAATTGTTTTTCTAGAAGATGCCTACTTTGAGGCTTTAATTACCACAAATCTTTCTAATAAAAGAGAATAACAAAAATTATTCAAAATTAAATACTGATATGCCCCACATGTAGTTTATTGAATATTTACACACACAAACACACAGATATAGATATAGATATAGATATAGATATAGATATAGATATAGACATAGACATAGACATAGACATAGACATAGACATAGACATAGACATAGACATAGACATAGATATAGATATAGATATAGGACAAATCAAACTTCTGCACATATAATCAAGGTGGATAATGCAAGAATGATTGATGCACAAGCCAACTGGATGAGTAGTAAGCCAGAAAAGAGTAATGTCTGCAAGCAAGTGAGAAATAAAGAAGCAAATAGAATTACTGGTGGTGAAAGATTATGACCCTAAGGATTAGCTGCCTAATCTCCATATTCCCCAGTTTTACATGGTTTCATTTCATTTCTCTTTGTTTCATGGGATTTGTGTGGGAGTTGATCTGCTTAAAAAGAATGCATCTTAGTACCAGGAAATTTTAGACTGTAAACACTTACCAAGTTTTCTATCGATCAGTTGAAACAGTTCTTGAGACTGCTATTCAGCAATGCAATTTCCTGATTACTATGAATGTATTATACTGCTAATTTTCTCTTGACTATTTTTCCCTATCTGTCACTGGTACCACTGTAAAGTACAATGACACGAAATATAACTTACTACTTATAGAAAGGAATGTCATTCAACATTACTATTTAATAACATTGGGAAACAGGAAGCCTGATTCACCAGAGTTTAAAGTGTGTAGACCTGTTAAACCAGAAGCAAAAGGAACCTGATGGTGAAAATACAAATTATTAAGGTTATCTTCCAAAGGTTTATCCTGCCCAAAATCTTGCCAAATATTTCAGAAAGAGTTGAATTACGCGAGCTAGTTATGCCAAATATTATGTGAAATAGAAAACTGAAGATATTTTCAGCACATAAAAATGTAAATGTTTTTCTAAAGTTAAGAACACATGGCCTTTTATTTTTCTGTGCATGGCCATTGCACAGAACACACTATAAAATTACTTCAAGTTATATTGAAGAAAAGTGGAGCTATCTTGTCCACTGTATAAGAACTAGAAGCGCAGCCCTGTGTGAAGTGAACACTGCTGCTGCCGTTATCACTACTGAGAAAATGAAGATCATGATTATATTCTCATGTGGTATTTCTTTAAACAGTGTCATTATTATCTCAAGAAATGTTCAAAAGTGGGGTGCTGACTTTAAATATTAGCCAAATTAATCCTCTGCAGCACATGTTGAGTGATGTGTATATTTTAAAATAGCCCATTGAGACATTTAAAATTGGAATCCTTCACCAAGGTAAGAGTTTTCTAGACAAGTTCTGATATAATGCTATCAAACTGAAGAGTGGAGCTTCTAAAAAAGAAAAGAAAGTAATGAAAGTGTGTGTGTATATGCATATGTGTATATTATTCATAGTAAAGGTAAAGGTTCCTCTCACACATATACACATACGGTATATATAATTCATACACACACACACACACACACACACACACACACACACACTGTATGTGTATGTATGTATGTATGTATGTATGTATGTATGTATGTATGTAGTAAGATTTTACCATAAAATATTTTTCTGTAAAAGATATCAAAGTGAATACCAAAAATGCGTAAACAACTACAGTAAAATCTGATTTACTACATGTAAATAGAATTAATAATTTTTATAACTTTAATGTTTAAGGTAGAGAAAATGAATGCATATGTGTCTAATCTGCCATGATGAAAATACCAACACTTTGTATTAGACCAATTATGTAATTGCACTTGCCTTTTCATACATTATGTTGACATTGAAAATAATCCCCTGGAGAGAGAGAAATGGATGGATGGCCAGAACAAATAACCATATGAATTGTGTTTGTTTCTTCATATATATATATCTGTGTGTGTGTGTGTGTTTGTGTGTGTGTATGTATGTATGTACACTACAGGCACAGACATTAAGAAATATATGAAAGTCAGTAAGAAACCTAGCTAGAAATTTAGTCAGATCCTAACCACAAGCAAGATCTATCTGTTATCATTCCAAGCATGCTGGTATGTTATTGCAATGGGTCCTTTTGAAAGACTGGATCATTGTTTGAATGAATCTTATAACCTAGTCTATGGTCTAGGTATAGATACAGAAATTTTACTGAGATGTCTAAACTCTTTTTAAAACTCTTCTGATGCTGAAGAATCCACTGCAGTTTTAGGTAAGTAGTTCCACTGTTGAAGTAATCATATAATCCAAAAATTGTGATTTCTCCTAAACTTTGAGTTAAATTTACGTCCTGTAATATAAGCCTGATCTAATTTTTCCTTGAAGGGGAAAAGGAAAATAAAACCCTCTGATCTCTTCCATGTGGCAACTCTCAAGTTGTGGATGGATGGTTGGTTAAAATGGATCTAACCAAGTGTCCAACTTTACTTTTCTCTTTTAAAATAAACATATTTCAACTTTTCCTCAGAAAACTAATCCTCTCTCTTCTTAATTGTTTTCAGATTTTAACATTTCAATCTCCTTTGGCATCTTCAAAGTGGAGCCAACTAGGAATTACCAATTTTTATTCTGTAACATTTAGACAACACACACGTCATTTTTTGTGACTTGTAGTAGGTCATCTGTCCTGGTAAATGTGTGTGAGAGAGTATGTGGCGAGTAGAGCAAGTATTATCAGATTTTAAATCAAACCATTTCCATATTGATGGTTTCAGGGGCCATCACTGTGGAAAGGGGCTTCTCTGAACACTGTGAATTCTCTGAAATGTCTTTCACACTATAATGCAAATAAAATCTATTTTCTCTGTCATTCTTGAAGGAGAATCAAACAGTGTTTTATCCATACTATAGTCAATACTGAATGTGACTACGATGTCAATCCAAAAGACATTTTGAAAAAGCATAAAAAGAAACATTGTTACTTGTTTGCATGCAGATGTGGTTTGCTAATGTAAATATTTAGGGAAGTGTTTCTCAACCTTGGTAACTTTAAGATCTATGGTGTCAGCTGTCTCCTTATGCTTGCTGTGCTTCGATGTTACGCATTGACAGACTGCCACCTGTGTGAGGAGAATGGTGGGCAGCAAGGGACAGTTGGCAGGGGAGTAGAACTTGCAAGGGATTTTGGTGCTCAATGCTCTGTTCTGGCTATGCTATCTTGCAATCTATTTGTCATCTAATAAAACTATGCATTTCTCAACAAATGGAGCCAAGTGTCATTTCTATTTAGAGGTTTAGGTTGTGGCCAGTCTGCCATATGGGCTTCAACTCCCAGAATTCCCCAGCTGGTTCACCTTATTGTCCAACATGGAATATTTAGGTAGCCAGGATTCATATTGATCATCATGGGATTCTACCAAAAACAAGCTCCATTTCATTTTTTTTATCTTTGCTAATCACATCAGTATAGTTAATTGATTTTAAAACACTTCAACGTATTTTCTTAATCAGTTTGGAAAACAGTTTTGTTTTTTGTCCTAATATACCAGGTATGGAGTCCTTTGTGCTCTCTGAGTTTAGTTGTTTTCTTGCAGACATTTGATTATAAAATTAGGTAATATTATCAGAGCTAAAGGGGGTGTGGTTTGCTCTTATTTTTATATACTAGTGACTTCCCCTGTCAGTGTTGGTAGGAGTTGTTTTGGTGGTGAGATATGTTTATAATGGGCTATTGTAAGGGATGAAAAAAAGTTGTGTGCATTTAATACGGGGTGGAAAATAGGGATCCACATTCATTGATAAGGGATCCTTTTCCATAAACTAAGTATCACGTATATGAGAGTGAATTATTGGACAATTACTAATATGATATTAATTGGCAACTATTGAACAATTAGCCAATGGAAAATCTTGCTAAAGTTGTGGGTGCTCCATTGCTGGAGGTTTTTAAGAAAAGATTGGATAACCATTGGTTTGGGATGGAATACGGACGTCATATCTGGGCAGCAGCTTCAACTGGAACACCTTCAAGGTTCCTTCCAGCTCTATGATTGTATGATTCTATTATAATATTTTTATAATGCAATATAGATTGTAGAATTCAAACACTTATATTTTATTAATAGTCTTTTATTAAAAATAGTGAAATACTCATTAATATTTATATTAAATTGATCAGAATTAAAACAAATATTTACCCTTTTTTCATACAATTGCTTTTTTCTAGTACGTTTGGCATCCATTACACACAATACAAATGAACCAACAAAACTGAATGTTACAACAGACTAAGGATGCATGAATTCTAATAGTAAAATAGCGAAGGTAAAGAAGTGACAGGCAAACATATTACCATTTCACTAAATGGGAAGCTAATTATGAAAAAGCTGCCTGCTGAATTAGCATAGTTAGGAATTCCATCAAATAGACTGGTGTATCAGTATCTGGTGTAATGAATAAGAACAAAAAGTATAATTTAGATGAAAGAGGACATAAAGAGATGGATGAAAATAGTTTAAGGTTTTCAGGGAAGAATTAATGTTGGTTAATTAATTGGTTCTGTCAGTGGGCCTGGGGACATATTGGTGTGAGTTTATTGGTTGCTGCCATGGGGCAGAAGATGCGGTTTTAAGTTGTGGGTTTTTAATGTTGCAAGCTGCCCAGAGTCACTGTGTGTGACTTAGGTGATCTTATAAATTTGTCTATTAAATAAATAAATAATAAAAATGAAGTGAAAATGAAGTTTTTATCAAAACTGAGGTCTGTTCTGGCACCAATGTTTATGTTGATAGAGTTTAAAATTTTGAAATCTATCAATGACTTAATGGCTAGAATCAAATTCATGAGAATCAAATGCCCAGCATTTCCTGGTTAAAGTTATATCACTTTCATAGTGATAATGTTTAACTTTTCTAATGTTAAATGTTACCAGAGGACTGTCTCAAAGGTGCTTTTTAAAGAGATAACTGGACTTTCTTTTAAAAACATTTTGCTTCTCATTCAAGAAGTTTCTTCATCTCTGACTGGATGGTGGGGAATGGAAGGATTTATATTCTTGCAGACAGCTGGTCATTTGCATCCTTTCAGAGACTCATTGAGGCCCCTTGGAGTTTATCTGTGTCTTCAGGGTCACCTGAGTAGCGCAAATGGATGTGGGGTCTTCTTGGAACAACCATGACCTGGATGACTGAGAATCTCCATAGACTGTTACCAGAGGACTCATTTGCTAACTTCAGTCATGTATTGGAATGGAAACAACACTTACTTGTTACCATTGTTGGCTCAATTTGAGAGTTACAATTTAGTTCCCTTGCAACCCTGGCAAGCTTTGGGTTCCAGATAGAGGAGGGATTTGGTTGTTTCCAGCACTGAAGCCAATTGGGCAGGAAACATAAGTTTGTTTTTTGCCTCTTGAGAAATGAACATTTTAAAATGGCAACACATTAGTTTTGGAAAATACAGTATGTGTTTATAATAGGTTCATTACCAAAACGTTAAGTAATTATATATTTTAAACCTTCGAGATTCTGCCAGAAAATTACAAGGTTGAACAGCAATACGTGCAATTAAAACACTTGCTGTGTACATTGTTAAATCTCAATGGCTTTGTGGCTTCTAAAACTTTAGAGGCATTGAGTGTGCTGGAAAAAGGCTTCTACTAAGTTTAACTGACAATGTATTGCAATTTTTTTAAAAAGATCAAAAATATATTTGGAGAATATATAACAAATTTGGAATAGATAATTGCAACATCTTATATCCTATATAGCCCAATCAATAACTTTAGAATGTAGATATGTTTTAATCCTAAAAACAAATTTCATTTGGAAAAAAATCTCTAGGTTCTTTTGGACATCTGAAATAATGTTTTAAAAAGATTTGCTTTGATTGTTTCTGTGCTAGAAATACAATATATCTGAACCAGCTTTGGTAAATATGTTACGGAGGTGTCCACTTGCAGTTCCTTATTTGTTAGACCTTATTAATATATAAATATTTTTTTTAAAGATCAATGATACTACCTTAACATAAAACTATATTCTCCAAAGTTGGAATTTTTCAATTTATGAAGAAGCTGTGGGGGAGAGGGAAATTTAAATTTATACATGCTGATTTAAAGATGCAGATGTAATTTTAAAATTATTGTATTAGTTAAACTGAAATATATTTCTCAATAGCATATAATAGAACATATAATAATAAGGTTAGAAGCAGGGGTGGGTTTCAACCGGTTCGCGGCGGTCCCTGCGATCCGGTTGGTCGCCGAACCTGGAAGTAAGTAACTTCCGGGAACGGCAAAGGCCCCCCCCGCGCCCGCGCACCCGCGCGCGCCCGCGCCCGCTCCTTACCCGGTTTTGCCGAATTCTGCGCTTCCACGCATGCGCAGGACGCATACAGCGCCTGCGTGATCCTCCAGGAGCAGCTGGAGCATCGCACAGACGCTAGTACGCATGCGTGCGCCGCGCGCGCGCGCGAGGACGCTGCTGGCCTCGTTCCAACCGAACCGGTTGGAACGGGGCGAGAAACCCACCCCTGGTTAGAAGGGACATTGGAGGTCTCCTAGTCCACCCCCCTGCTCAAGCAGGACACCCTACACCAGTGATTGCTAACTTTTTTCTAAAGGTGTGCCAAAATTGTGTGTGCATGCAGTATTGCACGTGCACACATGCTTACCCATCTGTGCATGTGCACACGCATTATAAGCATATTCATGGATGCAGTATTCCAAGTATAATCTCATCACTGTAATATAAAGCAGTACTGTTTCTTCATGTGATCTTGGAAGTATTCCTCTATTGATGCAACCTAAAACTGCATTGATTTCTTGGCAATTGTAACACACTACTGGCTCATAACTAAGTTATGCTCTACCAGAACATCTAGATCCCTGTCATAGTACTATTGAGACAGGTTTTAGTTTTGTTTTTTCTTGCCTATTTGAGGGACCTTACTTTTCTCGCCACTGAATTACATTTTGTTGGATAGGGTCCAATGTTCAAATCTGTCAAGATTCTTCTGAATCTTAAGTCTGACTTCTAAAGTGTTAGCTATTCCTCCGAGTTGATATTATCTGAAAATTTGATATGTTCCCTTTGTACCCCTTCATTTAGATCATATATGAAGGTATTGAAGAATCCTAGGCCTAAGACAGAACCTTCAGGTACCCATTGCATGCTTTCTTTCATATAGATTACATTGAGAACTACACGTTGATGTGGCTGGTCAGCCACTTGTGAATCCATCTGGTAATGGTGCTATCTATCCCACATTGTCAACCACTGAACAAAATCTTTCAAAGCTCCTGGAGCACAGGGACTACCAGAGCACTGGAAAAGAGATGAAGATTCAGGAAACTACAGACCAATCAACCTGGCACATCAATACCTGTAAAAATCCTGACAGAGACAATTAAGCAGTACATTTGCGAGCACCTAGAAACAAGCAAGTCCATTACTAGATGCCTCATGGATTTGTAGAAACAAGATCATGCCAGACAAACCTTATTGCCTTTTTTACAAAGTGACTAATGGAAATGCTGTGGACATAGTTTATATAGACTTCAGTAAGGCATTTGACAAAGTAGACCCCAGCCTACTTGGTAAAATAGAACAGTATGGGATAGGCATTTTTGTTTACTAGATCCTCACTTTTTCAAAGTCTTTATTATGGGATTGTCTGAACAAATAACAGTACCTAGCTGATCTGGAAAAATGTTATGCAGGGTTAGATCTTGATAATACTTAAATGAAAGAACACCAGGAAATCCCAAGGCTGTATGAGAAAATGGGTAATTAAAAACATCCCGGACAAGGTCATGGGAAACCACCTTCATATTGCTATAAAAAATAATAATGGAAGAAAATGACCAGGAAAACAATTATTACAATCTTTTAATCTCTTCTACTTTCAGTAAGGAGAGACAGAATGAGAGAGAAGCATATTTGCCATATATTAAATCAACAGCACTTTGCAACTTGTATTTCCTAAAAGGATACTTCTGAAAATCCATTAAAAACAAAAACCTAACCCAAAAAAAATGTAGATAATTTTAATAGGACATGAAAATCAATATAAAATAACATTGGATACAATACTAACTGATGTTGGCATTACAATGAATATTCCAAAACACAACAAATGGTTGTCGTTTTACATGGAAAGTATCCAAGGTTTATCTGCCTCCGCAAACTGTTATAGAATGTCAACTTTATCATCTTGGCAGTGGCTCAACTCTTGTAAAGCCATTCATTAAGTCTTAAAATCTTTCTGTTGTTCTGATAACATTTGATTAAATATATTGACCTTAGACCACTTGTTATTCTTTTGGCACAGCATTCCTAAAATAATCAAATTGGTTCCATAGGTGAAAACAATTTAAATAAAAATGTCTAAGAGTGGGTATAAACATTATAAATATCAAACATCCAATTTAATTTTATCTCTTTTTCCCAGTCATATTTAAGAAGTAAATTTTATGATCTTGTAGACTAACTTCTGGAATGTTACCAATTACCATTATGATGAGATCCAATCCTGTTAGCTTTTTCACAGTCCTCCAAAATTAGTTAGATGCTGCCACCTGCTTGGAAGATGACTACAAAACAATTTATAATAAAGGTATATTTTTATATAGTTTCCATATTGCATTATAGGAATCACAAAAACACATACTGCACCTCTTCAAATAAATATTTTTATGAACTGGAAACACAAATTAAAATGAATATGTTTTAATTATAAAACCAATAATTCAATTGAAAAGAATATTAACTGTTACTTAATCCAATCCTTGTCTATTGGCAAATTACCTTCCTCACTAAATGTCCAAAGGAGTTTAATGAAAAATTTAAAAAAATAAATAAGGGAAGGCTAGGAGAGTAGATGCCTGCTGAATTTCAGGGACAGCTGATGATAATGGACCCCATATCAACAGATGACATCCCCTAGCAGTTGCATGTAGAGGTTGAAAAAGGGTGGTGAAAGGCTCAACCCCTGGGGCACCCCACACCACAGAGGCCTGGGGTTCAAGGATCAAGTCCTATACTTTACAGTAATAGAAAGCACATTCATTTTGGAAGATGTCTGGGTATCCTTTGGACATGTTCCATTGTATTAATGTTTTTCTGAAACAGTAGTATGCAAAGTCTAAAGGGGAGTATGCAGTGTATTTTCATTACATTTTATTTTCTGGACACTATTCTTCTTTTGATTATTGTTTTGACTTTCCTTTGACTTTTTCCTGCTGTGTTATATTACTGTGCTCCATGTTCAGCTTCTAGATTATTATAAACCCCCCTCTTCATTTGATTTGCTATTAAACTCTGTTTGTATATCTGATTTTATCTAATTAAATGGAGAATTGCATTTTATTCATTTATTATGAAGAGAAACATGGATGCAGAAATTATTATGTTGCCATTCAAAGTACAATATAGATGTGAATTTCATTCTACATTTACAAAAAATATAAAAGCTACTTTACCATACAATTTAATATGCTTTTCTAATAATCATATGGATTAATGAAGCCTAAAAACTAAAATATTTGTTGAAGTTAAATACCTCTCAAAGATTTGTTCATTTCTACCGTCAAAATTATTGTAATTATTCTTGTCATGCTTATAATGTACAAGCATGACAAGGATTGTACTCTAACTACATTTGCACAATTTTCACATTTATATTATCAATGTATCCAGTGTAATGATAATCTTTTGAAAAATACAGCATTTATGAAAACATTACCAGTCACACTGATGGAATTAAACACTTTATAGAAAATAGCAAAAATGATTATGAGGATGCAATTGGGGCCATTTCAAAAAATTTGATTTTTTTAAAAAAAAATTAGTTAAAGAAGAATAATTCCTGATGATCTCAGCAACAGAACTAAGTACATTGGGACTCCAAAACTAATTAGAAACTACATTGAAAGCTTTCCTTTTTCTACAACAGTGTGAGGCATGAATAGTAAATGACCAGGCCTAATATTGAAATAAGTATTCTGTTAGTTACATGATGAAAAATATCATTATTTAAAAATCATTTCTCTTCCGGTGACTCTTTGTGGATTTCATTATTTATCTATCTTGAACTATCTTAAATCAAACTGGGTTCTACTCTGTATTTCATGAAACTTCATACATTTTTGGAATATCACATGTGAGCCAAATATAATTTCATTTACCTGCCAATCAGACTAGCATTACTGAGTCAAACTGAGATTTTTTTTAAAAAAAAAAAACATAACAAGAACTATGCTTGGTCAGGTCAAAGAGCCAGTTAGTCCAACACTATAGTCCTGCAATGGCCAACTGGTACTTCTACACAGTCAACTAGTAAAACATGAGAATAATTCAAAACTCCAGCATTTAGATTATTTTAGTGTAGGCTCTGTCTGTCTGATTTATATTTTTATGTGTTTTTTTTCTCTCTCTCTCTAATTTTCACATCCAGAGTCTGTTGGAATTGAGTAGTTAATTAATTCAAATAAACAAATAAACTGGTACTCAGAAGTTCTCTAGTCATCTGAAAAATATTACGAACTGAAATCTAAATGTTAGTTTAAATAAAATATATAAATTGGACATTTACTCATATTCCACCAGTGAAGTAGCCAATGGAACAGCCGTGTACTATCAGCTTAATGTCATTGTTTGGAGAGTACAATTCTTTGTGCATTCCATCCCATGTGTTATTGTTGGTGGTCTTTATATCTCCTTGTATAGTAAATCATCCAGAATCATGATATTAAATTCTGGCTCTGGGTAGTATCAAAGTATGCCTCCTTAATATGTTTTTAACCCCTCCAAAAGAAGCTTTCAAGCTCAGTCTTAATCTATTGAATTAATGTTCTGACTGCTATTGTTTATTAGATCCAGTGAGATAGCTCAGCCAGTGGAAGCCACTTCCTGCCTAATATAAAGCAGCCCTGGATCATCTTACTTGAAATCCTGAGAAACTCCAGTAAATAGAAAACTATGGAAAGCTTTTCAATAAAGCCATCACATGCTTGACATAATTATTCTTGTTTCAGATGCACCAGATAAAAGAAAAGGCTTTATCCAGATGATAAATTCATGGCAGTACCTTGTAGTTAATTTACTTCAAAAATCAATTAAAGCAGTTCATGTTTGTTATTAAAAAGTGGGTTATCTTTTAATGTGGAAGTTTATGTTCCATAGCAGGAGAGGTTTGTGCCAAAGTAAAGCTGATCTGCACCTCAGAAAAGCCCCTTAGCAGTTCTATACTGTTGTTTAGATCCCAAAACTGTTTCTGTAATTGTGTAATCTAGGACATATTGTAATAGTATATGTAGGGTAGTAACAATATATTAACAATAAAATATGAGAAAAACTTGAATGTTAAGTGCGACGTTGTGATTCTTTATATATAGGAACTTTGCTGAGAGGGTGGGTTTGGAAGTACCGTAAATATGATGTTGATGAATATGTGGGAAACTGAGAATATGCTAAAATGCTCATTTACGTTGACTACCAATACTACCAATTTGCAAATGTGAATTGTTAAGACCAAATTTATAATTGCTTATATTCCTGGTGAAATTGGTTTTTGAATTTTATTTATCCAGGACAGGAAAATTACACTTTCTTTGGTATGTCTGGATCTATATAGTACAACTGTGTAGCATTAATTGGCTTGATTGTCACATCTGAATGTCTAATTTATCATATCAACATAGCAACATTCATGCATATCATAGAAATTAGCAAGGTTGCAATATTTTTCATGCTCAAATAACTGACAATATGGAATACTCCAAAAATGTCTATCAAACTGCAGGATGATTTAATAGATAGTTACAGTAGGCTGCCATTGCAGCATGAAATGCTCAACAAGGATGTCACTTTTTTGAATTTCTTGAACACAATTTTTAGCAAATATTTCAAGATCACTTGCAGATCCATTGTTATTTTATTATTTATTATTTTTCAATGCTGGATTAATATATTGATTCAGAGTTAAGACTCTGGGCAGCATACAACCTCAGAAGAGGACTTAAAACCAGATACCTAAGCATAAATTAATTAAACTAATTTTTCATCCTATGTCAAAGGCCACCTGAAAAGAAGTGGTCCTTAGTACCTCCCAAAATGTCATACGGCTAAGGGCCATGCATATCTCTAGGAGCAGCAACGTGGAAACTTCTACAGAAAAGGTCAACCTTCTGGGCTTTCCCCCCATTTACTTAAAGTAGAGCAAGTGCTCTGATGGTGACTAGACCAAATAGGATGAGTCGTCTTTATTAAAGAATGTGAGTTCGTTTATCTTCTACAAACTGTGAAATAGTGTTTTTGATGTTGTTTTGCCAGCTCCATGAATCCCAAAGAATTTGTTTCACTATTATGGTAGGAACTGTCACCTAGAGCACAATAAGGCATTAATATTATGTGTGGTCACAGACATATTTTCAGGAATTGTGACTTTCAGTATAATCACAGCATATTTATTTTTGAAGAAATGAATATGCTTCCTTTGTTTCATGGATTCTGACAGTTGTTTTCTCTTTTTAATTAAATAAATAATGCACATGGTCTCCAATATCATTGTCATGATTCTGGGCA
Organism: Thamnophis elegans; assembly: GCF_009769535.1. Taxonomy (NCBI): domain Eukaryota; kingdom Metazoa; phylum Chordata; class Lepidosauria; order Squamata; family Natricidae; genus Thamnophis; species Thamnophis elegans. Next base: position 94,639,471 of record NC_045544.1, on the reverse strand, counting down.
GCTTACAATAAATTATAATATATTCTCCTGATGTAAAATGAAGATGAATAAAAGGAAAAGATGAAAAGGAGGAGAAATCCCTGAATTAGCTTCTTTATAAAGATCACAGTGGGAGAAAAATCATTTTTTAGAAATTACTAAGGCAAACAAATTGAAGAAAATTTTAAAAGAATAAAGGAAATTTCTGAAGTTGCATTTCTGTGCAAACTGGAATGGTATGGACAAGTCCTTGACTCCTTCTTGCATGAAAATTGGCAATGATTAGTAAATGACTTGGAAATTATTGCTATAATTAACATGTCTTCAAAGCAGCCATCAGGGATTCACCATGCAGAAGCAGATTAATGAGGATCCACTTATTCAACAAAAGCATTCAATAATTAACAAAGACTTCTCAAATTTAGAGTTGTTCTAAACTCACAAACAGCTTTCGGGGAGGAAAGAAACCACGATGCTCAAATCACAGGGGTTGGATCCCACTCCCTGGACTGCAAACATCACCTAATTGTGAATGCCTGGGAGGATATCTAGTGGATGGATATTGGTTTTCACAAACTTAAATTGTAACAAAGACAGAAGCAATGGGGGGGAGGGGATGTACATCGAAGAAACACCGCCCCAAATGTGAGACAGGCACAAGAGAGAAGGTAGGACAGAGGGAAGGAAGGTCCTTTGACAAAATATGATTTACTGTGTAAGTAATTATTCAGCCATTGAAAACTAACTACATACAAACAATTAATAACAGTTTATACTTGCTTTATGTGTTGTGCTTTTCTTCTGTTTCTAATGGAATCAAGTAATTTCTCTTATCCTTAATTTACCATTCATTGCAATTAACAGCAAAATTAATGTTAGCACCACACTTCAAAACAAGTAAACAAACAAACCCAACAGGTTTGGCACGAATCCTTCAGTTACCTGGCTGTTTTTTTTTCCCCTTACAAAGAAGGCATCTGTTTACTTCCTCATTCTCAGGGGTTTACTTTGAATGCCTTTCAGTCGGTTGGTGGTAAGTTCTGGCTCCCCCTCATATGTTTTTCCATTATTCTGTAGCTTTCCTGTCAGCCTCTGTTTCCAAATATAAGTAGAGCTCATGATTATTTCTCTTGGGACAACCAAACTGAAGCAACCAAGGCTGTAGAGATGATCTAAATCCTCATCTCTTTGGAAAAGAAACAAAAGGAATTTTATTTCCATCAAAATGAATGAAAGCATATAAAAATCCAGAGGAAAAGTTCATAATAACAATCACTCAATACTTTATTTATATCTAGCAGCTGGAATCCAGTGATAGCCCAAAGCTCTATATAACATACATATTTGGAGTGTGTTTTCTTCTTCAATATGACTTCAATCATCGCAGGGTCTTGTCTTAGAATAGTCTTATTATTATTGTGTTGTACATTGCCAGAATCTATGAATTTAGTGGAGAGGAGTTTACCAAAACTGTAAAAAAAAAATATATATAGAAATGATGCAAGCACAATAATTTTAATCAACAAATTGAAAGGGGTAATAGGACAGATGTTAGCTAATAGATGTCACCTAAATAATGGGGAAGCGCTTGGAATAGGTGTAGTTAGTGATCCAGTCTGTCTTTTCTGGGAGCAGCTTTCCCAGTTTTTAAGACGTGGGTCAGCTTTCTAACATGATTTCCTTTACTGACTCTCTGCTTTCATACCTAAGGCTTAAGATTTCATTTTGTCTGTCCTGAATTCCAAGCTCTCTATGGATGATGAAGCAGTTTGTAGCTGACAGACTAGATCTGAGACCACATTGCTTCTGCAGTCATAATAAGGGGAATATCTTCAGTGAACATGATTAATATACATGAAATTTAATGTAGAAAAAAGCAAGGTTTTATGCTTAGCCAGGAAAAAACCAAAGATACAAGTGTAGATTATGCAAAACCTGGCTCAAAAACAGTAACTGTGAGAGGGACCTTGGAGTCCTAGTGGATGATCACTTACTGGTAAGTATGAGCCAGCTGCATGCAACAGCAGCCAAGAAAACTAATACAATCCTTGGTTCAGGGGTGGGTTACGGCTTCTGTTACTGCAAGTTTGCTCAGGGACACGCATGCATGCACAGCAGTTAAAAATTGCTTCTGTGCCTGCGCAGAAGCAAAAAACAAGATGGTGGCGCTGGAACCGATAGAACTGATTCGGGGGCATGGCCGGCATGGCCGGTCGAGTTACTACTTGCTCGGTCCAAAACGGTAGGAACCCACCTCTGCCTTGGTTGTATAAACAAAGGCACAATCAAAATCACATGATGCATTGGTACCACTTTATAAAGCCTTAGTAAGGTCACACCTGGAATACTACATCCAGTTTTGGCCATCACATTACAAAAAAGATGTTGAGACATTGGAAAAAGTGCAAAAAAGATCTACTAAGATGATTCAAGGCCTGGAGACTAAAACATATGAAGAATGGTTTCAGGAATTGGGTATAGCTAATCTAGCCATGATAGCAGTATTCCAATATTTAAATACCACAAAGAGGAGGGGTAAGTTTATTTTCCAAAGCACCAGAAAGCAGGAGAGGAAATAATGGATGGAAACTAATCAAGAAGAGAAGCAACCTGGAATTAAGGATAAACTTCCTAACAGTGAGGGTTATTAACTAATGGGACACCCTGCTGTCAAAAATGGTGGGTACTTCATCACTAGAGGTTTTTAAGAAGAGTCTGGACAGTCACTTGTCTGAAATGTATAGGTATAGGGTCACCTCTTTGAGCAAGGAGTTGGATTAAAAGGACTATGCTGAATGAATGATTGATTGATTGAGAGGATATAGAAATCTGCTGTTGGCTCAGACATGATTTGGAAGCCAATGAAGACTAAAAGGGGCAGCCATGTATATTTCAGTGGCCAATGCAGGCCAGTCAGAACTTTGGTTGCCCAAACAGCTAAAATTTTCTAGTTATGTGCTTCCCACCCACATGTGTCCCAATCCTAATATTTGACTTACTTGCTGATCTATGTTTCACCTTGATTCCCTGAATTTTCACTCATTATGTTGGTTTTGAAGAGATTACCTTCTAATATATTATTGCACTGGCCACATCCATGCCCAGTTTAGCAAAGGGGGAAAAAGCCCTGATACATCATGTGACACCGTTGTGACAACATGAGTTTGACACCCCTGATTTATTGGGAGATCATGGATTTGCTACCATTTATAAACACAAAAAAATGTAGCAGTCATAACACTGCCATGTTGGATGTGTGGCCCTTGAGTATAAGTGTTTACCTTTTTATATTCATTAATGTGTGATTGCAGAACAGTAATTATAACTGAACAAAATATTGATTTAGCCCTACAGCAAAACAAAAAGATACAAATTGCCATGTAGACTTCTCCCTAGTTAGATCAGGAGGAAAAAAAATGCAAAAGTTTGCAACTCCATGAAAGCAATCAATGAAATAATGATGAAACTCTACTAATTGCAGTTTGCAAAAAGCTTCATCAGAACAAAGAAGAAAAGCATATTTATAGGCTATTGTGCTATGATTGAAAAAGATTGTCCTTTTCTTTCAAAATTACATTTAATGTAGATAATTTATATATCAATGGTTAGAAAGTGGTTAGAAAAAATAACTTTGCTGGTTTCAGTTGATCAGATTTAAATTATTTCTGAAGCTGCTTTTGACAGTTGGGGAAGGGGAATAACCTAATAACAAAACTTTTCATTTTTAAAGGTATAATGAATATCTTTCATGCATTGTATTTTCATACCTCCACGACACTGAATAAAATATGAAGCATGCAGTGATTAGCTATGAATGCTATTTTTGTCATCATGAAAAAGGAAAACTGCCTAGTAGAAGTATTTGATTTCATAACACGATAGGACTGTTCAAGAATTAATTTTAGAGTCTCCTTTGGAATAAATAGCATATTGAAAAAAATGTTCAGCAATAACACAGTATTTCCTATTTTCTGAATGAGAAACTATTTCCCCCTGCCCCACTCCCACTCCTCCCCTGTACTCTACATATCCTCTGCATTTTATTACTAAAGTGACAGTACCAAATGGTTTAATGTCCTAAAAATAAAAATAATTGATGTTACAGAAAACAAAGGAAAAGCATACGGCATGAGCAGTGTCACTTCATAATTCAGTGAAGGAAATTGATTTTGTTAGTCAATTATTGTTCCTTGACCAGAAGAGAAATGTAAATAAACAAAAGTGAATCTTCTTTTAATTATAGTTATGAAGTTGTATGAAGGTCTTCTGCATAGGAAAACCTTAGATAAAAAGTCTCCAATAAAGGTCTGTCTACCTTCTGCCTTGAAGACCTTCACCAACTTCTTAGCAATAGCAGTTAGACTTATATACCGCTTCATAGGGCTTTCAGCCCTCTCTAAGCGGTTTACAGAGTCAGCATATTGCCCCCAACAACAATCCGGGTCCTCATTTTACCCACCTCGGAAGGATGGAAGGCTGAGTCAACCCTGAGCCGGTGAGATTTGAACAGCTGAACTGCAGAACTGCAGTCAGCTGAAGTAGCCTGCAGTGCTGCATTTAACCACTGCGCCACCTTGGCTCTTGGCTCTTATTCCAGAGAGAGGGGAAAAAAGGTTGGGAAGGAAACATGGCAACCATGACACCAGAGAAGGGTTGGGGGAGTTGCAGTGGTTGTCCGGGAGTCATTAGTTCCCCGCAGGAGCCCTGCCCCGGAGATTGTGGGGTATGAGTCTCTTCTCTTGAAGTTGGACCTAGGGGTTCAAGTGGGCTTGTTCTTGACGTACCTACCTCCCAGCTGCGTCACGACAGCCCTGCCTGTGCTGCTAGAGGCAGTAGCCGGGTTGTCAGTAGAGTTCCCCAGGCTAATGGTGCTGGGGGACTTTAAACTTCCCTCTCTTGGTGAACACTCTGAAGGGGCACAGGAGTTCATGGCCTCCATGACAACCATGGACTTGACCCAAGTAGTTTAGGGCCCAACTCATAGAGTGGGACACACACTCGACCTCATATTTCTCTCGGGGCAGTGGAGACGTGAACGGGAATTAAGGGGAATAGTGACCTCACCCTTGTCATGGTCAGATCACTCCTTGCTGAGGCTTGACTTCGGGACACTACTCCCCCACTGCAGGGAGATGGAACCGATTAAGTGGTTCTGCCCCAGGCACCTGATGGACCCGACGGGATTTCAGAGGGAGCTTGGAGAGATACCTGACACCCTTGCCCGCAATCCGACTGAATCCTTAGTCGCTGCCTGGAATATTGTGGTGACTGAGGCACTGGATCGGATTGCGCCTTTGAGGCCTCTCCACGGCAGTGGATCCAGGAGGGCACCTTAGTTCACCGAGGAACTCCAGGAGATGAAGCACCAAAAGAGACACCTAGAGCGACGTTGGAGGACTAGTAACTCTGAATCTGATCGAACACTACTAATAGCCTTCATTAGGAATTATCTAGTGGCGATACATGCAGCAAAATGTAGGCATTTTTCCGCTCTTATTGCATCCACGGAATCCCGCCCAGCCACCCTGTTCAGGGTGACCCGCTCCCTCCTGAAAGGTGAGGGGGTGGGGGAACCCCTGCAGGGAAGAGCTAGGGAATTTGTTCAGTTTCTGTTGGATAAAATCACTCAGCTTTGGACAGACCTTAACTACACTTGGGCAATACCAGCCGAGATGCCGATGGTAAATCTAAGTCAGATTTCCTGGGATGAGTTCGAATTTGTCACCCCTGAGGAAGTGGACAAGGCCATGGAACAATGAATGCCTCTACCTGTTTACCCGTGTCCCCCCTGGCTGGTTTCGACCAGCAGGGTGGTGACACGCGGCTGGCTCCAGGTGATTACCAATGCTTCTTTGCAGGAGGGGTCCTTCCCGCAACCACTAAAGGAAGCGGTGGTGAGACCCTTCCTCAAGACGCCTTCCCTGGATCCAGCCGTCTTGAAAAACTACCATCCTGTCTCCAATCTTCCTTTTTTGGGGAAGGTTGTTGAGAAGGTGGTAGCGCTTCAACTCCGACGGACCTTGAATGAAGCGGATTATCTGGATTCCTTTCAGTCTGGTTTCAGGCCTGGGTACAACACAGAAATCGCTTTAGTCGCACTGATCAATGATCTCTGGCGAGCCAGGGATAGAGGGCATTCCTCTATCCTGGTGTTTCTCGACCTCTCAGCAGCTTTTGATACCATCGACCATGCTATCCTTCTGTGATGTCTGGAGGAGGTGGGAGTGGGAGGCACCGTTTTACGGTGATTCTCCTCTTACCTCTCCAGTAGGTCGCAATTGGTGTTGGTCGGGGGACAGAGGTCGACCCCTAGGCCCTTCAAGTGTGGGGTGCCACAGGGTTCAGTCCTGTCCCCCCTCCTATTTAACATCTACATGAAACCGCTGGGTGAGATCATATGACGGCACGGGATAAAGTACCATCAATATGCAGATGATACGCAATTGTATCTATCTGCCCCATGCCAGCTCAGTGTAGCGGCGGATGTGATGTGCCGATGCCTGGAAGCTGTCAGGATCTGGATGGGGATGAACAAATTGGTGTTCAATCCCGATAAGACCGATTGGCTTTGGATGTTACCCCAGAAGGATAGTTCAGACAGTCCATCCTTGATGCTGGTGGGTGAAGACTTACACCCCTCAGAGAGGGCTCGCAATTTGGGGGTCCTCCTGGATTCACAGCTGACACTGGAACACCATCTGTCGGCTGTGACCAGGGGGGCCTTTGCCCAGGTTCACCTGGTACACCAATTGCAGCCCTACTTGGACCAGGGGGGCACTTCAAATGGTCACTCACGCCCTTGTCACCTCAAGGCTGGATTATTGCAATGCGCTCTACAAGGGGCTACCCTTGAAAAGCGTTTGGAGACTACAGCTAGTCCAGAATGCAGCCGCGCGAGTGATTTTCATGTACCGAGATACACCCATATTACACCTGTCCTCTGCGAGCTGCACTGGCTGCCAATTGGTCTCCGGATGCAATTCAAGGTGTTGGTTATCATCTTTAAAGCCCTACATGGCTCAGGACCAGTGTATCTGCGAGACCACCTACTGCTACACACCTCCCAACTGCCGATAAGATCACAGAGGGTGGGCCTCCTTCGGATGCCATCAGCCGGACAATGTCGGCTGGCGGGCCCCCGGAGGAGGGCCTTCTCTGTGGCTGCTCCGACCCTGTGGAACCAGCTACCCCCAGAGGTCCGGACCTTACCCACTCTCATGGCCTTCAGAAAAGCTGTTAAAACCTGGCTGTTCCGGCAGGCCTGGGGCTGTTGACCTTATTGTTAAGGTCCAGCCCCAATTAGAAATGTATGCGTGTTGGGAATTTTTAAATTATTCTTTTATTTTGCTTTTCTTTTTTTCTTTCTTTGTAAGCCACCCGGAGTCCTCCAGGATTGGGCAGCCTAGAAATTACAAATAAATAAATAAATAAATAAATAAATAAATAAATAAATAAATAAATAAATAAATAAATAAATAATATAAATAGGTGAAAAACTTTAGTTTTCCCTTTTTATGATGATGAATAAATGGGATTTTTCTATATCCATTATATAGTTAGCAACATTTGTGTACAATCACACATTTTTCTGCTTACCGGTAATTTGCTACTTTTCTATATATCACATAAAGAGTTATTTTTTTAAAAAAATCAAATAATAGAATTGTAAAATATCAGCGTTTGAAGGGACTTTGGTGATCACGTGGTCCAACCTGCTGTCCAGTACAGAAATCCATCACTACAGCATCCAGTTAGACGTTTATCTAGCCCTAGCTTAAATATCTTCACTTCCTCAGGAGTCCACAACCTCCTCAAGCAGTCTGTTCTATTGCTGAACAGATCTTACTGTTCAGAAACTTTTCCTGAGGCCCAAATGAATTCTACTTCTTTATAATTTAAATGCATTGTTTTTTATTCCATGTTCTGAATAATTTTGTTTTCCATGTGTCAGATCCTAAGAAATTTGAAGATGTCTCCCCAAATCCTTCTTTTCTACAGAATGAACATGCTCAGCGTCTCCACCATTTCTTCCTTGTTTTCTTCTAGGTTTTTAATCATCTCGGTTGTTCTCTTCCAATCCTTCCTCGTATCCAGAACTAGGTAAATATTCCAAGTGTGTTCTGACCAATGCAAAAAATAATAATAATTCTTCTAATCTTCATACTATATCTCTGTTAATACAAAGTAGAATTGCAGTTGATTTTTTGGAATTGTATTATATTGGCTTTGTGTATTCATTTCACATACTCATGCTTTTGATTTTTCTTACCTAAGTGTAGCATTATCTGCATTTGTCCCTGTAGACCTTCATCTTCTCGCTTTGGGTGCATGTTCTGACCTGCCATGATCCCCATGAGTCTTGATAGTCTTCTATAAGATGTTTATTATCTCCCTTATTTTTGAATCATCTGCAAAATAAATATTCATATTTTGTAACCTTTCATTTAAACATTTATATCTTGAACAACCCATGACCTTAGAATGGTTCCAATTCAACAAAGAACAATTGTTCAACCAGCTCTGCATTAATTATGACAGCATAACCAAACCTGTATTTTCTCTTGTAGAATTTCATGAGAGACTGTCAACAGTTTTTTTGATGCCAAGAACTTCTGCATTTCAATGTTCAATGGTGAATGAAATGAGCTACTGTCAAAAAAAAGGAAATTAGGTTGATATCTTGTTGGTGTCACTTGTCACTTGTTCTTAACAAATCCATATGCTGGATTCTGCCAAGCAATAATTATTTCCAGAATTTTGCAAAGATTTTATATCATATTGATTTGATATCAAGTCTCCAGTTGTCCAGGTCTTTTTCTTTCTTTCACAAGAACAACATGTGCCCTTTCCTAAACCTCTGGCATTATGCCAATCTTCCAAGATGTCTCAAAGTCACAGAAAGAGCTCTGAAATAACATTACAAGCTCCTTTAAGACTGTTGGATGTAATTGGCCTAGCCCTGGAAACTTTATTCATCATGGGCATTTCCAACTGAATCCATGGGTTGCCAATTCCTTTTTGCCAATTACTTTGTAAAGTGGTCTTAATGTCTGATTTTAACTTTTTATGTTTTAGCTGTATATGTAACTGTAAGTCGCCCAGAGTTATCCCATAGTAAGATGGGTGGCCAGTATATTTTATAAATAAATAAATAAAATTGACAATTTTATTTAAGCTAAAAGAAAAGAAGGAAGGATGCAAAAATATAGACAATAACTGAAAAAGAATCAGAATTGATGGCTGATACACACATAGACATGTTTTGAGACACACTATTGCTCATACAAACATAGATGTACAGAGATCTTTTATAAATTATGTGTGCATCTGATTTCAAATCTATCCACTGGAATGTCATGTATGTCTTCAAGAGGGAATGTTTTCAAAGCTACCTTCTATGAGAACAAGTCTGAAGAAGGCTATAAAATAATAAACAGCATTTTTAAGTAACTCAATTAATTTTTCTTAAGCTCTCCAATCTGTAAATGGTTGGTAAACAAACTGGACAAATGCCAGAATAAATATTTACCTGGGGGATCAGAGGCAGCAATAGAACAAACACTAGCTGGTCATCTATGGCCTATGCATACCCTCTGCTAAAGAGGATTTTGAGTGACTTTGAGCAAATATAATTAAGGTAGCCTTAAGAGAGCTACACCAACATCCAAATGTTTGATAGGAATTTGTCTGTGACTAAGACCTACCTAGGTGATCTTAATCAGGCATTAAGTCACAGCTGACTTACTAGAGTTAATTCTTTAGGAGTTTCAATGAAACAAACTACAGCAAAATCTACTTTTGACTAGTGTCTTTTGTTTGATTAGTAGAAAATATTTAATTCTAAGACTACAGTTAACATCCACATTCCTGTTTTTCATGCTTTTGTGGTGATGTTTGCCTATGTGATCCTTCACTCTAAACCAAGGCCTCAGAAGATAAGTCTTAGGTCCTGACCGATGGCCTCCTTGGCAAAAATATTTATTTACCACTGGTATAAATATGTGGAAACAATCAGCAAATGCCCTTCCTTCCTTGTTTTTTCCTCCCACTCTGGAACATTAAGACAGCTTGGACAGCACTGGACCACATGTGGTATATACATTGAAAGAAGATTGCAGAAGAAGAAGTTGCAAGAGAAAGGAAGAGGAGAAGGTGGTATGGTGATGGCATGTTGGTGGTAGTGGTAGCAGCACTAGGACAAAAAGCAGTGAGCAACTGGCAGTAAAAATGGAATGGATTCCAATAAACCAGAAACATAAAGCTGAGAGAATCAGAGTCTGATAGCCACTTCACTGACAGCCCACACAAAGCCAGCGATGCACCTTTCCCCTCATTTACATGCTTTGGCACAGAATGAAAACCTCTGCAGCTGTTTGAAACAGCAACCACTCTTGTAGTTATTAGTTGTGAAGATATGTCTGACCCATCGTAACCCCATGGACAACATTTCTCCAGGCCTTCCTGCCCTCTACCATCCTCTGGAATCCATTTAAACTCACACCTACTGCTTCTGTGACTCCATCCAGCCACCTCATTCACTGTTGTCCCTTTTTTCTTTTTCTCTCAATGTTTCCCAGCATTTAGGCTCTTCTCCAGTGAGTCCTTCTTTCTCATTAGGTAGCCAAAATATGTGAGTTTCATCTTTAGGATTTGGCCTTCTAAAGAGTAGTCAAGGTTGATCTCCTCTAGGACTGACCAGTTTGATTGCCTTGCATTCCAAGCGACTTGCAGGAGTCTTCTCCAGCACCATAGTTCAAAGGCCTCGATTCTTTGGAGCTCAGTCTTCCTTATGGTCCAACAACTTTTACTGAGCTGAAAATACCCAACCAGCAGTATTTTAATATTGCATGAAGATTATTCCAATTCACCAACATGTCTTTTGAAATATATAGGGTCTCTACAACCTTCCAAAGGTTAATGCAGCTGATCATGATGAGATGGGAAAATGTTATGGATTACATAGTCTTTTATTGAATTGGAAGGCACATTTAACCATCTAGCAAAACTTGTAATAGCAATAGCAGTTAGACTTATATACCGCTTCATAGGGCTTTCAGCCCTCTCTAAGCGGTTTACAGAGTCAGCATATTGCCCCCAACAACAATCCGTGTCCTCATTTTACCCACCTCGGAAGGATGGAAGGCTGAGTCAACCCTGAGCCAGTGAGATTTGAACAGCCGAACTGCAGAACTGCAGTCAGCTGAAGTAGCCTGCAGTGCTGCATTTAACCACTGCGCCACCTCGGCTCATGAACTTTCTTTCTCCTACAAGACAAAATAAGAATGCTAGGAGACCCCAAAGCATTACATCAGTTTGGAATAATAGTCAAAGGCCCTAAGTGAAACTATTAGAACACCAGCCATCTGAAAACCAAGGTGGCTAAAGGCAAGCTAAAGTAGGTGTCCTAGCTTCAGCAAATGGAAAGATTGCGTCTCAGATTGAAGAATGTTACCTTATGCAGGTTAAAAAAAGCCAAGTATATCTGTAAGACAAAAGATGAAAATAATTAGACCTAGGGTTATTTTGATTTTAGAGACATGCCTCATATAAAATGGTTTAAGCATTAAGAGTTAAGTAATGTTAAATAAATTAATACCTTGTTTATGCAATTTTCTATAATAAAGTTCATAGAATAGACTTTTTTGGGTTGTCTGTATAATTTCCCCAAAGAATCCATCACAGAATAATAATGGCCATTCAAAGATCCATATGATTTTCTTCCTAAAGGCATTTGCAGTGCATGGCAAGGGGGGGGGGGGTGCAAGTCAAAATCTTGAGGCTGCAGTTCTACATTCAGGAATTATGGAAATGTGACTTCCTTCCTCAAACAAATCTCTCCCTCCCCCTTTAAACTTAAAAGAATGATCCTTGGAAAAAGTCAGAAAAAAGCTAAAATAGCTCATATGCTAAAACAGGCCAGAAAATTGCCGGACAACTATTTAATGCAGAGTCTTTTGGGACATAAAGGGAAGCAAGCTTAAAAAGAACAACCAATTTCCTAAAACCATTAAACTTGACTTTGATCGCCACTGGGTGTAGACAGCTCACAACTCAGTCAAGGAAGTATAATTCAGAAAGGTTCCTGTAAGCATGAGAATAACCCAGAATGTATAGCACCTGATTAAAAGTCTTATTTAAATCTATTTCATTATGAATCATTTATTGGGTATACAGATCCCAAAACCTTTAGCTAGCGTACATGAATAAGCTTGAAATAAATGTAGAGGAGTTTATTGTTGCTAGAATGATGCAGATGACAATCAAGAAAGAAATGTACCATTTAAATCTAGTAGCTTCAATGTTAGATTTACTGTATTGTTGTTATTTAATAATAACTTTGTAGCACAGATTGAAACTGTAGATTAGAAGGCCATTTCCATAAAAGACTGCTAGGGAAATAAAATATTGTATTTTCTGAAGCTTTTTTTTTTGCCAGAAAAAGCTTTAATTGAAGAAATTGCTGCTTCCTTTAAATTTGACTTAAATCTTCACATTATTACTGAACATTTTATGCAATTTACAATTATAGGAGTTTGACAATAATGACATTGGATTAAAATTGTACAAATCACATCCATCAGAGAAAACGGTGAGATTTGGTGACTGTTATGCACATGCATGCCTCCAGTGTTAGTGGGAACAATGTATAAGGCACTGTCCAAAGCTTGAAGAAGACGTGGCTGCTTCAGCAATTCAAGCAGAAACTTTTTGTCATGCTACTTGGAAGTCCAAAATAAAGGATTTGCACACCACAAATATCCAGACAGTAACAGCTTAAGAAGCTAAAAATTAGTTGATTATCCAGTACATATTCAGTGCTTACCTTATCATAAAGTAAGGTGTGCAGCCCCTTCTATTAGATCAGGGGTGTGACACTCGCATCATCACAGCATTGTCATGTGATATATCACAACTTTTTTCTTTGATAAACCAGGCATGGGTGTGGTCAGTGTGTGACACATCCGGCCCATGGGCCACAAGTTTGACATCTGTGCTTTAGATGAAAATATGAAGTTTTTCACAGAATTACTTAGTGAATTCACCCAGTATTGGTTACTGTAACTGAAATAGTTCTCCAAAAGAGAAATTGTGCTACTTAAGATAGGAGCTTTGTTGGAAACCTGCACATTTTAGGTGGAAGCATGTGTTTTAACATTGAACAAATTATACATCCTTTTTAAACAATGCTTTTGTGAATAACTACCTGGTGGCTACTTCCACATATTTCCCTCAAGAGAAAAGAAGAAGAAGAAAATCAGGAAATGCATAACTCAAAAAAGTCAATAAATATTTGTACAAAATATATCCTCAAAATGTATTAGGCTGCTGTACTAATGCATGTTTGCTGCCTTGAATTATTTCTAAAAATAATGAAGCCAGGATATAAATAAATAAATGGTTATGGTTGTGCTATGGCTCTGTCCTATGACTTTGTCTTTTTAATTAAGCTTGGACTGGTGAGCCTTTCAAATGGTTAATTAACATTGCATTCTTAAAAACAAGGGTTTTTAACCCTTGATTTTAACATGAAAAATGTTTTTTCAAGAAAAAGTAAACTTAGCTTCAGCAAATGGTTAAAGATACAATAGCTGTATTTTGCAATAGAAAAGGAATAGTGAAATGTTTGATATTTTGGGGGGGAAGGGGGCTTTAAAAAAGATACAGATGATGATCTCTAAATGACTTTCATGGGTGCCCAGACAATCTCAGTAAACTATTATGATAGGCCAACATTTTAGTGGAGTTCTTTTTATGTATAGTTCATATTTTACAATATTTTCATAATTGTTTAAGTAAAAGAGCAATTTTGGAATGATTCAAATGTCTTGTAACCATTATCATTTGAAAAATGCTTCCCTAAAACAGAGCACTTTTATGTTCCATATTTATATTTTAGCACTGTAATATTCCACTTACAATTTCCATATCCTAACTTGAATGAATTAATGAATGATATATACACATACACACAATCATTCACATGTGCACCCCTAGCCATTACCTCTCCATATCTTACCGTAATGATAACCATTGAACATTTGTGTCTCAAAGAGCATGTATGTATTCTTGCTGTCTGTTGGCTACTGAGAATGATGAAGGATTCTACTCTTCCTTTAATAAGGTTTGTTTATTGCAAATAAACAAAAATTGGACGGCTCCCAGGACAGGTTCAAGACAACAGTCTCCTTGTTAGTGAGGAAGACAAAATTACCCCACTTAGCTTTATGTACTTTTGTCCATTTTAGATAGTGTGCTTCAATTTGTTGCATGCTACATGCAGATGCTCATTGACTGTATGGTAGAATTGGGGAAATCCTTTCTACTGCTTCAGTCCCTATTCTGATCTCTTATACCAGTGATGACTAACCTTTTTGTTGTTGTGTGCCAAAAATTCAAGCACTTGCAGGTGATAGCCCACGTGCATGCTGGCATCCATAATACAAAGTGTGCCCCCCCACACTCCTCCCCCATGCGCCGCACTGCTCACCTCCAAGCTGAGCTTGGTATTTCCTCCGGGTGGCTGTGGGAGGCCATTTTCGCCCTCCCCAAGCTCCAGGAAAACCTCCAGAGTCTGGAGAGGGTGAAAAACGGGCCCTATGGGCCTACCGGAAGTTTGGAATTGATCTATTTCTGGTTTCCAGAGGGCCTCTCGAGGGCCCAGGGGAAATTGCTTTCACCCGTCCCAGGCTCCAGGAAAACCTCCGGAGCCTGGGGAGGGCAAAAATGGCCTTCCCCAGCCTACTGGAGACCCTCCAGGGGCCGGAAATGGATTGTTCCCAAATTTCCCTGTTTTTCCCACACAGGTTCACCATCATGGTCATTGGGAGCTACTGTTACAAGGAGTGTTGTAATAGAGCAATGTTTATAGCATTTACCTTGGATCTTTTTTTTAAAAAAAATGATGTTTGAAACCCAGATTCCTACAAACCAATCCCAGTAACCAGAATAAAACTTTCATATATCAGGTGACTGAAAAACAGTTAAATAATGCACTGCCAGACTTACTAAAATGAAAACAACAAAACATAGGGATAATAGGAAGCTCAGGAAAATAAAATTAATAATAAAAATGTCTGATAGGCCTTCAAACCACTTCAATTTACATATAAGTATCATAACCATTATGTTATTCATTTTAAAAGTAACTCCAAACAATATCTGAAATCCCATGGACATTAAGAAATGATTTTTTTTAATGCTCCTCTTTTGCCGAGATATGTCCATCTTAGTTCTTTTTCATTCTATTTATAGTGGAATTGTTTACTTTTTTACCATAACATTTTGTTAAAAAAAATCTCAGAAAAGGTGCTCAACTAATTATTATTATAGCAGCACCCTGATCACTATAGCATGCTGTCTTTCTCTCAAACCTTTATTGCTCACATTTTATATCCCAGAGAAACAATGACTTCTTAAAGTTCATCCAGGTGGCAGAAAGCTGTATTCCCACCTCATTGCTCTAAAACAATGGTGTTTTTAAAGTTGTGGCTGTATTTTTCCAGCAACATTACAGTTTCAAGCAGAAAACCCCTCCACCATATCATTGTTTCACTTCAGAAAGATTTTTTTTTGCACAGCCTATTGTAAAATGATAAAGTAATGTGTAAGATTGATATATTGAAGATCAAATTGCTTTCGCTGGGCCACATACAAGGGGATAAATAGTACAAGAATTAATAAACTCCAGCAAGCTAAGCTGTCACCCTTGATTCATGAGTCATTTATCTTAGAACATGTGATTCAACAAAAACAGTCTGTGCCATTATGCTTTGTGATTTTTGAAGTTAAACCGTTTATAATTTTTATAAGGAAACACAGTTCCTTAACCCCAGAACATATCTACCTAAAGTTTTTTTGGCTTTCGTTACAGAAACTGGGTGCCAAATATGTCATTTCTAATTTTGCTATGCATCAAATATGAGCTAGTTAAAATAAAAAGACACTAACTCAGTGGTTGAGCACATGCTTTGTGTGCAGAAGATATCTGGTGCAACCCTTGGCAGTGCCAGTAAAAAGGATCATTACAAGGTCATCAGAAATACTCTGCTTAAATTTCTAGGAACTGTTCACTATTCCAGCATAAGTCTTAAAAAATCAATATTATTAATCGTTGCAGTTCAGCTGCAATCCACCTCAAAAGGCATAATTACAATTTGGTCGCATAAATGCAGGAGACTACTAGATGGCAGTAAAGAGATTCATCCAACAGTTCTAACTTGCTGCTGCCACCTAATGGTCATCCCAATCTTTGAACAGTTTTTGCAGACCTATGCAGAAGCAAATGGCTATACCTCAGTGATGGAAGCATGTTGTTTTATATCAATAAAGCATCTAAATGCATATACAGTACTTCAATTCAGTAAGCAGCTGAAGTAAAGGTTCCCTTCAACCATTTGTCTGTTGCTTGTATTGTTATTATTTTGTAAATAAAAGATCAGAGGTAAAAGATTCAGACTGATAGCATGCATTGAAAATATCATTCACTTTCAGCTTTATAACAACCAATACTGTTTTCATGTTGCTATTTGGTTAATAAATAATTTTGCGCATCTCATGTTTTGAGATGTGTTTATATTTTAAGAATTGGGTTATTTAATATTATAGTTATAAACTGCTTAGAAGGTTTTACTTTCATTTTTACGGCTTGCCCTTTCTCCTCACTGGTACAGATGCATTTTTCTTCAAACAATCATACAGTATGTAGCAGGGGTGTAGCAGTCACTACTGCTGGTTCGCTCATGGCGTGGCGTGTGCACAGGGGTTTGGTGTGTGCTGCACGTGCATGCACAGTACAATAAAAAATGTTCTGCACATGCGCAGAAGCCAAAAACAAGATGGCGGTGCCTATGCACTGTTCAAGGGTGTGGCAGGCCTGAATTGCTGTTGGTTCCAGCGACTCAGGCCACTAAACCCCTACCAATTCGGCTGAACTAATCCGAACCGGTAGGAACCCACCACTGGTTTGTAGTGTACATAGATTTGCAAAACAATTGGATAAAGGAATTTTTCTGAACTTTGTTTTATGATTTATCTCACAGTTACTGTGAAATTATGTGACTGCATCAATGCAGTGCATGTTATCTCAGCTTGCAGAGCTTGGATTCATTGAACGAGTTTACTAAAAATGTAAATATTGTAGAATATATAGCCTCATCATGGTACATAACTTAGCTCCATTTCATGCTGAATAAACTAAATTATTAATGCATATTAAATATAAAACTATCTTTAGATAGATTTTTTTACTCCAAAAGCATTTTATTGAAATAAATTTGACAAAAATAAAAAAAATCCAATTTAAATTTAAAAATCCAATTTAAATTTTAAAAAAGTTAAAATATGTTTTTTTTAAAAAAATAATCATCTATTGTTATCCACCCTGTGGCCATTTAACAACATGTTGATGTAATGGAACTAATACAGCAAATCTATTTTTCACTTGGGAGAGTGAGATTGGAATACTCTGTGTTTCTAAAACTATTCTGATTCCAGAACATAGAGGCCTGGCACTTTTCAACATTTTCCTCTATCATCAGGCAGAAAACGCATTTTGAGGATGTGGCAGAAGGATAGCAAGCCTCAGAGTTCTCTGATATCAGAAAGAGCAAGACACAAGCATCAGAAGAAAAGTCTGATCAGTTCTATAGCCTTGGTCTTTTACTTTCAACTTCTTGTTTAGCCACTGCCTTATTTTATAAAACTGGCTTAATCAATGAGCTTATATGTCACCTTGATATGAAATTCAGAGTAGCTTGTTTCCTCTGGCAGATATTAGAGGACATTCAGTTTGGCAATGGCATGAAGAATGCCACATTTCTTGGCAAATTCAAAGCAAGTCTGCACAAACAAATTAAAACTTTTTGGCATTAATAGGAGTCCTATACTGGAGAACATTCTCATAGTTTTACAACTCATGTGTCTTCCCTTTCTAACCTACCAGAAAATGTATTTATTAAGACACTTGGCAGTTTATAAAGCCTGGGGTTTTTGTGGGCTTTTGGACAGGAGAACTGATTATTTTGTTTTATCTCTTACCATATTTAGCACTTACTTCCACAAGCTTTGCACGGCATAACAACACACCCCCTTTGTAGTCCCTCTGGCACCTGGCTCCAGGCAATTTCAGGAAAGATTATGGGTTTTTAAAAATTTTCCTGGCTAATATTCATGGATAACAAAGTACGCCAACATCAGCTGTGTTGACATGCAACCAAAAATAAATGAGAATCAGCCTTCAGAGTTCCAACTGTAAAATGAACATGTCTTGCATTTGGAAAGCTGTAAGAAAGCTGAAGAATTGAATTGCTAGTGAGGGGCTTCCAGTAAAATTACCACTTCAGTGGGTTTTTAAAAGACTAGCTGTCATTCTCAGAGCAAATATAATAAGCATGAAGCTCAGTGTTATATTTTTGTGGTCTGCTTTACAGATTTGGGAATGTTATGTAGGATTCTTATATTTCCATATCCAGGCCATGAACACACTCCTGCTCCCTTTACTATACCTTAATTGAGTCCTTCTGCACTAATAGGTACTGATGGTAACACTGAACTTTGCCAACAAGCAAGGTTTAATCTGAGAGGGTTCTCTCTGAGCTTGCTTGTTTTCTTGCAGATGTTTCATTACCCAAACTAGGTAACATAATCTGTGCTAATCAGCCCTGACTAGCACTGATGATGTTACCTAGTTTGGGTAATGAAACATCTGCAAGAAAACAAGCAAGCTAAGACAGAACAAGGGATCCCTCATGTCAACCCTGAGCTACAAATATTCTTCTTTATAAGACTTAATCTTCAAGGAAGCTCAGTCCAGCTTCTACAAACTCCTGAGTAGAGACTGCATGCTCAGAATATTTGATGGCAGTTCAAAGTAATACAATAGTAAAGACTGGATCTTTTCATTATGACCAAACGTCGTCTGAAAAGTAGCATTTGTTTTTCTTGTTCATTTTGAGGTGGTTTAAAATGTCTTCCAATTTTCTTTTAGGCTTTTTCTACCATGCAAATGGCTGAAGATGGCAGTTCTTTTGTTTTGAAGTACATACCTTTTCATCACTTCACAGCTGTTGCAGCTGCCCATGACTCCTGAACTGGAAACAAATACTAAAGTGGTATCCTCGTTGTGATTTAACTCAGGTGTTAAAGCCTAGAAGGCTGCAGGATACTGAAGGAATAAACTCAGGGGTGAAATTCAGCAGGTTCTGGAGTACTGGTAGCGGGTAGAGGAAATTTTGAGTAGTTCGGAGAACCGGCAACTGCCACCACTGGCTGGCTCCATGGAGATCCTTCCCCTGCCACGCCCATCAAGCTACGCCCACAGAATCAGTAGTAAAAAAAAATGAATTTCACCACTGAATAAATCCCATGCCTCTAAGAAATGTCAACAAAATAGTATTTTCTCTTTAAAGCAAAAAGAAAAATCTTTGAATGCCCATCCTTTCCCATTAACTGGAAGAGCAAGTTAGAAAAGAAGATACACTGCTATGAGAAAAACAGTATAAATAAAGCACACCAGAGACGAGATTCAGGAATAACCTTGAATAGATTGTTCCCATCCCAAAAATAGCATAACTGGCAGATCTGCCTCAGCTGGAGCATTATCTCCAGATTCCCAATGTCACTAGCACAATATTTCTCTTAAAAAGCTATTTTTAGCTAAGTCAAAAATGTTAAATCAAATCCTACTGAAGTGATGGAATTATGGAGGTCCAGAGCACTTATACCAAAGTTACATAGAAACCTGGTCAACTTTTGAGCCTGCAATTCTAATCTGATTCGGAACATTAGCATTCTCTGGTCTTTTGTAAGAAGCTGAATCTAGTAACATCCATAAAATATACATCTCAGTCTTCAGAGGAACCCACCTAATACATAAATTCAAAACTGGATAGAATTCCAGATTTTAGGTCTATAACACTTCTGCCTTGTTAGTTTATTTTCTGTATTTTTTGTCCACCTCAGTTCAGGCTTTTTGTTATCTCATTAAGATTTTTTGGGATAGAACATATGGAAAGAAATGCCACATACTTCAACATATTTTGATAATCAGTCTGCAGTAGAAATTTATCAAGGTATTTTGTCCCTGCTTCTTGCTTTCCTTCCTCCCACCTTTTCTTTCTATATTGATCTTACCAATAAAGTAGCAGTGACCTGCCACCCATCTCTGTTGCATGTTTTCCTTTTTGCGGTGAGAATTAAACTGTAGCTGTTTTTATTTATGCTTTGAAAGTATGATTCATTCATTAGCTGTGGTATGTTATGAAATCCCAGGGGTCGGCTAAAAAAATTATTCTTTACCAAAAGAGTAAAAACAAATAGCCAAATCTCCACCAAACCATTAAAAAAACAGATTTAAAACACAGAACCTCATTTCCTCTGTCCCAGAGGAACATATTTTCCACATTGGAAAATATGTATTCCAAAGAGGGGAGAGAATGAATATTCCAACTGTGGATTTATCAGCCATGGAGAAATTTTAAGTTTCTCTTTTCTAATAAAAAGAAGTAGATGCCCTTGTTACTTATTGCAAAATACATACATATAATGTACAGAACTTACATTATTAGGCAAAGAGATAGTCACATCACTTTTACTAGCAGTAAAAGCAGCAGAGTCCATTGTCCAAAGATGATTTTGCACAAATATTGCACTTGCTTCTCTTACAGTCTCTAAACTACCCACAGTCATCACCAATGAATTCCATTATTGTTCTAAGACAGTATTGTTGAACCTTTTCAGCACTGAGTGCTGAAACGGGACTGTGTATGAGGGAAAAGGCCGAAAACTGGAAAAGCAGCTCCCTGGCGTATATGCGAAGGAGCACCAGAAACTGGAAGAGGAGTTCCTGGCACGCATGCACGCCTGGAAGCTGAGCTTTTAGTTTCCAGCATGCACATGCATGCTGGTCACCTGGTTTTCTGGTTTCTGCCATGCATGCATGTCGAAGACCAGCTGTCTGGTGTGCATATGCATGCCGGAAACTGGAAGCTCAGCTTCTCAGCACATGCATGAGTGCTAGGGAGGTGCTCTTCCAGTTTCTGGCATTCCCATGCCCAAGAAAACCAGCTGGCCGGCAAGCATGTGCATGACGGAACTCAGAAAAGCAATGGGTGATGGCTGGCGTGCCCAGAGAGATGGCTCTATGTGCCACTTTTGGCAGGTGTGCCATAGGTTTGCCATCACGGTTCTAAGAGATTGCTCAATTTTCAGGAACAGCTTTTGAAAAGATCAAATTGTTTAAAAAATAGTTGTCTCCATTATGTATCAATAGGTGCTTCCATTAACTAATTTAAAATTAAGGATTAAAAACCAACATCGGTGAAAAAATGAAGGTTGAAGTATCAAGTAAATGTCGGGTTCAGCTTTAAATCAATAAATGCATTGATTTAAAGGATATTTGTAATGGTAGAATCTGTGCTGGACATATTATTCTTACTTCTTAAATGTATGTGAATGAATTACTGCTGGAAGGATTTATGAAAACCTCAACTTCATAAAAAACTATTGTACCTCAAATCAAGACAAGGAAAGAAACACAAAGCAGATCTCTGCAAAGTTTTGACAAAGTGTTGAAGAAATGAACTGCTTCATGAAGCAAGGGGTTCCTCTCATTTCAAAGAGAGAAATGAAGTGAACAATCCTTTGCTTTCTTTTATTTCAGAAGTTCAGACTTCACACTGCTGCTCTCCAAAGAAGACTTCTGTCAGTTCAAGCTCAGTGAAAGAAGATTAAAGGGGGCTTCAAGAAACCTATTCCTCACAAAAATGGCTTGCCTTCCAGGTTGGACCCTCCTTCAATAAGCACTGATCTGACCAACCTAGTATTCTTCCCCCTGCACTGAAGGTCATCCAAGACAAGCCAGCAGAAAGTCTCCTATAATTTAGCAAAGCTGTGGGGTGCAATGTGGTCAATTCCAAAGCAACATGCTACACATGCTTTTTCAGTTCAAGGCTACCAAAATTGTTTCCTCAAAGCAAGTAGAGTGGTCTCTCTTTTTTGTGTGATTGATGTGAATTTTATAATTTCCTTGGGCCAAATCACTTTGTTGAAATGGATTGTAATCACTTTACCTGGGCCTAATGGAAGCTTTACAGAACAATTTGCTATAAATCACATCAATAATTAATCAGCTTATATCCTACTTTTCTGCTCAAGTAGCTTAAAGCATAGTTTATTTACTTATATCCTGCCTTTATTTTTATAAATAATTCAAAGCTGTTGACATACCTAATGCCTCTTCTTCCTCCTATTTTTCCAACAAGAACCTTGTAAAGTGGTTTGGATTGAGAAAAAAAGTGACTGGGTAAAGTCACCCAGATACACTATATTGTCAAAAGTATTCGCTCACAACTGCTTCTGATTATGTAGATGGGTGAGTGAATACTTTTGGCAATATAGTGTAGCTCTCATGCCTAAAAGAGAACTACAAGACCAACCTGGCTCTCATCACTTCCACTTTATTCATATAACCCCCCAAAGAAGCTAGGAGTGATATTGACTGGCTTAAGAGAATCGAATGGAAAAAGGCAAATTAAATCAGGATCTTAATCCCACAGTTTAACCAACATCCTATTAAAATACATTGATTTCAGGGTCCTCAATACTATTTCAAGGTTTGGGGAGGCTTCAAATAACCATCGAATAAACTTCAATTCAGAAACTGCTTGCGTACATCTAACTAGTATGAAATTTTACACTATTTAATAATATGATTTGGAGGCTTTTTCATAAATTCTGAAAAGTTTTAGGGGTGTGGGTAGGTGTAGTTTCCTTCCTAGAAGTTTCACATTCCCATTTCCACCCATAATATTTTTTTTTCAGAAAAACTGCTTGGCCAACCTGTTTTCTGTTGATTACTAGAAGGGGTTTACATGCTGCAACTTTAGATTTTAGAGTGGGACTCTTTGAACTACTGTATGGTTCTCTAAAATCTCTCGCCTGAGTCTCAGGTGGAATACAAGTATTTATAGGAAATGTGACATTTATATGACGGTCTGTAGTCAGAAGTCAAAATAAACTGAAGTCTTATTTCTTATTGCTAGAGAGAAGGGGGAGAATCGGGTATTTTTTATAGCAACATTTTTCTGATGTTTGAAAACTTATTCATAAAGTTGCTTTTACTTTATATGATACTATCTTAACATTATACTTTAATTAGTTTTATGAACCTTATAATTGTCAATAAATGTTTCTTGGCTTCCACACCTTAAAGCAATACCTGCATGACATCAGCCAACGTTTTTCTGAGGTAATAACTTTTGTAAATCCTGCACATCTCCTGGGTGGAGACTTTATAGAGTTAAAAACAAAGATGTATTGTACACTTTAAAATTATTCAGAGAAAAATTGCTGTTTAATTGCCTTGACTAGCTTATTTATTTATTTACTTGATGCAACATGATCTTCTCCCTGGAAAATCATATGGCTCATATAAATCTTCCTCATGAAATTATGGAACTATATATTTTACATATAAGAAGTGTGGGAAGTGGTCACTCTCAAACCGAAGAATAACTCTGAAACTGTTTGCAGACTGGAACAAATTATCCAAGAAAATATAATAACTCCTTTTGGTACTATTTTCATTTAAAAAACACAGACGTATTAACATTGGGAAATAGTTCATACAAAAGTAAAGCTTTCAAGCGGGGGCATAAATCTATAAAAACAAGCAAGAATTCAAGAAGTCTCTCTTGGATTCAGTCAGGATTATATGGTAACAATTCTACACTTACCAGGCAGGACTGAAGTTGGGCTGTTTCAGTGCTGAAATATGCATTCTCCTGAGGCACTTCACTTAATCTTCATATGATTAACAGGAAACTTTTTGAGGGGTAGGTGAGGCACAGAACATAGAAATCAGGTCAAGAATGCAGTTGATCAACTGGGTTCTTTATTTATGCTCTGATTAATATACAAAAATAGACTGGATTACCATGGATTCTTTAACATTCCCACATTATTGATTCTTAAAGTAGTGCTAATAGAAGCCAAAGCTTTAAAAAGCCCTTAAGTGATTTTCCATGTGAACAAGCCATTTTTATTCTTCCAAATGAATGACCTGTATTGTAAGATGATCTGACTTGATAGTCTAAAAGTGCTTTATCATCTTTTTACTGTTTTATTTTTTAGCCTATCAAAATATTTTGAAAAGGCTCAAACTTCCACAGGGTTTTTGTAATTGTTACACTGAGCCCTGGTGAGATTAATTTATAATACAATCTGACATTTTTGGTCATTTTGCACTGCATAGGCTATTTAAAAGTGGAGGAAGAAAGATCTCCCCAGCAGCTGCTGCAGGAGTTTGAAGGAAGCTCTGTTTTCTGTTAGCCATGCAGGACCTGCCTAAAGAATGTGATATATTTAGCAGTTCCAATCCACTGACCTCAGGTTTAACCTCCCACAATAACGTGCCCAACAATTGGTATTGCTCCAGACAAGACATAACTATCCCACTACCAACAGCAAAACATTTAGTCTGCTAATTGATTGCCCTTCAAACACTGTAATTAAATTTTTGTTCTGTAATTTTCCAATCAAATAGAGTGGATTGTCAGGAACAAACTTCTCCACTCCCCCCCCCCCATTTCCCCAAAATATGAGAGAATTTTTTTTTAAAAAAAGTGGAGGCCATTAAAAACATGTGTTTTGAAGAAGATTCTGAGAACAATGCAGTTGCATAGCCTCATGTTCCTGAAATAGCATATAAATGAACAAAAATGAAAACAGAAGTAGTAAATATGTCTAGAGGAGATACTTGCTTCATATAAAATCTATGCCAGCAGATGGGCTGCTTGTGAAGAATAAGCTTTGGGCCTAGTTTCAAGAATTGCTACACTCCACAATAAGTTTTTCTTTAATGAACCTCAAAGAAGTGCTTAAGTCTGAATAAAACAAGTAGTTATGTCTATCCGATGTGCTAGGTTTTAAAGCCTCTTGACCAGAAGGAAATGGGAGCTACTTTTCCTCTTATGCTAAACAGAAAGTACAGTGATTTTCAAAAGAACAACATGGAAGGAAAAGCTTAAATCTTTAAATTTAAGGCTTAAATGAAAGCTGGTTAGGAGGTAAGAATGCCTTTGTGAGAGAGACTTTTGTAATGTTTCTGTTCAAGGTTGGGGAGGGAACAGCTTTATAGAAATGAACCAGCATTTAAACATAGCATCCAACATATATAAAGGACTTCTGAGGTGCCATGATATGGAAAATTTCTTTGTGTTTACAGCTTCCTAACTTTCTGCACTAAATTTACTGATGTAATCTTCATTGTTCTGCTTGGAACAGATTGTGTGCTTTAATTGCTACAACCTAGTATAAACTTCACATTATCCTGCCTTGATTTTGATCTATATGCTCCAAACAAATAGCAAAAAAATACAAAAAAAGCAAAAAAATCCATCGTGCAAGCAATCCTATTGATCCTGTGGTAGCTCTGCGGCCCCCAGAATATAAATTATGTAGAGATTCAAACCTACTTTCTCTAAGGTGACCAGACGTCCGGTTTTCAGCAGGATGGTCATGCTTTATAACAATTTATCCGTGTCCCGGGCCGTTTTAAAAAAGTCCCGATTTTCTGGCTTCATGTTGAAAGCCCAGTGGATTTGCTTAGAAATCCTAACTGGGGCAAGACAAAAGACACCCTGTCTAATCCCTCTCTCTCTCTGTCTCAGTACTTTCATTGAAGATGTTAAAATGTTTAAAGCAACAAAACGGACCCCCCCCACCCCTTTTACTCACTTTTATAAGAAAAAATGACCAAATACTATAGAGCTCCAGGAAACACGTGGCTAGAGAGGTCGGGAGTGTTACTTCCTGGATTTTCTGGAGGGGAGGGGCACGGAGGTTGGAGGTCTGCTCCAAAATGGTAGCAAAGTTTTGTTTGAAAAATATTTCCCTGACTAATTTACCGTTTCAATTTGCTCAGTTCTTTGTATTAACATCTACATCATTCTGGGTTGACTTGTAGTGCAAGCCTGCTGGTCAGTGAGCTGGGTTTTTTTTCTTTTATTTTTTAAATGTATTTTAAAATAATATTTTATTTATTGTGCATAGGATTTTTTAAAATTCTGTGCAGATTCTTTTTAAATTGTCTTAGACTATTTAAAAAAGATTCTATCCAAAATAAATTTAAATGAAACATGTTTAAAATTCTATGCACAATACTTTGAAATCTATTGTGCAAAGAAAGAATAGTTTGAAATGTTTTTACTTCAATTTATTCTGTGTGGATTCTTTTTTTAAATTGTCTTAGGCTATTTAAAAAAAGATTCTATCCAAAATACAAAATACCAGCTGCAGTTATTCACTTAAGAACTGTGGCACGAAAGGTGGTATAATGGGCTTAGTGACCAAAGTTACAATGGCATTGAAAAAAGGACTGATGATCATTTTTCACACTTAGCGATCATTTTCACACTTAGCGACCATTGCAGCATCCTCATGGTCACGTGATCAAAATTTTGATGTTTGGAAACAGTTACAATTATATTTGTAATTGTAGTTATGTTGAAATAAAAAAAATTACAATACTATTTTTGCGTTGTATGAAAACTTTTGTGCTCCGTATAAATTTTTAATCAAACACACACACACCCCGGTGTCCCTCTTTACCAATCTGAAAATCTGGTCACCTTAACTTTCTCCCATCTCTTCCACTAAGTGAACAAGGGCTAACTGCTACCAGTCTGTATCTGGGTTCACATAATCCACTTTAAACACTAGTTAGGAATGCACAATTGCTGTTTTTATAATATGCTATGTCCAAAAACTAAATCTCATAGTTTAATAAACAAGAAAATGTAGAGAGAATAAGGAAGAGGATTACTGAGAAAGTTGTCGTGGAATAAAGTTGTTGAGAAATAGGTAAACAAGTCCCAAGAACAAAAGAAAACAAATGAATGACTTATAGTGGTGAGGCAAAGGTTATTTGTGAGGATTGCAAATACTATAATAGCACAATTGTGCCTGTCTCAAAGATGTTGTTTCAGAAGGCAACTGGACTGTTTTTTTCATGAGGAAGAAGACATTTCATTCAATAAGCTTCATCGGGTCTGGGAGGATGGTGGGAGCAATGGAAGAGTTAGTTCTGACATGATGCAAGGAAGTGTTGGAAGGATCATATTTCTTTGCAGTGATTTGGTTGTTAGCACTCTCCCTGAGAGCTCTTGAGGCCACTTGGGGGTTATCTGTGCCCTCAGAGTCACTTCTAACAGAAAGCCAGTAGGGGTGGAATCTTCTTGGAATTGCTGCAAAAGCTGTGTTGCAGACAGTCGACAGGTCCTTTCTACCCAAAATGTGGACTGTTGGTTTAAAAGAGGGGGAAAAGAAACCATTTATGTTAACAGACTAAGCAGCCCTCTGTCAACCGAGGGATAGGCACCACCTATCTCATGTCTGCAATACAGTCTTCATTTCAGTTCCAAGAAGCAGTTTTTTCCCTCTCTCTGTCCCTCCCTCTCCCTCTCTTTCTGTTTGGCGCGTTGGGCTGCCTATTCTCAAATATAAAATGTATATTTCTTTATTTAAAATATTATTAGACCACATTCTATTTAGAACTCTAAGAGTGATTTACCCAGCTCACTAGGTATTTGTTGCAGAGAAGTTACTTAGTTAGTTTGGTTAGTTTATTAGTTTTGTATGCCGCCCACTCCCGAAGGACTCCAGGTGGCTTACAATAAAAAGGGAATGGGGATAAATAAGACAATACAAAATTTAAAATACAACAACATTCACAATTAAAGTGGGGCTGGATACTTCAACAGTCCCAGGCCTGCCGGAACAGCCAGGACTTAGTAGCTTTACGGAAGGCCGGGAGGGTAGTAAGGGTCCGGATCTCAATGGGGAGGTCGTTCCAGAGGGCTGGAGCTGCAACAGAGAAGGCCCTCCTCCGGGGGGTCACCAGCCCGCATTGGCTGGCAGATGGAATCCGGAGAAGGCTTAGTCTGTGCGATCGAATCGGTCTTTGGGAGGTAATTGGCAGGAGGCGGTCTCTCAGGTAACCAGGTCCGATGCCATGCAGGGCTTTAAAAGTAACGACTAGCACCTTGAAAGGTGTCCGGAGACCAATGGGCAGCCAGTGCAGCTCGCGGAGGATAGGTGTAACGTGGGTGTACCTAGGTGCACCCACAATCGCTCGCGATGCTGCATTCTGGACTAACTGAAGTCTTCGAACGCTCTTCAAGGGCAGCCCCATTACAGTAATCCAGTCCTGAGGTGACGAGGGCATGAGTGACTATCCAAAGGGCCTCCCGGTCCAGGTAAGTCACAATTGGTGCACCAGGCGAACCTGGGCAAAGGTCCCCCTGGTCACAGCTGACAAGTGATGTTCTAACGTCAGCTGTGGATCCAGGAGGACTCCCAAATTGCAAGCCCTCTCTGAGGGGCGAATGCTTTTACCCCCCAGGTTAAGAGATGAAATAGCTGGACCATTTTTGGGAGGGAGCATCAATAGCCACTCAGTCTTGTCGGGATTGAGTGAAAGCTTGTTCGTTCCCATCCAGACCCTAACAGCCTCCAGGCACTGGCACATCACTTTTACTGCTTCACTGAGGTGGCACGGGGCGGACAGATACAGTTGCATGTCATCCGCATATTGGTGACATTTAATCCCGTGCCGTTGTATGATCTCACCAGAAAATAGACTGCTGGATTATTATGTATATATGCTGTCTCCAGAGGTGAGTTCTGGATCTCATTCCAACTGGTATGGTTGGAGCGGGCCTGGCGTTGCCCACATGTATGCATGCACACGTTGTACCTGCCTGTGATGCCTCCGCAAGCCTCCACGATGCACTAGCTGTTTGCTAGAGCATCATGCAGGTGCCATACACGCCATTGCATGCACGGAAGCGCCAAAGGCTCTTCAACCCACCACTGGATATCTCATATTGACTAAAGGAGAAATGAAGTCAAACAAATGAATAATGTCTATACCAGAAGTGGATTCCTACCGGTTTGAACTGGTTCGGCCAAATAGGTAGCAACTTGGCCTGCCATGCCCCTGAACTGGTTCTCTTGGCGGCACCATAGGTGGCACTATAGGTGGCACCATAGGTGGCACTATAGGTGGCACCATAGGTGGCACCATCTTGTTTTTTGCTTCTGCACATGCGCAGAAGCATTTTTATTATTGTGCATCTATCACATGCACAGTGAATCCCTGAGCAAATTGGCAGTAGCAGCAGCCGGAACTCACCTCTGGTCTATACATAGTTATACCGTGATGATTGGTTCTCTTAGAAAACACTAAAACCCAGTCTCCAATTTTGTTTTATTTACTCTAGCACCGCAGTCCCAGCTAGCATATTCCTTATAGGTTTCTTGTGAAGATCAACAGGGCTAATAGTTGAATCAAAAGTCTCATTGTAAAAATCCCTTCTTCTATCAATGGTGATATCTTTGCCCTAAACAGAACTGCAAAGTTGAATGCCATATTTGCCAAAATATTTATCTCTTATTATTGTATATCAGCTGCAAATACACGTTAAAAAGATCAAGGTGGACTACATATTTGTTGGCCATCACTCATCTCAATAAGTCTCATCATGCCCTCCTGGAATTCCTTTATGTCATTGTGCCTCCAGCTCAGTCTCTATTCAAATAGGCTCTTAAGAGGTTTAAAAAAGGTGCTACTTCAAAATAATAGCTTCATATATGAACACGCACACACATGGAGAAAGACAAAGCTTTACAGAGGAATGGGGAAAGAACTATTGGGAAAGCACATTTCTTAAACAAAATAGGAATGTTATGCTAAACACAAACACACAGAGGACTTTTACTGCCTTAAGTAAAGTTTAATCTGTTTTTAGAGAAACTTTGTGTAACAGGAATGCAAGCAGGTTCAAATAATTATCTACAGATTGGGGTACAATTGTTTTAAAGCATCTACTTTATTGTCTAGAAACTAAGATTAATCCATGTTTACCAAGAAAAAAATATGGGAGGAAAAGATTTGGATTATTTATTTAAAAAGCACATTTTACTGTAAGGTTGCATCTTTTTAAATTGTTTTTACTCCTGAACTCAGAAATGTAATGAATTTATAGGAGCTATAGCTTAAGTTGGCTGAATAGTTTTATTGTGTACTTCCCACCCTCAGTGTATTTTTTAAAACTGCAGGTTAGTTTGCAGGTAGCAAACCTTGGCCATGAAAGAACTAACTTTTGTAAAATTGAAATGATTGTTGCACTTATATTACTTGCTTTGTCGTTGTATTTTAGCAATATTTTTTGTTTTAAAAGGAAAATATAATTCCTTTTTATTTTAAGAGATTTATGTATTTAGAGGAAATTCTATTTTAATATAAATGAAAAAATAGAAATGCGTGAACGATTATCTAGGCTGATTTGATCCATCCCTTCTGGACAATAAACTGATTCACAATTAGGATTCTGCTAAATTTGGATGCTGGGCAGAATAATATTCCAGTGATGGAAGTCTTGTTCATATCAAATTCTTTTCTGTACATTATGACATTACAGTATATATTCTCTTCCTCTCCAAATTGACTTCCAGTTCAGTATAAACATTCATAGTTAATACATTTACTTTCAGCAGCATCTGTTACCATGAATGATATTTGTACTCAACACTTTGTTGTAAAGAGAATGGACTTCTCACAGAACTTAAAGAAAACAGTCTTTCCTATAAAGCATTAATCCTATGGAAGCCAGTTGAATGAGGTTATTACAATCACAGAACATTAATCAGTAGAGCTGAAATTACATTTATTAGTGGATTAGATATATGTACCTCAGTTCTTGTTCCATTAATTTGTTTCCTGAATTTGAGGCCATCAGAATGGTTTGGCTCTGGTAAAGGAAGGTCATAAGTTAAGCTTAATTCTAACCACGTGGAATCTAATGATAGCTATGAAAGAGCAGTGAAGTATGCTAATACAAAATGAAAGATTCAGGCTATAATCACAAATTACAAAGTACATTTTTGTGTGTCAGGTTCAATATTAATTATTTCAGCTATTCAGACTTATTTCTCTCCCCTTTTATCTTCTAGAAAACTGGATTTATCTTCTAGAAAACTGGATTTGTCTGTTTACACGTGTAAAAAAGATGCATACTGGCATCAGTGCAACAAACATTGTCATGAGGGAATATCTACAAGCTTGAAAGAAACTACAGAGTAGCAAAATGTTATGCTTTGTGGCATTCAAAGTAGGAGCACTGTTTAATTGGTTTTCGAAAGTGATCAACTTATGCATGTTTGTTTTTTGAAAAGCCATCAACTTTGTTCTCCATTAAAAAGCAACATGTTAAGATCTGATATCCAGAATCATTCATGTAGTAACACACTGATCATGGAGAAAATGCCAAATAAATGCTGAATATCATCTTTCCCACACTTTAGTCCAAGGGTGTATGATCAGTTGATGGTTATAGTCAATTTATGTAGAACTTCCTGGCCAAACTTTTATGGTCAAGCTTACTATTACTTCTAATTCATATTGTTTCTCAGGATATATACGGATAGTTGATTTACAGCAGAGACTGAAAGAGCATCCGTCTGACTAGCCAGTTAAGGATAGGGATGCAGATAAAGGAACTCCTTTGGAGCTGAAGTTTCTTGGGAAAAAGCCATACTGTCACTGAACTAAATAAAATATTCTCCAGATATCATAATCAGCTGTTTTGCCTCAATAATTTCACACAATTAATTTTACACAATTAATTGATATAGAGATGTCACAATCTTCCAAGCAGCAATGTGATTTTGTCAGGACTACAGTCTATCCAATGCCCATGCCAACATTAAGGTTGTGACTTCTGAAAATATACAGTACTTCCTATTTGTACATAGAGTATTTTGACCATTGCTAGAATGGTACACAAAGTGTTGAGTCTGCAGAAATGCTATGGTGGTGTTTAAAAGACAGCATATTGAAAGAAGGATGCACACAGAAATGATACATTTCTTACTGCTGCTGCTATTGCAAGCTTCAGAAAGTTGAATAGTAGGACTGGCCCTGAATATTATTTATGTAAATTCTGTGGTTACACAGAAAACCACAGTTGCTGGAGTTCTACCACCTGTTTTACAAATCTGGTGTGCTCAAACCTTGCTAAAAATCAGAATCAATATGATTCGTTGGATTCTGACATCTTACTATAAACTTTTGATAGTTTAATTTAAAAGTGCATTGTGTTAGTTTGACTTTTTCTTCCACTAATTACACTTTACTAATTACAATATTACTAAAACACATACCAAATAAAACAAAAAAACCTTAACACTAATGGCAATAGTTTGGTACAGTTTTCCAGTCCCATGTCTTGTGGAAACCATTCACAAAGGTCCTTCTTTAAGCTTTTTATGTCTGCTCAGTGGCGTGAGATAAGCGTTCCTGTCCTTTTATGGAATGCTAACATAAGGCTGAAATAAAAATGCACCTACCTTATATACATTTGTACAATGTCTTCCTCTGTGTATAGTTCTGGTGACCATGCCTTTAAAAAGGGTATAAAAACTCTGAGAAAAGTATAGAAGAGGTCAACCAAAAATCTCATATATCTTCTGTTTGAGAAAAGACTAGAGCAATGCTTTAGCTTGCTAAAGGTAGCCTAGGGGAGAATTGAGGATCATAATATCATCCATGATATGAATAAAATGGACAGAGAGATGTTTTTCTCCTTCTCTCAAATTACTGTAGTAGAGCCAGGGGCCATCCAATAAAACTGATCAGAAAGGAGATGCAAAATAGAATAAAAGGCAGCACTTCTCAACATAGCACACAATTGACTTGTGGAATTTATTATGAAATTTGGTTCTGGTCATTAAATTGGATGACAGTAAAAAGGGGTTGAATATTCAGGGAAGCTGGACTTCTCAAGGACTATTGGCCTTGACATCTTAATGTTTCCTCTGGGTTGGGAGCAACCAAATGATATATGCAGAGGAATAACAATTATATCGGGTTGGCCATTGTAAAAAAAAAGGCTGAACTAAGATAAATCTTGGCCTGATCCACGAATGCTGTTTTTTCTTCTTCTCTTTAATCTTTAATGCCTTGCACACTATAGCTCCAAGGTGCCCTTTGCAGAGGGGCTGTATTTCAACATCACTTCCTGAAACATCATGTGACTGTGTGACATCATCTGGTGACACAGCCAATTTAAAGTGCATTGCAAAGAGAAAATGCTGCCGTTTGTGGGGAGTGCATTTTACACAATAGGTCAAAGGCTGCCCCCAAGCCATAACTCTTCTTTTGGAAATTCAGTGTTTCTAGAGAATTGAGTAGACAATTTTGCTGATTCATAAATCAGCTTCTATAAGAATAAGAATCTAGTTCACTATGAATATTATGGTCAGAAGTTACTGTACAACACTAGCAGTGTTTAAAATAATATATGTTATTTTGTTTTTACCTTTGTTTCATGGCAAGTGGAATGACAGGACAATTACACTGTATTCAATACATTATATGTAAAGATGAAAATGCATTAAAAGAAGAAGAATCTAGTGTGGGTGTGTGATTTTTTTAAAAATATCTATGCAAAAATAACCAATGGACTGAAAGCTAAACACAGATCCACACCACTGTAATAAGTAGGGAGAAAGGCTCCCAGATTTGGGCCCCAGGACTCCACATGGTCGCTCAATAATAGCAAAAAGTTACAAATTTTCCATCTCTCTTTGCTGCTATAGGATGTTAGCTCCATTCCTGTGCATATTCAGTCCTTGTTGGCTTTGGCTTTCTTTTCTTCTTCTCCTTTACCCATTTCCACCTAAATATTTTTTTCCACATCCCTAAATAATGGATTTTCAAGGAATTTGAAACTACTACTCTTCTATTTCTCAGTGGTTTAACTTTGGAGGCACATGATGGGACCATTATGAGTACACCAGAGTTTACTATTAGTGTATGTGCCTGAAAGTCTCAAAATTGGGAGGACTCAAATTGAGGAACAATCATGGATTCAGTTTTGCCTTTAAAGATATAGTAAGAAGAAGACAATTAGTAAAGCATAAATACAACATGATGAAGCTCATTTAGCATGAAATTGAACAAGAAGAGAGATGAACTTCTGCAGTTAATTGGATCACCATGATGACTGTTTGCACTGACGCTGGTAAATATTTTATTCCTGTCAAAAACCTAAATGTCTTAAATAAATTGTGCTTTTGACTAACATCGTAAAACTGTCAATGAAGATCTATTTTAGTTAAGTGAGAGTGAGCAAAAAGCATGACTATTTCACTTGGATATAAACAAGGCGGCACACTCTGCCACACAATCCATTTCAGGTTTTGGAGAATGACCTTTGGACTGACCTGCTAGAAATATATTAATGTTGTTTCTCTTTGACAAGGCTTTATTGAAATCCAGAAATAAAATCTTTGTCAAGCACAAGAATGTACTAATCTGACATCTGGTTTACTAGATTCATTGGAAATTGACTTTGATCATGTTCTGAAACCACGTGCAGCTGGTCAGACTGGTCAACAATAATTAATTAGAGAAGAACGTATGAATGGCTAACTCTGCTTACAAAGACTTATTAGGTCAGAGACAAAAGGGTAAAGTGGAATAGAAAAAATGACCATCGTGTCTCTTTTTGAAGATTCCAACAAAGGGAAACTCGCCATGTTGTAGGAAACACAAGTATATCTCACAAGATGAGATGCCTTGGTATTTTCTATTAGGAATTGTTTCCCATCTATAAAATTGTCATTCTTATAATTTATAAGAAGTGTATTTAATGGCAAATAGATCTGTTCATAAGCATGGCAAAAATGTTTGTGTCAAAGTACTCATGGAATATCAGTTATTTCTCTATAAATGTAAAACCTATACCTAGAAGTGGGTAGGTTTTTTTTTTAATAGTCTCTTCTTTTTTTAGACTATTGCATACTAGAAGGCTATTAAGAAGGGGGATTAAATGTTAGTTATTCTTGGAGATAGGCTGAATACAAAACAACAGTTAAGTAAATTTATGAAGAGCTTTGAGAAATGTTTAACATAGCAGCCTACAGAAGCGATATGTTTACTGGGTCAAAGATTTATCACTCATATATTACAAACTTCTCAGCAGAATCAGGTTGAAAGGTCAGTAAGTAATGTGTAAGCAACCAGAAAAATGTAGAAATGTAGAACGTGCAAGGCAATCCAGGAATATAAAAATAACAAAACAAAATCCATCCCTAAATCCATGAGATTTTTCCAAATTTAAAACACTCCTCTATATAGACAGGAATACTATGAAAAATACACATAATATTAATTCACTTAAAAAAAATCTTATTGCATGTCGTTATCCCTGGAAATTGCAACCATTTTATATATTTGAAGTTGTTCAAAAATCTCACTATTTCCCCCCAACAAAAAAGGTTGATTTCCACACATATTGCTTAGAATTGTTTAGACAGTTCCAATTGTTTCAAAGATCAGTATATTTTCAGGATCCTGCCCCAAACTTTGCACTGCCTACAATAAAATGAAGCAACTAATACCAAAAAGGCATCTGAAAACAACAGCTGCCTTCTTTATGAAAGCTTTTGAAAAACATTAAAGAAAACCAGGTCCTAATATTGTAGTGACTATTTTTGTTGGCAGCCTACAGAAAGTCTTCAACTTACAAGTTTTCATTCAGCAACCATGCAAAATTATGATGATGCTAAATGGAGGGACTTATGACTGCTGCCTGAGGTTATAGCAGTTGCAATGCGCACCATGATCACATGATCAAAATTTGGGAGTTTGGCAATCCACCCAGATTTACAATCTCAGGGACACTGCAACTCCCCCCCCATCTCTTCACCCCCCAAAAAAAATCTGGGATGCCCTCCACAGGGGCACTTAGTGGCAATGCTGAATCTGGTCATGAAGTAGAGTATTAGGGCCTTCATCAATCTCAGCTGGCTGCTATCATCCAGGGCCTCAACTGCAGTCTTAACACTGCTGCTGCCCCTGAGAAATGCTGCATCACATTATTCTCCAAGACTTTCAAGCTTGTCAAGAAAACTGCAGGCACTTGTCTGGACAGTTGCCTGGAGTCAATGCTGACTTGAAAGCATGCACGTGCGCACACATACACACACACACAGAGACACTGAAAAAAGCCCATAGCTCAAATTAAGTGAAGTAATTCTGTAAGTTGTAGCACCATTCATTAAGTAGAACATATATTTAAATTCTGATTTGGGCATGGTGGCAGAAATACCGGGACCTAACGATATTCTCTGCCTGGATCTTATTGATATAACTTGTCTTATACAGGAAAATATTTTGCTAGATTGTGATCTGTATCTAGTGTATCTAGCCAATTCAACTTCAAGTTCCCTGTGGAAAGGATCTGATGTAACTATTCCTATAGTGGAACATCCACTTATATGCTCATTATTCCATTTCTACCTTCTTGTGCAAGATCAACTTACAATTGTTGCATCATGTCTTTCCTTCAAGAATTCTAATAATACGTATGAGTTTTGTTCATGTCAACCTTATAACAATCCTACTAGGTGGCTCAGTGGTTAAGACACTGAGCTTGTCGATCAGAATGGTTGGCAGTTCGGCAGTTTGAATCCCGAGTACAGGTCTCCTGCGTGAGCAGGGGTTGGACTAGATGACTTCCAAGATCCCTTCCAACTCTGTTACTGTTTTAATTATATGAGATGGGGTCAGGTTGGGTCCAAGGGTCTAAGACTATCTGAAAGTATGCTGAGATGAATAAGGATTCTGTAGTCTAGCACTTTAGTCAACACATTATAGGATCTCACAGGTTTCTTAGATTCAATTTCATTTGTTTTGTTAGAAGATAAAACTAATAAATGTCTCCAAGAAAAATGGGTAGATTGAAGGCAGTATATACATTTTATAGATACAGTTATTTCTAGCTTGTTACATGCCATCTATCTTATGATATTTCCTTGCTGGGCTGGAAAGTTTAAGGCAAGGGCTATGATTAACATTTAAGTTTCCACAAAAAGTTGTAAGATGTATGTTTGTGCATAAGTTCTTTCTTCAGTCTCATCCAAACATTTTAAATATAAGATGGGTTTTTAGCATCACAGAAATAACAATAAACTTGATTCCAAATATAAGAAATTACTTCCAAACAAATAAAAATCTCACACAACTATAAAAAATCTACAGCAAATGAATTCCTCTGCTTTGAACCTGTTGATTAGAAGAAACAGAAAATTCTAAAGTTGGACTAAGAATTGCAATTTGGGGGATATGAAGGTGGAGGAAAAAAGCAAAATAAAAAGGGATAGCAGAAGTTTGGTTTCTTTCCGGGCATCCTTAGAGCAGAAATTGCTCCCATTTTTATTGGGATTTGGAACTTTTTTTGTGTGTTTTTAGCAAAATTGTGTGATCTTCTGCCAGCCCTAAACAGGCAGGTTCAACATTAGTGTAATTGAGTTAGGGTGGGTCTGCTCAAACATTAGTGAAATAAGGGCTTTATAAATAGGACTTTGACTCTGCAACTCCCTCAGGTTCAGTTCATTTGTAAAAGCTGAAGTATCTGGTTCTGACAATGAAGGTGGGAGAGGTTTTTGTAATATTGAGTACATTTGGCTAACTGCCAGACTTGAACTTTGAAAAGGATGTAGGAGGCCACCTTAAAACAAAACACAAAAACGTAGTGCAAAAAATGGGCAGAATCAGGACAAAATGAAAATGAATCATTTTCTGATTAAACATGATTTCAACAGCAGCATCTAAATTCTCAGATGGTCAAGATAGGTGGGGGAATCACCAAATCTAGCCATGGCTCTTGAGCAAGATGAAAGAAACAGTTTGTCCATTTGTGGGTCAGGTTGTACAGTACATTATGTTTTCAAACAAAACATTTGCCCAGAAGGATCAGCTCCTCAGAAGAATAGGAACCATTAGACTGGTGGAAGGACATCAAGCAATCTTCTGGCAATTATTTGGGGTGGAGCCCAAACAGAAGACTCTCCAGGGGAGATCAAGGAAGTGGCAAATGACAAAAGTGTTGCCATACCAATGCAACAAAACTTACTTCGTACATCCTGCTCTCCTTTTCCATGTGTTGCAATGTTGCATACATACTGTATACAAATGGTAAAGTTTGTGATACAATCGAGTGATGCTGCTTTCATCATTTTGACAAATGTGCATACTTCTGTAGACAAAATAGAGAGGGGATGACGTATGCATGAGTGTATATGTCTCGAGAGTGATAAGATGCAGGGATATATGAAGGGTTGTGTGCAAATGAGTGTGGAAATATATGTAGATCTTAGATCTTGATGCAGCAGCAGGGATCCTTTGGGGAGGAAAAGCAACCGAGTCCACAGTTCTAATTTTCTTTATCTGAGCTAACCACCTTAGAATCTAGCTAGAACCTCTTATATGTTTAAGGGCTCTTTAGTTGCAGTAGTAATAGAAGGGAACTATACATTTCATATTGATTTTTATATAGAACTTTATGTTGCAGAACATTAAGACACATTGGAAGTAAAGCCCACTTTCTTTTTTTCCATTGAGAGTTAAATCAAGAACTGTACAACTAGAAAGCAGCTGCAGGTAAGTATTTTGTGTTGAGGGAGCAATGTTTTCACAGAACTTAACTTTTTAATATTCTTTTTTCCTATCTAAAGCTCTCCCCAGCAAGAAATAATTTCTCTTAATTAAAAAGATTATGAGCAAATTCTCATTCCACTCCCTCTCAGCCCATATAAAAGTATCTGTATTAGTATAATAATAGATTTAATAACTGAGAGTGCAAAGCTGGAAAGAACTTTAATAAAAGTAAAGTGGTTCCAACCATGAGCCCATTAAACATTTGCAAAACACTACAGTTCCAAAGTTGGTAAAAAGAAATTGGCTTACAAAATTGCAAAGTTATTTTCTTAATACATTTTTGGTCTCACCCTTCCATCACTGGATGTAATGCCTTCTTTACAAGAAATGCAAGGAGTGGAATCTAACTCAAGAATGGATGGTTAGACTACCACTCAATGATAAATTGTATCTTACTGCAAGGTTTTCAAATTTTGCAATATTGCGACTTCTATGGTGCATTTTTTTGACTCTTGCATCCCACCATACCAACCTTAGGAATAAAATAAATGATTGCCAAGAAAATTGCAGGGATTTATCCAGGCAGAATATCTGAGAATTGGACATAACTGAACCTGAGGGGGGAGAGTAATTCATCACTGATTAAAGAAATGTAACTTTTACCCAACTTTTTTTTTCTAATTATGTTTCCTTATCAGCACAACTGATGGATTGGTCATTTTTAGCCATTCTCTTACCACCCAGCAAAAACTCTTGGAGTTTGAAAGTGGATAAAAATAAGGAATTTCACTAACCACCTTTACAGATATTCCCTATGAGTACACTCCGAGCTGGATTTCATTGCATTTTTTCCTCCAAATCTTAGCCAACTGAGTTTTGTTGTGACTATTTTGTCCCTCTGCAGAAACATGCAAAAGATTCAGAAATTATGCTAATTCTGTGGCATTGAGGAGGATTCAAAATGGGAGCCAGGCTGCTCTTGCCGCTTCTTTTTTCAGGGACAGAAAACAAAGAGGAAAAGAGGGGGAAGAAGCTGAATTTTTTGCTATTATTAAATTACTATTCAAACTGAAGATTTTCCTGGAAAATTTCCTTCTCCTCTGAAGACATTCTTTGAAATGCTTCACTGCCCCCACCATTGATCTGCTTGGAAACAGGGTGGAGAAAACATCAAGAGGCCCACTGCACACAATTCTACTTTGAGGCATAGATATTTTTATGAACTTTTTTTTATTGATAAGAGAGCTGAAGTCTTATATACCACATCACAGCCAGCTTCTGAAGCCAAGTGTTTGTTTTCCACAAAGTAATACCGAATCCTACCACAGGAGGTCACATATAATAACACGTGGAAGAAACCAAAGGAGTGAAGAAAATGTCTCCTGCTAGGCCCGCCAGAGGTTTAAAAGTCAGAGGAGAAAAGCTGCCCTTACTTATGAATCTGCTTGCCTTGCATTCCACAAAGTAAATGGACGGAACACACCAGAGATGGAGACAGGCAGACAGAGAGGAAATTGGCAGCCCTACATAGTTTTGGTTAATGGTATTTCTTATTCCTCTCAGCAAATGAAAAAAATAAGCCATTTCCAGTCTGCGCCAGCTGTCCCAGGAAGGAATTTGATAGCCTATGTGAAACTCAGTGAAAGAGGCTCAGGAGAAGATAAAGTGGCTGGGTTGTAGCTTTTCTGAGTCTGCAAGCTGGGGAAGGTGTCCCACCCTACCCCACCCACACCCCACCCCCACCCCCAAGTGGACTGTTGGATCAGAAGCGCTTGTGCCTGGCAAGAATTGGGATCTGAGCAAAGGCAGCATCTGCCAGCAGGTCCCAGATCGTTAACCGTTGTTTACTTTTTCCTCATGTTCAGACTTCATACCAGAGTGATGGAAGATGTAGTCATTAATTGGGGAGCTATTTCAAGATGTTCCCATAAACACTGAATCAGGATGCTGGCACACTGCCTCACAAACAGTTATTGCCAAAACTCATTCACTCACTTTTCTTTTGGAATAGTGACATACAACTGCTGATATTATTTCTGCCTTTTAAGCTTCCAGTATAGGAAATGCAGAGATTTCTTTTAACACTCAGTTTGTAGGTAAGCTGTGGGGTAGGACGGAGAGAGGAGAGAGAGAGAGAGAAAGAGAGAGAGAGAAAGAAAGAAAGAAAGAAGAAAGGAAAAAGAAAGAAAGAAAGATTTTTTCAAAGAAAATTATTCTAAAATGTTAGCAATTTGTCCCTGATTTCTATCACAATGACAGCTCAGGATGAAGTATCAAAATATCTGTTTTGCTTTACCCTTTTGGAATCCTATTAAAATGACAGGAAGACTGTCAGAAATAATTGGGGCTGTAATTCTTCACATAAGCAGTTACTCCTTCTTTTTTTCCAGAGGTTTCATTAATTATTATTATTATTTAGTGGAGGAGAGAGGAGACAGAAACAGGTCCTTATATGGGATACTGTTCTGTGAATTATCATAAACAAATCCAAATGGCCACTTCCACACTCCTCTCCATATGGAGAGGTGGGGAAAGGCCGGGCATAGCATATATTCAGTTAAACAAGAGTTTTACCATTTTCTTTTGCTGCCCTGCAATACCAGACAAAACATTTTAGAGGTCAGATAAGGAAGCTAAAATAAATCACATGTCACTGGCAGCACAAGGCTCTAACCCGACTCCAGGACAAAAGACCATTGCTATCCAGGGCCATTGCTGTCAGAGTTTTAGATGCCTTAAGGCATCTAATCCAGCACTGACTGCCTTTGTTTAACTTTCCAGAGGGATAAAGACAACCACCTAAACTCACAAAGAATACTGCAGCATCTAATGTGATGCTCAAGATAGAAGGACTGGGTTCAGTACCCCTGGAATTTGAATTGTGGGATTCCAATGCAGGTACAGTATTGAGGAAATTCCGCTTCTATCTCTATTTACATTAGCACCAAAGCTTTAAAAGTGACATGAACACTGCAGATGTTATCCCAATGCAAAATCTAGGAGCATACATAGGGCAACAAAGGTCAAAATGGATATTATGATGTTACGATGCAAAAGCTATGACTTACATACTTGAATCCCAATGTCTGACGAAAAGAATGGCATTTGCAGCATGATTTTGCCGCCTGCTGTCATTATTTTGGTAACATAACAACTTGCAGTAGATGACACTTAATATAACTGAATATATGGAGAGATTAGATAGCTTATGTTTTATTTTAAGGAAAGGAATGGCACATACTTTGCATTTTTAGTGTACTTTTTCATGAACTATTTATGCAGCAAGGAGATTTTATTTTGAATCAGAGAAAGAGGCAAAATGGTAGAACATAACATCATAGAAATGTAGGTGCTCTTTGACTCCATCTCAGGGTTGGCAGTGGAATTTCCCAGGCTCATGGTCCTGGGGGACTTCAGCATGCTTTTCCTGAGAGTGGAGTCAGAGTGGAGTCTACTCTAAGCCTGCTCAGGAGTTCACTGTCTCCATGAAAGCCTTGGGCCTAACTCAGCTCAACCAGAGCTCAACATAACCACACACCTGATCTGGTTTTCCTGTCACAACAATGGCAATCTGAAATTATCTCAAGAAACCAACAATCAAAACTAAATCATGAAGAGCCCGTGCTCACACAATTCCTCTCATTGGTATCTTTTTCTCTTTAACTACGGTATGTGGATTCACAGGTAGTTGAACTACTGTGACCAGTGAGTGGTTTTTAATGGATCTATATATTTCCCCCACTTCCAGGAGGTGAAGGAAGACTTTGCCTGAGAAAATATACTATCCTTAGTGTGTCTTCTTACAGTGAATTTGTCAGTCCCAATTTTAACTTTGTTCTGACTCAGCCTAGCTCTTAATTATGGTTTTTGGCTGCCCTGTGATAGCTACAGTTGGTTAATCCATCATGGGCATTTGCAAGACCTAGATCAGACAAATATAGGCATGTGTTCAGTTAGTTGGACATTTTGATAGCATGGTAGTCAGATCCTATTAGTTTGGTTTTGTGTACAACTTTATCTCCAAATGCTTGTTTCTGGTAGTATACTTGTAATTAAGGTCTTGGACACAAATAATAATCCTGTTTTAAAATGGTACATTCTTTATCATATGCATAACATCACAGGTGCAGCAAAAACAAAAAAAACCTTGGTTCCCAGCCCTAATATCTGATTTTGTTTTGGTACGGAAATTACTTATTACCAAGAAACAGACAGGAAATTATTAGAACATAGCACTGAGCTGGAAACATATTAAATAATCAGGAAAGCAGCCCAGCACAGCTTTCAAATACTCACTTGCTTCTTTAATTGATATGCTAAAAATTATTATCACTTTTCCCCAAAGAAGTCCAGGATATTGTTCCCAGTTTACTTTGAATAGGAAGACTTCAAAGCTGTATGCTGGTGGGGGGTGGGGAGACCAATAGAACAATAGAACAATGTTTTTCTATTTATTGCATTTTAGTTCTTTTTTAAAAAAAATCTGTTTGATGGATATTTTGGTGATTTAGGATGATGATGGTGTTGAGGAAGCCTTAAAATATTAATTTTAACTTTTGGTTTGTATAAGACTACTTAAGATGTATGAAACATCTTAATAAAGATTTTTAAATAAAATTTAAATGATCTCCTGTGATATCATGCATTAAAAATAATTCCCTCTTGTATTTCACAACCTTCTAATCCAGTGTTTCTCAACCTTGGCAACTTGAAGATGTCTGGACTTCAACTCCCAGAATGGCTGGGGAATTCTGGGAGTTGAAGTCCAGACATCTTCAAGTTGCCAAGGTTGAGAAACACTGTTCTAATCTGTAGATATGAGGGATCTCTTCAAAAATCCAGATAAACAGTATAAAAGAAACACAGAAATCCATGACATTTCCCTAGTAGCCACCAAATGATTGCACTCTACATTCAGTGGTGGATTAAGACTCACTGGTGTCCTAAGAACTGACAAATCTTGGTGCCCCCTCCTTTGTACAAACTACAAATCTTCATTGGTTTTTTCTTTCTTTCTCAATTTGTGGTGCCCTCTTTGGACCTGGTGCCCTAAACATATCCTTGGTCTGCTTAGTGGTTAATATACCATTGCCTACATTAGTTAGTCCTGATTGTAACTGTTCTACAATCTTTGCTAGTTTAAATCTTCAACATGATTCTGAGAGACAAATTATACTCAAAATTTTAAACCATTTTGCTTGACCATTGAGTTTTTAAAGCAGGGTGACTTAATGCAGTGTGCATTCAGGTGATGACCTGGCAGCATGGAGGCCCAGGCAGAAGTCCCTAAAATGGTTCACAAAGTGGTAGTTGTGGAGAGGGAAAATGGGGAAATGAAGCACTGGGTATACCATCTTGAATTCCTGAAGAAAAGACAATAAATAAGCAAATAAATAAATGAACAAGATAAATAGTTAGGTTGGTTCAATGGTGGGTTACGACCGGTACACCCCGGTATGGTCATACCGGTGCCTGCTGGGAGCACCAGGTTCCATTCCAGTACAGTGCTACGGAGGGCCACCTCCCGCCCATGGTCCTTACTTATATATTTGAAGTTTTCGGGGCTTCCGCATTTACGCACGGAGTGTACGGTGCCCGTGTGACACTCCACCAAGCAGCTGGAGGGTTGCAGAGGTGTTGCGGAGGTGTTGTGGAGGTGTTGAGGAGCATCTCAGGTGGTAAATATGCATGCGCGCACTGTGCACATTCATGTGGTGGGCACCGGCCCCACTGCACCGTACAAGTTGCAAACAGGATCCAGAACCCACCACTGGGTTGGTTCTACTTTGCTGAAACTAAATATTGATAACCACATCAACAGACTTGAAAAGGAAAGACTTGATTGGTGAATCAAACTTCCTTTTCCTATGATTTCCTTATGTCCATCTTTAAAAAGCCAATAAGGAAGCCATCCTTTCTTCAAACTAACTTTTCCTCTTCTCTCTTTTCTTGTTCTCATAGGGAGGCACTAACTGCCACTTGACCTTAAAGGAAAGGTAAAGGTTCCACTTACACATATGTGCTAGTTTTTCCTGATCTGGGGGGGGGGGCAGTGCTCATCTCTGTTTCAAAGCCGAAGAGCCAGCACTGTCCAAAAACATCTCTGTGATCATGTAGCTGGCATAACTAAACACTGAAGGCACATGGAATGCTATTACCTTCCCACCAAAGGTAATCCCTATTTTTCTACTTGCATTTTTATATGCTTCGAAACTGCTAGGTTGGCAAAACCTGAGACAAGTAACGGGAGCTCACTCTGCTATGCAGCAGTAGGAATTCAAACTGTTGAACTGCCGACCTTTCTGGTCGACAAGATCAGCATCTTAGCCACTGAGCCACCACATCCCCTTTGCCACTTGTTCTTATGGTGCAGCAAAAGGACCCAATGTAACTATTATTTATTAACAAGTTTTAGCTATGTGTTTTTCCTTAAAGCCAAGATGACGTTTGCATGTTCATGTATTCAAACCTTAAAGTTGCATTC
This sequence comes from Thamnophis elegans, assembly GCF_009769535.1. Classification (NCBI taxonomy): domain Eukaryota; kingdom Metazoa; phylum Chordata; class Lepidosauria; order Squamata; family Natricidae; genus Thamnophis; species Thamnophis elegans. The sequence goes on along the minus strand of NC_045544.1, from coordinate 94,594,505 downwards.
TTTATATTTATCAAAAGTGGATCATTAGCCGCTGTTTTTACAGCCTTGGAGTTACCTCTGTTCATCACAACAGAAAGGTGGATGCATTATTTTTTACTATGTTAAGATGGAAATAAATACACCTAATTATCATTTTTTTTAAAAGCTCCCAAGAAATTTGCCTCCTTCTCTCCAGGCCCAATTATCTTACATCATTATTCCATTCACTTGACTCTGCACCAAGGATAGTCCTTAGCTACCAAAGGTTTACCCACCCCGGGGTTAAATGGATATCTATTGATCTTGACTGAAAAGTACGTAGATGCTTAATGGTCCCTTATTTTCTGTAAAGCATGTGCAGATACAAGTTTAAGAGCTTACATCGCTTTGCAAAAGAGCTAATGGAACAGCTCCAGGAAATAGTGGTAAACAGCAACACCAAAAGTATGTTGCATTCTTGCTAAACCAATGCAATGACATACCATTTGTTATAGCACGGTTCAAAAACCAGTTTTATTTGAAAAGTGGTTTATTTAACTGTTTCTGTTGTGTTTTCTGTGATATTTGCTAGGAGCTCATACTGTGGTGAACTTTGTAGATATTAAAGATATACAATTCAAAAGATCTGCAGAGCTATTGATCTCTATGTTCTGAACTACACCAATAAATAAGTAACTTTGGGTCTTCTGATTGTTTTCTATTAATAATAGAAACTGGGTGGGGCAGTTGTACATTTATTTTGACTTAGGAGGACTTTCCTTCTTTTTACAAATGCTAATTAGTTTTGCTAACCAATAATAACATGCAAGAGTTTCTTCTCTGTGTAGAATTCAAGAATTGTCTTGCCTCTTGTTGCTTTTAATCCTTTTCATTTAGACTGTACACTTTTTGGATTTGGTTTGTAGCAGAAAAAATTGCCAATGTTTTTGAAAGAAGTTCATCATTATTCTGTGCCTGATATGTATATCAACATAATGATAGAAAAAATACTAGACTATGTAAAAAAAATAAGGACAATCCATTTGAATACAATTAGTACTGGAGGTTTATGTCACTTATATTAATAAAAGCCATTTGATTAATTGTTCAGGATTGAATTATGAATCTGAAACATGTTTTTCTTTCAGAAAGTTAAACAATAGGATATCTGTTTGACCATTTGATAAAGCATTTTGTCCCTTTCAAACCAGGTTATAAAATCGTATTATTTTTCTGAGTGACCAGTTTGCAATTTATGACCCACACTAGAGATTTTATCCATGCACATAAGAAAGTGATCCTCTGGCTGGCTTGCTCTCAAACAAAGAAAAGAGGAGGAAGCTTGTTCCCACCTAATGGGAATAAAGGAAAATCAATATCCCTTTCCCTGTCTAAACTGGACCTCTTCTGATTTCTATCTGAATCCTGATTATTCCAAGATGTACTCCATGTTTCGGAACTTGTCCCTTCCTGCCAGGACTTATTTTTTTGCCTCCCACTTGGAGATCAGTTGTACATGCTGTTTTCTAAGTTGTTTCTCAGGTAACAACCAGAAATGGGTCAAGTTCTAACAAGGATAGAAACAAAGATTCATTCTCATTATAAGGGTTAGTCTAGCAGGAGGATGACTCAGCAGTTGAAGACACTGAGCTTCTCTGTTGGAAAACTGACACCCAGGGTCAAGACCTGAGTACCCCTCAACAAGGTGAGCTCCTGTTTCTTGCCCCAACTCATGCCCACCTAGCAGTTGGAAAGCATCCAAATGCAAGTTGATAATTAGGTAACACTTTAATGGGAAAGGTAACAGTCTTCCTTTGTGTTGGCCAATGTGGACAATGTTGGGTCCCTTGCCTAGGTAACAGAGAAGAGCACCATCCTCTAGAGTCAGAAAATGACTACAAAGGGGAAACCTTTATCTTTACTTTTACCATTTCAGTATGTTGAAAAGAAAGGTTTCTCTAGATAATTTCTAGATAATGTAACCAGAATAACAGAGTTGAAAGGGATCTTGGAAGTCTTCTAGTCCAATCTTCAGCTCAAGCAGGAGACCCTATACCATTCTAGGCTGTCCAATCACTTCTAAAAAGCCTCCAGGGATGGAGCATCTACAACGTCTGAAGTCAAGCTGTTCTATTGGTTAATTGTTCTCACTGTTAGGAAATCTATCCTTAGTTCTTCGTTGCTTCTCTCCTTAAATAGTTTCCTTCCACTATTTCTTGTCTTGCCTTCCGGTGCTCTGGAAATAGGTTGACACCGTCTTCTTTGTGGCAGTTCCTTAAATACTGGAATACTGATATACTCATGTCACTCCTTTTTTGTTCTTTTCACTAAACTAGAGAAACCCAATTCCTGAAACCATTCTTCATGCGTTTTTTGAAACAACCAGTGCTGAAAATTGAGAGGAAGACTTATACTTTTCAAGCTTGGCAACTAGAAGATGCATGAACTTTAACTTCAAGAATGCCTCAGCAATTCTAAGATTTGAAATTCACACATCTTAAAGTTGGTTGAAAAGCACTGTTGTAGATCAAGTTTTCTAATTATATAGACCATGCAATTATGTTATTATTAATAATGGGTGATCAGTATGGCCCAATACAATCTTTTAAACTTGATTTTAGAACCACAATCTTTGAGCCTCATAGCATAACAATAGAAAAAAGGAAAACTTCTTCAGTTGTTGGTAGCCTAATATTTTTAACTAATATATTGGGTGTGCATAGTATCTAATTAAGCATTAGAGCAGGGGATGGTGGAATCTCTGTGTACAGTATGTATATCAATAGATTGTGACTTTTACTTTAGAGTTACTGTTACCTCAGCAGGAGTAGAAGAAAGGCAATTATTTGTAGCTCCCCAGGACATAAGCATGCTATAAATTCCAAACTATCATTTACCAATTTGGGCTGATTTTTTGATAATCCAGACAGGGATGTCCACTGGAAATGGGTGAGGGGGATTTTAAAAAGGCAAAATGGCAGACACAGCCATGCGGGGGATCCCCCTTTTTAAGTCTGTCATGATACAATTAAAAAACAAAATGGGGGTTGGTTACAGCTGCCATCTTCCCTTTTTTGACCTCACCATGAAAAACCCCTGAAAAGCTTCCATCAATGATTCTACAAATGGATCTCCCCCAAAGCAGATTTGGATCAGGATAGAAATGGTAGATTTCAAATAAGCAGAGTTTGTATTTAACTTGAGAAAATGGCATCAGGCTCCTTTTGTGTTTTGTAGTGTGACATTGGAAACCTGAAGACATGTGGTAGGATGGCCAGACTATGAGGGAGGGGTCAAGCTTGTCATCACTTTGGAGTCCTTTTGTGCCCACATGAGATCTAAATCCAGCCTTCCTTGAATTCCATTTGCCTTGACTGCTAGTCGTTCAGATTCTTGTTATAGATAGCATAGAATAAACCTGTACCCATTTGAATAACTCTGGATCCTGATTGCTTGCATCAGCCACATGTTAGGTTTTATTGCTAATATCTACAGGCTGCTCAGAGAGTCCTTACAAAGAGATAGAACCAAAATGGTTGTTCTCACTATATTTGATAAGTCTGTTCATTTTCCCTCTATGGTATGACTCATATGCATTAAAAAAAAGAGGTGGGCTTGCTTTGGCATACAGACCCAAATCATGGAAACAATTCTCATACTCTAATTCTTTAAAGTCTTCTCAAAGAAAATATGATCAGAGGACAGAGGCAATATCAGAAATAGCAACAATAATCTTACACATTGTTTTATTGACTCAGTGCTAGATTTATATTCCAAATTTGCCCAGAAGCCCAAATACAAGAGGAATCAACAGAGTCAGCAACATACAGTATTACTTTAGCCCATAGTATAACATGGAAATAATACATTATATTTCCCATAGTATAACATGTAAATAATACATTATAATAATACATTATATGCCTATGTCCTCCCCATCCTTGCTTGCTTGTTTTCACTACATCTATTCCATTCCATTACACTAGTTACTGTTCCTAACTGTTTGGAATATATTTTGAAGACACCATAGGCTGCAATGGGAGGGAGACTTCCCTATATCACAGATAAAAATGATGGCATTGCTAAAAGTTTAGTCCCCGGTCCTGATTAGAACTGGAAGAGGTGAACTTCAATTAGCACTTGCACTTTGGCAGAATTTTATTAGGGTCACAGCTGGGATAGCAAGGGTTAAACTTTATCTCTTCCCATGCTGAGATCCCAGTGGGAGTTACACTTAAGCTTCCATTAAAAATCAAAGTTTTTTTTAAAATAACAATAAACAACTGTTTGATTAAAAGCCAGACTATTAAAGAAATATACAATTAAACCCTGAGCATAATTATGTTTTCCCAGCAAGCACTACTTTGGATAGAAATTTCAGTGTGGGTTGTATAAACATAAGACAGAAAAAATGTTTATTGCACTAGACCCCAGAAATTCATTTGAAACAGCTGGAGTTTTTGTTTTCAATTGTTACTTGGAATGTATTTTTAATGACATTACCATACCCTTATTTTTAAAAACAAATTGAAAATTACATTTTCATTATCTGTTAACTGCATTGCAAACATTTTCCCCATTGTTTTGTTAAAACAGTGTATATAAATACTGGAAATAAATACTAGATATTTCTGAATGTGTGGGTGTTGTTGCTATTGTGTTGGAAAACAAATGAACATCATCCCAACCAAAGGAAATGCATCACTAAGAAATGAGGACAAAAGAAGGAATCGGTTTCAGGAAAATGAAAATGGGCATACATTAATTTAGTTTGGTAAACTATGAGGAATAAATTGATTACAATTTAGATATAAATACTCTTTATCTACCCATAGGGCAGAAAGCTGAAGTACATGACCCCTGAACCTGCTATGTATCACTGGATGAGAGTCAGATTGGTGTAGTGAGGCACCAGGCTAGCAACCATGAGTTCTAGTCCCACTTTAGACATAAAGACAGCTAGATAACCTTAGGCCATTCATTCTCTTTCTGTTCTATAAAACAGGCAGTGGTAATCTGAAATCTTGCCAAGAAATTGCATGGACCAGTCCATAGAATCTCCAGGAATCAAAGCTAACTCAAAATCACAAATCTGTGTGTCTTTCTACCACTGGGACGCTTCACCGCTGCTATTTTTTCCACTTGCAGTGTTAGAGAATGGATTGGCCAACCATTCAGACTACAATGGTAATTCCTGCTAATGTAGGGTTATTTTATCTGGATGATCCCTAGATGTCAGCAAGATCCAATAGAGCTGGCATTGCCCTTGGCTTACTCTTCATTGTGAACAAGGATGAGGTTTCACAAGATCCTCAATCTTTGCATCCTCCATGATTCCATAAAAGCTGCCAAACATCTTGCTGAGAACTGAAGAAGCTGTGAATAATGGTTGGTGGGGTAGAAACAGAATGGGGGGGCATAGTTTCTCCAGAATAGGCTCATTCAAACATACAGAAAAAAGTGAATTTATATTGTAGAACTCTATTCTCCCAGCAGCCATTTTATGATGACAATTGCAATACTTCTCAACATTTGAAATGTATATGTTGGCCCAAACACATACAAATTACTTAAAACAGGGCTGTATTTGCCTGTAGCAAATTAAGAAAATTGGTCTCTGTGTGGATTTTGGAAGAGAACTGAGAAATGTGTCTTACTATAAGTTAGAAAATAGTACAACTCAATTTTCAGAGAGTGTCAAATAGTTTTGAACTATAATAGAAACCAAGAAGAAAACTTCAACTTTCTCAAGTTTAGCAAAGACTAATTATTTTTGACAGAGGTGTCTGCAGGTCTGGCCTCAAAAAGTCACGATGTCAGCTGTAAAAAGGGGTAAGGTTTGATCGTGCATTGAGGCTGCCATCTTGACCTTTCTGACATCCTTGTGTGGTTATCTGGTATTGTATTTATAAGCTAGAATTAAATGTTTGCCAGTAAGCAATTATTTTTTATCCATTACAATTTACTTACTTTTTAAAAATGTTATTTGTTGTTAATTGCTTAGATCATTAATATCTCTGTATAGGAAATCTTCTCCTAGCAACAGAATAGCTATTTAATTTTGACTATATTGCTGCTTGAACTACAAAGATACTTATGGAATTTCTGAGTTCAATTCAAGCCCTTCAAAGCCCTTCATGGCATGGACCAAGTTATCTGAGGGGCCACTTCTCCCCAATTTTATCACCTCATTAGATCTGATATAAAGGGCATACTATGGTTTCCATCTACAAAAGACCTATATTTGATGTGTCTCAGTAGGCAGGGCATCTTCGCTGTGGCACCCACAATGTGGGAGAATATTCTCCCCCTCCAGTTACGTTTGCTCCATCTCTGTTAATGTTCAGGATATACCTCAAGATCTGGTTGTTTTCAGGGAACCAGTGACTTATTAAGGTGGCTCCCATATTTCTTTCTCCATTTGTGGTTTGTAAATTTTAATTTTCAGTATTTTAAAATATTTAATAAAGATTACTTATATTTTATAATGAATGTTTTATAATGACTATTTTTACATTGTGGTTTTAATACTATTGTATGTCACTCAGAGACACTTCTGGTAAAATGGGTTACTATATAACTTTGAATAATGAATACATGTACAAAGTGTACCAAATATCAAATCCCATTAACAAAGTCAGGCATATAGACAATTTATTATATAAATTACATTAAATGTTCAAATTAGTTGCCCTTTTCTTCTTACTCATTTCACGAAGGACATAAACACAGTAAAACTTTTGCTGGAAAAAAATTAATAAAGCATGTTATTTGGCCTATGTGGCCTAACTTTTGATACACCCTGTACATATAACCACCAAAGGATTTCTTGTTTAAATTTGATGCTTGGCATAGTTAGAATAATGTTGGGCTCTTGGCCAAAAAACTTTTTTCATTTCCAACAGTTCCCGGAATGAGCGTATAATAAATGATCACACTTGTCCTATGGAACATTTTGTGAAGTATTGCAGAAAATAAGATGATAATGCCAGTACTATTGCAATATACAAGGAGTTTAAGGAAAGGAGATACCTTGATCATCTTCGATATTTTTTTTAAACAAGACAAATAAATATAGTCTTCCCTCCAATCTTGTCCAATCTTGTCGAAGCTTTTCTTTAAACACTTATGAAAAGATATGAGGCCCCAAAACTGCTCAGCAAAGGACAAAGTAGGTTTTAGTGAGCTATGCATTTCAAATATGAGCATTTTTTTCCTGGTGTGATAGATGCTTTAAGAAAAGAAAGCTTAAATTCCCAGAACATGGGAATTTAAACCTCTTCCCACTTTCTGTGTCCACTGGTTTCTTTCTTTCTTTCTTTTTCTTTCTTTCTTTCTTTTTTTTTTTTTTTCTTTCTTTCTTTCTCTTTTTCTTTCTTTCTTTTTCTCTTTTTCTTCTATCTTTCTTTCTTTTGATTTTTATATCACCTTTATTAGTTCAATGAGTGACTAGAACAGTTCTGATCAGGGAATATTTATCAGAATGAAAATGTACAATATTTGGCAAGAATATTCCTGTATCAGCATAGGGTCTATTTCTGTAAATCAGCAAATAAGCTAGGAAACCAACTTGGATTTTTTTTTCTTTGAAGACTGGAATTTCCACTCTCTGAAAAAATACTTCAATTCTGTATGTTCATAGATGTTTGCTTAACTACCCTACCCTATAAATTCTCTTTAAATTCTTGGGTGTGCTTATTAGTCAAGATCTCACCTGGAAAACACACGTCTCTGGTGATTGGAAAGGCCCAACAGAGACTTCATTTCCTTAGAGTCCTGTGAAAAAATCAGGTGGAACAACGGCTGATGACCTCTTTCTATCAGTCTACCATTGAAAGTGTTCTCACATATTGTATTACAGTATGGTATGCTGGTTTAACAGCTGCGAACAGGAAGGCCCTACAGAGAGTGGTCAATTCGGCACAAGAAACCATTGATTAGCTTCTGACACCACTGGATGACATCGCCAGATCTCGCTGCTTTAGCAGAGTAAGGAAGATACTCAGAGATGATTCATACCCTGGTCAGTGTCTCTTTGCACTTCTACCATCAGGCAAAAGACATCAAAGTATAGCCAGCTGAACAAACAGGTTTAAAGATAGTTTCTATCCTTGGGCTGTGAGACTTTTAAATACAATCACAATCACTCCATGCACACGCTAGTTTTTTTTTTTTCTTTTTCTTTTTTTGTTTCGTTATACTTTTGCACCAGTGAGGTTAAAACCAATTTCATTGTATTTAAGTACAATGACAATAAACATGATACTTATAAAAAAAAACCCTACAAGAAATAACATGCTGCAAAAACAACAAAAAATGAAAAGTATTAGTTGCTTCACAAAGCCAATAAAATAATTAATGCAAAAAAAACACAAACCATACATTTCCAGTAACATTTCCTAAAGGTAAAATAGATAAGACAGGAATATTTTATATTCTATTCTGAATATATCATTTTTGTTTTAATTACCAGACCACTTACAAACATTAAATTATGCCCTTGTTGAATGCAACTCAAAATTTTAGATGAAGGATAGAGTGATATAGAAATATTGGGAAGAAGGGTTCTACCTTAGTTTTATTTACAGATAAGGATTCTATATATTAACAGTGGGTCCTTCCTAGGACACAGAGATGCACACATGCACAAAAATATAATACAAATAAATGATTGATTTTCTTATTTTTGAGGAAACTAAAGGTACAAGCAAAAGTATACAACAAAGACAAAATTCAGATGGAACCCAATTAAATACTTCAAGATGTTGAAAGATTTTATAGCAGAAGAAGTGGCAGAACCTGGGCCAGAGTTAAAAGAGGGACCAGCCTAGAATCTCTAGGTAGTCACAAGTGGATTAAGTCCAACCCCCCCCCCCGCTTGAATTCCATTGACCCTTATCTAACTCCTAGCAGGTGCTGACTGTTAGTTGAGAATATTCCTGTGAATAGGCATAAGTGGCAATAAATCAGTTTAATTGGACCTTCATGTGTTGACCTGAGTTTTCATGCCTGACAGATTTTTACAAGTGCAAGTAAATGTTGTTTTCAGAGAAGAAAATGATAGGCTTACAATATGCTGGACCATCCTAACACTTCTATTTGCATTAATAGAAAAAAAAGTTTCAGATCAATTAGTAAAAAAAGTAAGATGACAATTTAAACTTCCTAATTTCTCCTCAGCTATTATTTGTATTTGTGAAACATTCCAAAGGCTTAAATACATACATATAAATAAAGAATATGTTTGACATAGCCTGACCAAAACCTGTCAAAGTTGAACAGAATCAATGTCAGAATAGACATAGATTTATTTTAATGAAGAAGCCATAAGATAAAATTTAAACTTTTTGCAGTCTATCCTTTTCCGCTACAGTTCCCTTCCCCGTAAAGTGTTTTCTTTTCCCCAGTGGAGCTTCTTAGATGAATTTGTGTAAGCTAAGTAATCCAAATCACATAGGAGATGAGGAAGCAGCTTGATGAAAACTGGGAGCTGCAATGGAAAAAATAATAATAGGCAATTTTATTTCCCAATTACCCATCTGACATGTAATTTATCCCTTGGAAATAAATTCCACATGATTCTTGTTTTTAGATTTTTCTTAATATAAGCACTACCAATGCAACTTTTAAAAAGGAAAAATCAGGGAATAGAAAGTGTAAACTAGAAATTCTAAAAACAAACAAAAAAAATCAAGATGGCAGTTGCCATCACATGACTGAAGCCTGGTCCCATTTTTTACAAGTGCAATATACTTTAAAAAGGGTGGGGCTTCATTGGATCATAGGGCTTGGAAATCTTCTAGTCCAACCTCTTGCTCAAAGCAGAAGTCCTTATTCCATCCCAGACAAATCATCCACTCTTTTCTTGAAAACCACCAGTGAGGGAGCACTCACAACTCCGGAGATGAACTGTTCCATTGGCTAATTTCTCACTGTCAGGAAGTTTCTCCTTAGTCCCAGGTTGTATCTCCCTCTGATGAGCTTTCATCCAATGCTTCTTTTCCTGCCTCAGGTGCCAAGTAAAATAAATCAAACCCCTCTTCCCTGGGGCCCTAAAAGTACTGGAATGGCTATCATGTCACACCAAATTTTCTCTTAGTGAGGCTAATTACACCTAGTTCCCTTAGATGTTCATTGTATAGTTGAGCCTCCAGACTCTTATCATTTCTTGCTCTTCTCTCCAGTCCTTTCCTCAGCCTTTTTGTATCGTGGTGTATTGGCTGCCGTATTCCAACTGTGGCCTCACTAATACAGCATAGAGCAGTACCATCACTTCTGGTATTCTTGGCGCTATCCCTCTGTTGATGCAATCTCTGGCCTTTTTGACAGCTGCAGCACACTGCAGGCTTATACTTAAGCAGAGATCCAGTAGATCCACTAGATCCCTCTCACAGGTTCTATTATTACTATGCTGTACCTTTGCATTTGGTTTTCTTGCTTAAGTTCAGGAACTTACATTTTCACCTCTGCATTGCATCTTGTTCTGTTATGGTTCTATCTTGTTTTTTATCATCCCCTGCCTTCAAATATGCCTTTATAAAACCTATGAGAATAAGAAGAAATATAATACATGGGAACACCAAGCTGAGGGAATAACAGCAAAAGAGTAAAATCAATGAATATCTGAATTATTTTCCTCAAAGGGAGGCCTTTGACCTAATAAATATAGAATCTAGCTTCTAGCATACCTCACCTCTAGTCAAGATGGCCAAGACTGCTAGGAGTAATATCTGGAGAACCACAGGCTAACCATCCCAATCTACAATATTTCTCCCCTGTCCTTATTTCCAGGATTCAGAAGCAACATCTCGCTGGTCTTGACTCAGAATGTGAAGGTGGCCTTGGTTAATGCTGGGATGGCAGACTCATAGGAAATCCTAGGACTATAGATCAGACTTGAAGGGCAAAGAAGATTCTGGCAGAAGGCAATGGTAAACTACTTCAGAACTGTTGCTAAAAAACAATATATAGTACCCATGAATTTGATCTCAATGGCCTAAATCAGATTTGGGGGGGGGGTTGGACTAGAGGACCTGCCAGGTCCCTTTCCAACTCTGTTATTCAATCTTGGCAACTTTAAGGGGGGGACTTCAACTCATTGAATTCTAGAAGACTTGCTAAAAACCTGGTCCTGGCTGGTGGAAAAAGAAGAGAGGCATTGTAAGAATGGTATCATGTCAGTGTTCCTATTTTTCATTCATAAGATTTAACCAATAAACAAGGCTGAGGACAAGGCATAATGAGGAAAAACAAAAAGTTGTGATTGCATTGGTAATATATTAGTTGGATGGCCGTATCAGCAGCTGGCCCACTGCTTCTGAAGGCTGTGTTATTCCAGGAACTACATAAATAAACAGAGACCTTGTGAATTTTTATTTGTCCAAAATCCTCTATTTGCCAAGTCAACCATTCCCACGTTAAAATGAATGGGCACCTCCTATAGATGATACTTGATAAGCAAAGTTGCCGAATCTTTATACAAAGATCAACAGTCTCTTCCTAGGTGGACTGATTTTCCAAACTCTAAATGATCAATAATTATTCAGCAAATGATAATTGTCCAATTCTTTTATTACTTTTTCTCCCATCAAGTCTTTAAAGTTACTGGATCTCTGCTTGTAATCCAAGCCCAGGATCTTACGTCATTGTGATTTATTCAAAGAGACCTCCTTATTCTTGAGTAGCCAGGCATATGAATTTACCCATTTCTGATGCTTTTTGAAACTTGCTGAATAATGAAAGGAGAAAACAAAATTCAGCAAGCCGGAAACAAGGCAGCAAAGGTCAGAACTATAGACCTTTTAAAAAATAAACAGATGAATAAGTAATATTCTAGGGCTTGCCGTTTTTCAGTTCTGGATATCTAACGCAAATGAAAATCGGATGTGTTGCTTAACACATTCCAATTCCACGAGAAAAACGGAGTTGCTGCTAGGAGATCACAAAGTTGAATGAGGAGCCTGAAATCTGAACTGTTCCTCCCCCCACCCCCGCTCCTTCTCCTCCTTCATCCTGTGGTGGATGGAAGCTCTGCCAAGATTTTAAGGCCCAGCTATGTTGTTGTGGCTAGAACAGAGGGGGCTGGGAGAAATGAGAGCAAATCTGATCCAAAACACCTTTTGCCATCTGGCTTTAGACTGGGGACAGAAACAACTTTCGGCTGCTTTTTCTTCCTCTGCCTCAATATTGTTTCAGTTAAAGTTGGGGCAGCACTTTATTAAGTTGATAAGTCAAACTTTGCTTTCATTATATGAGAATGTTGGGGCATTTTAGAAATTGTGGGGATGAACCCAGATGTATGCACCCTTTAAACCTTATCTACATCCACGTAGTGGCCGCCTTTTCTCCAGTGCTTCTCATTTCTAGAAAGAAACATTTTTTTAAAGTACCATTTATTTGTCTTGCCCTTTATCTTATAGTAAATAAACATAAATATCACTTGGCATACTGGTTTTGTTTCCAGAGTCCCCACTATAGGCTGGGAACTTGTCTAAAGTTGCCTGGATGAGCCAAACAATAATCAACAACAATTACGTGACTGACAGACTGATTCCTACATTTCTCCTGGCATGTTTCTAAAATCAGACCTGAGGGACTTATCTTAACATTCATTCTACCGTTCTATTCTTCTCCAAATTGGTACTCTATAGGTGTGTTTGCTTTCAGCACCCATAATCCCAATGCCCATGGCTATACTTCAAGCATGCTTCTTGCAAACGTTGGGACTTTGTATCCATCCATCTGTAAAGGACGAGCCAGGGGAGATTCTAATGTTAATGAATACATAACATCCATTAGAACACAGGGACCAACTGATTCATTAAACTCTGCACTTTTCCAGAGTGCAAAAACTGCATACAAAAAGACACACACAAGATAGTTGCTGTAATATATTAGGGGAGTTGCTTATAAAGGGTATCTGTTGGGACAGGAAGATAGAATGGATAACTAAGGAAAACTTTAATATGCAAGTAAATGTAGCTTTTATGAGCACTTTAAAAAATGATGAGAATGTTTAAAAGAATGGGATAATGATTGAGTGTATGCAAATTGAGTGTAAGTGGCAAAAGTTAATTTTTTTTTTACTATGAAACTGTAAGCAATAAAATTGTAGGCAATATTTTCCTATCAAATTTCCTATCAATCCAATTACTACATTATGTCTCCCCTTTACTCCACTGCTGTTAGTGCTGTTGAATACTGCTTCTGAAAACAAAACAAAAAAAATGTTGCATAGACCTTTTTGTGTATGTTTGTTTCCATTTTGACATTATGCATTGATGAATATAGCCAATAAGAGGTCTCCAAATATTTTAATGAACCTGGCCTCCCCCTCCTCTTTATCCTTCCAATTTCTTCATTAAAACTTAACATGGGTGACATTTTGTGGACATTATTGTACATTTTGTTTAATACACATCCAAGCTTACTCTTACCACAAAATAAAACATACCCTGTTTCACCAAAATAAGCCCTCCCTGAAAAATTGCAACACAGCAGCAGCAGACCATGCTCGCCACTCCTTTCACCTAAAAAATAATATCGCCCCCAAAATAAGGCCAAGCACTTATTTTGGGGTAAAAAGAAAATAAGACCCTGTCTTATTTCCGGGAAAACATGATAGTGTTTCTTTTGGGGGTGGGGAGGTTGTCCAGATGCATTATGAGAGCCTGAACTTCAAAAGGGTATGGTTATATAAGTAGCAGACATTCCCCAAATCCACAAATTTTAGTTATAGCAAATTAACTGCCTAGCTTCTTTTAAACTGCCTGCGTTTGGGACTGAGGAGAGTTAAAAACTCTAGAGTTAAATATGATCTCCTGCCATGCCTTCCAGACAGAAAATAGATAGCTGGGATTGCTCATACAAAAGTTTCTGGCCAGGCTTCTTAAACAGTTAATCTCGGTCAGTTCTATCTGGTTTGCACATGTGTTTCCTGTTTTTCCTTCTAAACTCTATACTGTTCAGGGACCTGGGGAATGAGCGTGCAGGATTTTCCTGTAAGGAAAGGCTGCTTTGTTCATTAGAGCCCTGGGAATGTGTTAAAAGTTTAGTGTGTCCACTGCAGACAATCAAATCACCTTTCCAATCCAAGAGCAGTAATCAGTTTGGGTTATTAGAGAGCCATAGCCAGGAGCAAAGCAATGATCAGAACATTTCTGTAAGCTGTGTCAGCATTGTGGGTCAGGGCGTTCAGTGTCTGCTAAAGGTATTTTAGATGTATTACAATACAAGAAAAGAGAATGACTCATTATATGTAATGAAATAGATTGTGTTGTAGGCTATAGAGATAATCCCCCAGACATACTCTTCTGAATTTCTCTTTAGATTTTGCAGTTTTAAATTCTGTGTTATTGAAGTGAGACCAATGGATTGGAAATTGTTCATTGTACTGTTAAAAGAAAGGATAACTTTTCCCCCCATGAGGTGTTGCACATGTGCAATTCATCTCAGCTGCCTTCATTTTTGCCCATTCCCACATTATCAGAATACAAGAGTTAGAAGGGACCTTGGAGGTCTTCTATTCCAAGCCCTGCTCAAGCAGGAAACCGTATATCAGGGTGTCAAATCCAATTTTATTGAGAGCCACATCAGGATTGTGTTTTCCCTTGGAATGGTGGGGGCATGGCCAGGAAGTGTGTGGCCAGCTCAATGTCACACATGTTGGAGTCACCTGTGGTAGCCAAGTGCTAAGGCAGGACTTCCTCAGACCGTCCCTCATTCTCATTATCTCCTTCCTTCCTTCCTTCCTTCCTTCCTTCCTTCCTTCCTTCCTTCCTTTCTTTTTCCTTTCCACTTCATTCTTCTTTCGTCTTCCTTCCCCTTTTTCATTTTTCCTTCTTTGCTTTCTTCCCATCTTCCCATCTTTTTATTTTTCTTTGTCTTTCCTTTTTCCCTTTCTCCTTTCCTGTCCTTCTTGCATGCTTTGTTTTGTTTTTAGTTTGTTTTTCTGGTCCTCTGCCAGCAAAAACAGACCCGGGAGGGCCACGCATGGCCCCTCTGGGCTCTTTTTTAGCCAAGTCAGTGAACTGCAATCCTCTGCCAGCAAAAAATGGAGTTTGGGGGAGCGTGCATCCCCCCCAGCTCCATTTTCACTGGCAGAGGTACCTTGGGCTCAGGGACGTGCAGTCACTAGAGGCAAGGGAGGCGGAGCCTCACCAGTTTCCTCAGGAAAAGAAAGAAATTTAAATATTTTTTTTTTAAATAATTAAAGCCAAGATACTTGCTACCAGATTCCAGGTCATAGTGGCTTGGTGTCTGCTTAGTGTTAACCAAAGCAGGAGGCAAGAGAACTCGGGGCCTCCTTTCCATAAGGAATTTTTCGCCTTCTAAAAGTTAAAGAAGAGTTAAAAGGCAAAAAGTTCAGATGCAAAAGAGGCACTAATTCTCCCCTCTCTGATCTGGAAGCAGCGAATCATGTCTTCTTGAGCACGCTTACGTTGGGCGGGGCGTGCTTCAGAGGAGAGAGTGGGCGAAAAGGAGGAGGCTGGCTCTTTGCTGCAGTCCTGGGCGCTTGGCGGCTCCCGCGATGCAAAGTGCCCCACCACCCTGATGCTGCCGCCCGCCCGCCCGCTGCCCCGGCCTGCTTCTCCAGGCTCCGCCACTGGAAGTCCCGGTTCGCCTCTGGGGGAAGGCTGGGTGAGAAGTGGAGCGAAGCTTCTCCGCGATCTCCCGGCGCTGCGCAGAGGCTCTCGCAGGAGCGCGTGCCAGTGGCCGGCGGCCCGGAGCGGCCCTGGCTGCGAGACAAGACAGCGCTTAAGCAGCCGCTGCCGCCGCCACCATCCCTCCTTCGCCTGTGGGGGCGGTGGCAGCGGCTGTTTTAAGCGCTGCCTTGTCTCACAGCCGGGGCTGCTCCGGGCCGCCGGCCGCTGGCATGCGCTCCTGCGAAAGCCTCTGCGTAGTGCTGGGAGGCCGCAGAGAAGCTTCACTCCGCTTCTCACTCAGCCTTCCCCCAGAGGCGATCCGGGACTTCCAGCGGCGGAGCTTGGAGACAGCGGCCGCAGGCCTGGGCGGCGGCATCGGAGCCAGCAGGGCACTTTGCATCGCGGAAGCCGCCAAGCGCCTTTGCTGCAGACCCGGGCGCTTGGCTGCTCCCGCGATGCAAATCCCCCCCCCCACCAAGGCTGACCGCTGCCCTGCTGAGCTGCTTCGCAAAAGGATGCCCAGCTGAGCCTCACCAGGTATAAACCTCACCGCACGTCACTGCTTGGCTGGTCCTTTGCTGTTTCCAGGGTAGCCCCATAAGTACCCGCAGGCGGATCCATCCCATGGGTCTTGAGTTTGACATCCCTGCCCTATACCATGCCTATACTGTTCAATCTCTTCTTGAGAGCCTCCAGTGATAGAGCACCCACAACCTCTGAAAGTGAAGTCATTTATTGTTCTCACTGTCAGGAAATTTCTCCTTAGTTCTAGAAATACTCAGCATGGGGTTGTGGATCCACTTGCCAATTGCAGGTCTTAATACAGATGTTGTCAACTCGCAGAGCATCCCTCGCCTGCTACTTGAAGCTTGGTGAGATTCATTATTTAATGAATGCATTAGTTGGCATCCTGACAGATATATTTCATTGTTCTTTACAACATGGTGACATTTCCCTGTTTATTTCTATTTATTTTTAATTTTATAACCAGTGTTTCATTTAGGAATTCAAAGCAGCATATAGAATAGTCTTTCTTTCACCTCCATCTCATAGGACATGCTAAGATTTTTTGCATAACACTATCAGGCATAGCACACTGTAGAGGCTGTGGATTCGTATATGCAGAGGAAAGATGCAAGCAATTTATTTCATTTCTTTTTGCATGGAGTGGACATAAGGACAGGTTGTGACCACAGGATGTGTGACAGTGCAGAGCAGTTCAAGAGTTGCAACATTAACTCCATGGTCTGCACTCCTATTGTTGCTAAAGTTGGGTTTGAATGTCATAGGATTGTTAAAACTGTAATGCTTTACATCTGTCTGTGCATTCCAAGTAAAATGTTTCCTTGACGTCAGCAAAGCTACAATTTCACTCAAAGTCTCATAATGTCCTAGTTTAATATTAAAAATTATGCTTTTTTGGCATGGAAATCGGCAGTTGCCCACATTCACAAGAGAGATGTACGCCAGGATGTGGGAAGACAGCATAGTTCCTGCTTTATATGTTTTCTTTTATTTGATTGCCGAATAAGTCATAGGACCACAAATTCATAAAATTGCCTTGGCAATACATTTTAATGAAGGAAGAAAGGAGTGAGGGAGAGAAATGAGATTTGGAAAGAAAAAAACCAATGATATGATTGTTTATGAAGTCTTATGACAGTTGGAGAACATGGAGAATGAGAACTTGCAAGGTCTCTACATATGGCAATAATAACAGCATATCACACAAACCTAACCCCAAATATCTCTAATTCCACTCTAGTCTAATCCATCACAGAGCAGACTGGCTTAAATGTCAATGATAATTAATTATGATTGAGTTTAAGTTAACCAATGTCTCTAAGAAGGATCTTTATTTTGTTCTTATCTATTACATACATACATCACTTTAAGCTGGAGAAAGGTTTGGTTGTACTTGTCAGTTACCTATTTCACCTATTTCCCTTCCCTTGAGGAGGGATGATTTCAATTGGTGTTGGTTGGGGAGAAAGATTGTTCTTTAGCCATGCTACGTACGGAGCCACATATTAAAGTTACTAAGATTGAGAAACACTGATAGAAAACAGTTCCAATTTAAATGAATGAAAAGAAGAATGTCTATGTCTGCTTGCTAAGGTATTCTTCAGAAGTCTATTTGCATTAGTCTGTAGCATCAAAACATAAAACAAAACAAAACAAAACAAAAGCCTATATGACTCACAATAGCTTACATGCATGTACATAAGACGTATGCACTGCAATATGGAAAGGGTCCATATTGTGGACATATCACATTGTGGACTAAATGGTCCACAATGTGATACAATGATATTGGCCACAGACTAGAGTTCAGTATAAGATGGGTGGCTATGTAAATATTTTAAATAAAATAAATAAATACTGATACCATTTAAAGTAGTTTGTTGGTTGTGTCTTGAATAATACCCTCATTTTGAATTGTTCTAGGTATGGATCAGGTCAGTTCAAGTTATTCAAAGATGTAGCCAAATGCTTCTGTTATCAGAATGAATGAATGAATGAATGAATGAATGAATGAATGAATGAATGAATGAATGTTTATTATAATCAAAGGCCAGAAAGAAAAGGTACAATTAAAGCAGTGGTGGGTTCTGGTTCCCGTTGCAACCAGTATGCTGCAATGGGGTCAGGTCCACCATGTGCACGTGCACAGAGCTTGCATTTGTACCCATGCCCACGACACTCTAGTTGCTCAGCAGAGCATCGCGCAGGCGCCATATGCCCCGTGCAGATGCACAAATGCCCCGGTTGGCTCAAATAGAGGTAAGGAGAGCGGGCGGATGGGTGGACCCTCCAGAGCTCCATATCGGAACGGTACCTGGTGCTCCCAGCAGGCAATGGTATGCCCATACCAGGACATATGATCATATCCCACCACTGAACTAAAGACACCCAAAGACAAGTAAAAATGGAATAATACAGATAATTGTATTAATAAAAATATGTTGCAACTGTGTGAGAGCTATTAGAATTGATACTTGATTTCCAAAGCTGCTGCACAGTATTTTGTTACTGTGTAAGTAATATGATTCATAAATTGAAAAAAGAAGGAATAAGTATTTTTAAGGGATATATCATGGTGAAAAACTTCCATAACTCTCAAGAACTGAGAAATCAATGGTAAAATCAGGAACTAGGGAGAGAACATTCCTTAGTTCTATTTATTTTATTGCTGTTTGGTTTCATTACACCCTTTTTCCATTTTAACTAGGATAATTTCTAACTGATATTATGAAATATAACATACCCATATAATATATAGTGGGTAGGAGGCAGAGGTGGGTTGCTACAGGTTTGCACGGTTCAGGCGAACCGGTAGGGATGGCAGGCTCGCCGCGCCCCTGAACAGTTCCCCGGTTGCCGCAGTATGTGTTTTTAAAAATAATAATAATAGTTTCTGCGCATGCGCAAATCTATTTGCAGGCAACTGCGCAAATCACATGCGCACTGAACTGGCAGTAATGCCAGCAGAAACCCACTCCTTGGGAGTAGGAACATATTTGTTTTTCATTTAGCATAAATGGTGCTAAGAGATCTAGTTGTAGAAGCAATCTTTTTTTCTCTCTTGCTGGATTGTCTCCACATCTCATACTTCTCAGATTCTGGCTAGAAATTGGGTAAAAGGCTAGATAAGTCTATCCTAAGTCTGAAGACAAAGGTAGAGGTAAGCATACTTTTTTTCAGAATTAGGTTGAAACTGCATTAACATTCTGAAGCTGATCATTACAAGTATTTTGCAACCTCCGTCATCTTGAAAACTAAGAAATTGCAAAGATAGTGCTTAGGTTTTAGAACTATCTCCTGAAAAGGGTACCCTCCCTCTGCCTGCTTTCATTTATTAGGGTGAGGATTTGCCAAAATTTGCTTTTACTACAATGCTGTTTCTATTTACAGTGGATTTTTTTTCATTTATTATTTAATTTCATGTTCATTGGAGGATGAACATATTCTCCTGTATTCTGCCTTTAAAACAGCTTATATTGAAAGCTATCAAATGCACCTGAAGATGACTTAGGAATTAATTAAATAGCCTCATAATTATCATTATCATTCTGGGAGAGAGGAAAAATGTGGTCAGGTTGCACCAGAAGACCCAGAAACACTGGTACAAACTGAGATAGTTTCAAGCTCTTTTTTGTTTCTTTGCTTGACTGCCAAAATTTTAGCTAAGCTTTTTTTTTGTAGCAATAACAATAGGGTCTTTCTGTTCTGATTATTTTTTTTCCCTTAGTAAGCACAGTTTAGCCCCCAAACAACTCAGGACTAAGCTTAGGAATAAGCCTTTAAATTAAAAACAAAAAAACTTGGCATGAATACACACACACACACACACACACACACACACACACACACACATATACGTATGGAGGGAAGGAGGGAGGAGGAGGGAGGGAGGGAGGGAGGGAGGGAGGGAGAGAGAGAGAGAAGAGAGAGAGAGAGAGAGAGAGAGAGAGAGAGAGAGAGAGATTTAGTGTCCCAAATAGATTAATATTTAATATGCCTTCAGAACTATAAAGTTTCCCAGGCCTCCAAGCATAAAGCAAGTCATCATGTCACCCGCTATGATTATAAGTCCTCCTGGCCAAGGGAAGCTTTTCCAGATTGGGTGGGGTCATCAAATGATATTCCACAGGAAGAAGTGGTTGCAACATTCTTATAATCACAGGGTGCAAATGTTTGACTTATTCAACAGAACCCAAATTTGTATGGATGCTAAGAACAAACTGGAAGCCATGAACGTTCTGATTTTAAGCTACAAAACAAAACATGCTGCCTTATGTAATCAGACTCCCTATCATCATGCTACAGTGAGCAGTCCTGGCGTTAAAACAAGCCCACTGACTTCCTACAGAATATCTTCAAAAGTTCACTTTCTGGGCTTGTTTGAGTTAGAGTCCTGAATACTAAAAATACAGATATTCTCCACCCTGCAATACTTGTGGAAGAAACATTCAGGGCAGAAACATTATTCACCACAGCTCTCCAAGAGAAAATTCATGGCTCACCATTAGCTATGGCAGAAATACAATTTATACTGTGCATACCAGAAATTTTCCTTCACAGCTGCTACAAGTAAAACAGGTATCGACTGTATAGGTAGCTTGGCTAATATAAATGGCACCATTATAGCTTGAATGGATGGAGTCATTTGGGGGCATAAGGGCAATGACCAACATCAAAAAGAAAGAAAATTTTCCAAGAAATGTTATGAAGTGATGCTATTCCTGGGAAATAGGATAGAGTAAGTTTCTCAGTGTTGTTGTTTTCCCTCAGGAGAAAAAAGTATCTGGAAAATGTTGCCTGAATTACAATCTGTACAATCCCAAACTGAGAATGAATAGGAAATGATGAGTATTGTTTGGATCCTGGTCAGCTTTCATATTATCAGATCTAGGGCAAATCAGAATGCTTCTCTACCCATTTTGCTGGTAAAGTTGCTGCAACTTTGTAACTTTTAACATGATGGAAGAAGATAGGATTAAGTGTACTCTATGCAACAATTGTGTTAATAGCACTTAATTATTTCATTTGATTAATGTTTAAATGAAATCAAGCATAAATTTCATTGTGGCACTGCTCACCTTCGGGGATTTGAGTCCTTGGCATTACTAAAAAGCCGGTGGCCCTTGGGCCCAAATTTGTGCATGCTACTCAATAAACAGAAAGAAACATTAGCACTGACCCTGTTTTCCATTTATTTTAGTGTGCTATGATACAGGATCCAGAACATTTGGGGGGGATCTCTCTTTTGGCAATATTAATGGTGTTTTCCTGTACTGGATCTCACAATTCCTCTCTCTATTACCCTCCTCTCCAATCTCTTTTCTGCACATACCTTTAAAAATGCTAGGGATGGAACCAGAATTTCTTCACACAAAGTATCTTCTCTTCCACTGAATCACAAACCCTCCCTTTTATTCTAGTCCAGGATCAGAATGAAAAAGTGGTAGCACTTTTTTATAACTAACACATCTTATTAAAAAGCACACACTTTTAATTATTCCTTCTTATGTTTTGTCATCAGAGGCCAACAGGTTCTCTTCTTAAAATGTCTAGTTCAGATGTCTCTCATATATCTGGATCCACTTCTCATAATCTTGGTTTCTATTGCTTCGTGAGCCATTCCTGTTACTGGCATGATACCACCTCTATGGGAATCAGAGTCCAGCAGCTGTAAAGGGCAATGAAATGAGGATCTAATCTTCCCAAAAATCTCAAAGGACCTCTACCCATTGAAAATGTAGGCCCATATATCAACCCTATTAAGCAAAAGCAAAACAAAAGAGAAACCCATTTGGAAAGACTCAGTTTGGCCACTGAGTTTGCAAACATTAATGGCAATAAGTGACATGTAATTTGGGGGCTGAATTATCTTCATGTGGCTGCTGAATCATGCACCAGTGAGAAATGTGTCTCCAAGTGCTCAGTGTATTTGGCATGAAGGTAATGTCTGGATTGTGGCAAACAGAACTATCCATATCCACAACTATCCAACTATCCACTCAGCATGGCCAGATGGCTTATGTCAAAATAAATGTCAAAACTCCATCTGAGGTTGGTTTTCCGTTTTCCTCCCCTTTTCCTCTTAATGAAATATTCATTATTTGAGCCCGGTCCCACAGTTCTTGAAGATAAACAGCTCCTGATGTCATTGTGGAGGCTTCTATTTTCAGACACTTGTATTTATTTCTAAGTGGTTTTAATGTGCATCTCTTGGTCTAAATATTTATATATGTGAATGCTCATCTTGCCCTGCTGCTCCAATGAGCAGAGCTCAACTGCAGCCTCGACCCTCCAACCTGATTCTCTTTGGAGGAGGTTCCTGAACTCCAGTGCATAATGCACTCATTGTACTTACACCCAGGAGGTGTTTATGAAATGAGACCTAAGGGGAAAGTGCACTCTGGCTTGCCAGCAACAGAGCCAAATAGCCTTTTCATCATCAAAAATACACTGAATTTGACAGGGTGCATCTATTCAAAGTCCACTTTCTTAATAGAATCATAGGTTTGTTTAGCTGTTAAAGGGGTTGGTATGACCATCTTAACCAATTAGCTGCATTAGGCAAACCTACTGTTGGATCCTAGTTCTTGATAATCTTCTGCTGCTGAAGCGTAAGGAAGTTCAAGTTGATAAACTACATGAATGCAAACCTCCTGAAACTTATCTGAGTATGAAATACAAGTAATCAATAGATATAGATTAGATGCTTGATCACCTATTTCTCTAAGTAATGTTGTGATATGGGTATTGCCATCTATCCATAGAGAATGTCAGTCTGTTCCCTCGCCACTTCCATAATTTATTCTGAAAGCAGTCACTGTGAAAGGCCATTCAAGCAAATTTCATGTGGTGATTAGCAAACAGACTGACCCTGAAAGACAGATTTTACTGTTGGGGTTGCGTGTCATCACCTTTAGGGCTAATCTGCCCTGGATGGTTCCTCCATCACCAGACTAGAAGAACAAACTTCACAATAGAACAGCAACAAGGCAGAAATAGGCAAGGTCAGTCTTCTCTCACTTATTCCCATCACAAACCCTGCATCTTTTCATTTTGCAGTTTTAAAGCAGTCTTCCCCTTTTATGTCACTTCTGGTGCACCTATCGCACCTAAAGGCCAGACAAGGAATAATGGATGGAAACTGACCAAGGAGAGATGCAACCTAAAATAAGGAAGAACTTTCTGACAGTGAGAATAATCAACCAATGGAACAGCTTGCCTTCAGAAGTTGTGGGAGGCTTCATTGCTTGAGACTTTCAAAAAGAATTTGGACTGCCATTTCTGCTACATCAAAAATGGTGTGGGGTCTCCTGCTTGAACGGAGTGGGGGATTGGACTAGATGACCTATAAGGTCCCTTCCAACTCTGTAAATCTGTTAAATTTCAGCTGAAACACTTTTATTTCTTTATAAAACCATTGGCTATTTTTGTAGAGAAAGAAATAGCCCTTCATTAAGCCACATCTTACCTTTTGACCTCGTCTTACCCTGAGTGCTACAATAACACAGCCGGCATAAATATCTGTCTTACAAAATCAAATGTAGTTGCTTCAAATTCCAGGAAAAAAACTGTATTATTATGGTTGGTTGCCCAGTCACTACATGTTTAGACTGGTTTGGCATTTTATCACACTATTGAGTCTTTCCTAAGGACTGGATATAGGCTATATTTAATCTATGAGTATGAAATCACAGCTGCCAGTTCTTTAGCTGGTATTGACTTTCATACCCATCAGGTTCTTCCCAGGGACTTGGACAGAGGTGGGGAACTATGGTCCCTTTATTACTTATTGACGTCAACTCCCAAATTCCTAAGCCAGCAAGGACAGATTTCGTCAATGCACAGATTTTCTAGTTGTGTCCAAGAGGTTTTTGCTATGGTGCTTTGTTGTTGTTGTTATTGTTGTTGTGTTGTTGTTGTTGTGTTGTTGGGTTGTTATTTCACATCTGTGTGAAGCCACAGCTAGTAGTTCCTAGCTGGTGTTGACCTTCATATGTATTGAGTTCTTCCCAAGAAGTATTGTTTCAAGCTTCCTTCTTCTCCTTGTGTTTTATTTTTAAAATTACTTCTGTTCCATTATTTCATCATTTTTTCCAGCCATCTGAGACAGTCACAACCAACCTCCAATCACCTTAACTCTCTTCTACTTCTTTCTTTTTTCCAGTCCCTGAAATAGGGACAGGACTGAACTGGGTTGGACTGGAATGGATTCAGGAATGGAAAACAGAAAGAGCCAGCAATTGGCTAAGATATTCCTGAGCATGATTCAGTAAGCTATTTTCTGCTGAAATGGATGGGATTTATAATTGTTATTCTGCTCTGCTAGAAATTTTTTACCAAATCTGTGAACAAATTAGATAAACAATTTCTCCAAAGTTCTACAGGGAAAGGAGAAATTCTCAAAATATTTCTTAAGGACAAAATTCCCATGGCAGCACAACAACTGAAAGTGCCCAATTGCAGGAATTCCTTCATGGTATCTTCTGTTGGATTTAATGGAGGTTTCAGATCCTGACAAATGATTGCCAATGAAAAATAAAATATCCAATCACCCTCTTTGCCATTTAACAAATAAATACAAGAACACCACTCTCTGTTCATGAGGATTTCATTGTAAATTTCATTTCCTTGAATTTAATGAGAACTGATGCAGAAACAGTGCAAAAGGATTATCTCTGACCAGCACAAATTAAGCCGTGTGTTTATTCATGCTGCTATATTCCATTCCATGGTTTTTTAAAAATCAGTTTTAGATTTATTGATACCAGAATGTGAACATCAAGCTAATAAATGGAATAGATCCGTTATGAGAGAACACACACACATGAAAGGCTAAAGTTTTAAACAAAGAATTAATTAAATAGATTGTATGATACATTAATCTAAGCTCTGGGTTTTTAAACTGAAACTCAAGATGAGACTGCTAGTTCAACAATAGTATTCTCTGTTAATAAGGAAAAACTGGCCTACATCAGATTAAACACACTACTTTGGAACATTTTTAATGCTTACTAGCACACAATAGACTAAAGATCCATAGAAGACACACCAAAATGATCTTATATTAGCTATATACAACAAATAATGCAAATGGCGACTTGAAACAGTTTTCAGTGAGTGCTTGTTATTAATTGAGTTTAGAAGAAACTACAACAAGTGGATACCCAGATTCAGCAATAACCTATCCTAATTTGGACCATCTTTCCATTGCCATTTCTCCATCTTAAAAGTAATTTGCTTGGTCAAAAGAGCTCAGGGTGATTTCCCTTAAAATTAATTTTTCTGAAGCCATACAAGCCAGTGTAAACTTAGTTTTACTCCTGAAAATTTACTGAGAATGCTCAACAAAATGGAAGCCATTCCCGAGATGTATTTTGTAGAATTTTGCCTCCCATTACTAAAATTATATTATGAATCAATACTATATAGAACTAAAGATCACCTTTTTCAACAGGAGCAATCATTGTTCTTACAGCAAAATGCAACACTGCATGCACATCAGAGGTGGGTTCCTACCAGTTCGCACCTATTCAGTAGAACCGGTTCGTCAAATCTACCGAACTGGTTAGAAGAGGTTCCACCAGTGGACCCGGAAAGCAGGTCACACCTACAGAAGAGGTTCCAATTTTTTTTGAAACCCACCACTGGTCCTTGAATATGATTATTCTACACTATCATGCTCATATTTATAAAACTCAGTGCCTCTGTGAAAGGTAAGGATGACTACTGCGTTTGTGGTGCAATCAGAACATTGCGTGTGTTGAAGTTGTTTTAACGCAAACCAAAGATGCCTTTAAAAACAAGTTTACATCATATTCTTATGTATGCCAATGCTGTGTGTGAGGTAATTTAAGGTGGTTCTGACAAGTGTCGTCGGCATCTTCACATCCGGTCACATGGGTGGCAAGCCACTCCCATCCAGTCACATGGGTGGCAAGCCACTCCCACAAAGGAGGCCACACCCACAGAGTAGGTTCGAACAATTTTTGAAACCCACCACCGATGCACATCTACCAGTAAGTGCCATGTTAGGTCCTTTGCTTAGTAAAGGCAAAGAAAACAACAGAGTTTAACTTTTCCAAAATAATTTGACAATGGCAGACTATCATTGGTTCTAAGAATTGGCTTGCTAAATATACAGATTCCATTTAACTTCATTTGAAATAGTTGCATTCCTACTAACAAAAAATGGCCCAACATTTCTTAAAATTCTTAGTCAAATCAATAATTTTGTAATAATTATGATTCTGTCTTTGTCTTATCCCTGGATGGTTTGGTGTATGTGTGTAAGTATATATATATGGGTATTTCACATAGAATGGAATATTTAATGGAATTTTAGGCAAATTATACTAATAAACTTGGAGGGGGTATTGATGGAAGGAATTATGTAGCAAATGATACTATAAGGAAGTACACAAATGTTGAAAACCTGTTTTCGTTTTCCAATCAGAACCCATTACTTCCTTCTTTGAGGCTCTTTTCAGAGTTGCATAAGAAAAGACTATTCAGTCACTGCTAATAAGTACCTAAACAGTTGGGTTTCAGAAGATAATCCCAACTTAACCTAGGGTTAAATGTTGGCTGTTAAGAAAATCAACTGAAAGGCAATTGTCAGGAAATGCTTACAGATGGCTGAAGCCTCTAATATGCATACTTTAAAAAGAAAAGGTACTCCTTGTTCCTTTAATCAGCTTTGTGCATTTGGTACTTATACATTCAAAAGATCATAATATGATGTCTATGTCTAAATCCTTATTTATACTTTGAAGGCTGTTGAAATAAGTTAAATGTTCTGCAAAATTCCACACACTTTTCTTGTCAAGCAATGCTACTTTGTATATAATTTTAATCTAACTTCTATGATCATATGCTCTGCATAACTTCAAGAGACAAAGATGAAGAGAATTGTCTTTTGGAAATACGCTTATTTTTCATTTTCATGCAGTCAAGGTAGGAGAGGAAACAATATATGGAAACCTGTGTAAGCAAAGTTGAAATGAGAACAGACAACAACATTGTATTTGTTGTTTACATTCTTTGAACTGGCTAGTAAGAGGTACGTTCTATCTCTCTCATTTTGTATCGATGACAATTTTGGTAAGTCCAATCACTAACCAAAATATAGCTAGATTTTTTCATAATTTTGAGCTTCCATTCATTAGTAATATGAATATTCAATAGTAGTATGAATTATTTGTCTTCCCATCTCTGCATTTTCTGAGATAAGGAGAAACATAAAGTGGGAAAGCATATTAGTAATTTATTTTTGATAATGAAACGTTGATTTGTTCATAGCAACTGATTTCATTTTATTGGAATAAAGTGGTGCCTCTAAGACAAAAGTTTACCTATTGAGCAGAAGAATTTATTTTCATTCAAATAGCATTTCAATCATTTTGCTTCTCCTAACCCAACTCATAAGGAGCTAAGGAATAGAGGCACATTATGTAAATACAATGTAAATAGAACGTTTTTGGAATTATAACAAATAGAAATAAGCTATTGAACAGGTTATAGCAATATAACAATATGTATTAATCAAGCAAGCCCCAATCCCAGGTAGCACAGTTGGAAGGAAACAAGATGGGACAATATATTAGAGCACAGTTGCTGTCTAAGTCCAATTTCAAAACCATATAAACTTTTATAAATAGTTATGAAAGCAGCATTTTCTGTTGTCCTTTATAAATGCATCAATGGAAAGAACAGAAAATTCAATCACAAAGTGCTTGATTTGACAAGTTCATTATGTTGAGGCAATGCTTTGTAAAACCTATGTAAATATATGATTTATAGTATTGTCCTTCAATATCAAGGTCCAAGTGTAGTTCAGACATAAAGCTGACTCATATGCACTGTACATACAAACTTTGTAATAAACCCATCATAAATGGCTCTCCTTATGAGCTGATAACATTCTCCACATTTAACTCAATGCACACAAGAAGTTAATAGGTAATCAAAATGTCAGTATCTGATCTGTTATCAACAATACATACATACAAAGGCAGTCATCAGTAGAATATTTGCCAAGAATTATGCCCTGCAATAGGATCAGCCAAAGTTCACAAATGTCTCACAGATATTTAACTAACGATTTAAGGAAACCCAATGCATGCCAAGGTACCTTGGCTGATCTTACTTGTGTCTTGGGTTTAATTTTGCCACATTTTTTTTAGTACCATCACATTACATCATCATTAGAATTGGTCTTCTGCAGTTAGCTGGCTGATGGATCAAGGCTTATTGTATTTGTTCTATCCAGCCAAAGGAGGAGGAACAGGAGGAACAGGAGGAACAGGAGGAGGAGGAGGAGGAGGAGGAGGAGGAGGAGGAGGAGGAGGAGGAGGAGGAGGAGGAGGAGGAGGAGGAGGAGGAGGAGGAAGAGGAGGATATCCATTCGGTCATGTCTAACTCTTGATGATTCCATGGGCCAGGTCTTTCCACATCTTCCAATCTTGTGCTACTTCTTTGAGTTGCTCTATGCTCTCACTGATGCTCAGCTTTTATGGTGTCCAGCCACCATGTTGTTCTTTGGGCAGCCTGGTTTCCTTTTCCCACTAGCTCTTCCAAGCATAATTGCTTTCTCCAGTGAATTCTCCTGCATGACATATCCAAAATAAGTGAGGCACAGTTTTGTGATTTTAGCCAGAGGATAAAGGAAGCTAAATAATCTGTTAATATTGATAATTCTTCACCGATATCAAAAACACTGAAAAGATTCAATGGCACCAACAAACAAGAGCTTTCTGTCAATCTGTATCACACATAAACGAAGTGGACACAAGTATGCTTATGCCAAAACCAAGCATCTGATCAACTTCTGGAATGTATTATGAACAAGATTATTGAACAAGCCATTTTATATGAAATCATCCTTTACATTACTAATTTTATCAACTTCTGCTAGATCTTATACTGTTCAGTCACTATTCTTAAAGAACTTGTTATTTTTAAATTCACAACTTGAAAAATGTTGGGTTAGGCCAATGACTTCATAACATATTAAAAATTGTTCAATTGAAGTGTGAACTGATGATTCTTATTTCTCTCTGTCTATATTACTGTATTTCATATACAATCACCAATCACCCAAGACCAGTTGAACATTTGCTAAATATCAGATGAAACCTTTTCCTATTGATATATTTAACAAGAGACAGAAAACTGTGCAGGCATATGTTTCAAATCAAGTTCATTTCGAATTTGAACAGCTAAATGGACACACAGAAAGGGAGGAAGGCAGGCATTTGTGCACGTGCACACAGGAACACACAAACACACCTTTTATCTCTTTAGGATCCATCCCCGTAGAGCACTGTGACTTATAAAAGGGAGGGGAAAGTCATTTTGCTCAGTGATTGAAGAGGCCTTTGGGGGAGCACCAAATGAGTTTCAGATGTCGGACCAGGGGTGTATTAAGTGCTTGCACCATGGAAAATCTTCCCAGGTGTTTGCAGTTTCATGCACTGATGCAAAATAAAGACCACAAACTATTTTCCTAATGAAGGAGCAGCCTGAACAAAAGGAATGTGAACAACAACAAGATGTAGTCCCAGAAAAGGCAACCACAAAGAATGAAAGGCACAACGATGTAAAAATGATATCATTTCTTTGCAGCCATGGAGAACTTTGTAAGTGAGTACTTCAAAGCATAGTTTCAAAATGAAGATAGCCTGGTAACTATTTTTGTATATAAATCCCGGAGCAGCTTGGGCCTATACATTATCTCCTTTCTTCCATCTTCACTGAATTCTGCAGTTGTCTGACAGTGCCCTCTAAAGACAGAACTACTATTATTATATCCATTGCTTTAAAATGTTTCTGAACTGCTTCTTCTTAATGCAACCCCCTAAACTATGATCACAATAACACAATATCAAACCCAAGAAAGTGTTGCCTTAAAAGTAATAACTTAAAAGATCCGCACAGTGAATATTGATAAAAATAATGCAACATTGAATATCAGCAGGAGTGGACAAAATATGCATCTTCAACAAAGCAGCACAGAAGAAATTTTAGCATGTGAGAGGCAGAGGTGGGTTCCTACCAATTCAGACTAGTTTGGCCGAGTAGATAGTAGCTTGGCTGGCCACCACCACCACCCGAAACTGTTCTATCGGCAGTGCCTACGGTGGCACCATCTTGGTTTTTGGATGCGCAAAAGCAATTTTTTAATACTGCACATGAGCACATAGTGCACATCAATCATGTGCATGCCTAAACAGAACAGAAGCTGGAACCCATCCCTGGTTAGAGGGAAGGTCACACCAATCAACAGCAGAAAAATTGAGGGGTAGAAGTCCCTATTCTCCTCCTCTCATTTGTGATGAAAATATTTAGCTCATGTCTAGATATTTGTTATCATAATGATGAGCTTCCCAGCATCTATTATCTGGATTGAAAGCAAACGCTCTCATTATCAGAACCCAATAAAATTATGGAAGACACAAATGGTATAGCTAAAGAGATCTGGATGTCATACTTTCAGTACTTTCTTGCTCCTTTTTTGAACCTTGTCCTTGAGCACTCTTTCAGAGATGTTTGTTTGTGTGTGCATGCACATGTGTCTGTATCACATCATTTCCCCCTTCCCAATCTAAGACCTTACAAAATATAATAAAACACAATCTCAGTATAGACAAAATCCATCCGCACAAAGCAGATGACTATTCGATAGCAAAAAGCAGATGTAGTGTATTGTATATTTGTATTTGTATTTGTATTTATTAGACATTTATAGGCCGCCCTTTTCCCTGAGGGGACTCAGGGCGGCTTACAGTCAAAAAGGAAAGGGAGTGTAGGACAATACAAAAAGAAATGTGCACAAAAGTAAATTAAATAGTAAAACTCAACATTCACTCAACATTCGGGAGGGGCAAAAGTAAACTTATCCCCAGGCCTGACGGGCTAGCCAGTTCTTGAGGGCTGTGCGGAAGGCCTGGACGGTGGTGAGGGTACGAATCTCCACGGGGAGATTGTTCCATAGTGTCGGAGGCGCAACAGAGAAGGCTCTCCTCCGAGTAGTCGCCAGTCGGCACTGACTGGCGGATGGAATACGGAGGAGGCCAACTCTATGCGATCTGATGGGACGCAGGGAGGTAATTGGCAGAAGGCGGTCTCTCAAATAGCCAGATCCACTACCATGGAGCGCTTTATAGGTGGTGAGTAGAACCTTGAAGTGCACCCGGAGATCGACAGGTAGCCAGTGCAGCTCACGGAGGATCGGTGTTATGTGGGCGAACCGTGGTGCGCCCACAATCACTCGCGCGGCCGCATTCTGGACTAGCTGAAGTCTCCGGATGCTCTTCAAGGGCAGCCCCATGTAGAGCACATTACAGTATTCCAGCCTGGAGATCACAAGGGCTCGAGTGACTGTTGTGAGGGCCTCCCGATTCAGGTAGGGCCGCAACTGGCGCACCAGGCGAACCTGGGCAAATGCCCCCCTGGTCACAGCTGAGAGATGGTGGTCAAAAGTCAGCTGTGGGTCCAGGAGGACTCCCAAGTTGCGGGCCCTTTCTGAGGGGTGTAAGTTTTGTCCCCCCAGCCTGAGTGATGGTATGTTGGTCAAATTTTTGGGAGGGAAACACAACAACCACTCGGTCTTGTCTGGGTTGAGTATCAGCTTGTTTGCTCTCATCCAGTCTTTAACGGCTTCTAGACCCCGGTTCATCATGTCCACCGCTTCATTGAGTTGGCACGGGGCGGACAGATACAACTGTGTATCGTCCGCATATTGGTGGTATTTTATCCCGTGCCTTCGGATGATCTCGCCCAGCGGTTTCCTGTAAATGTTAAATAGTAGGGGGATAGGACCGACCCCATAAGTTAGGGGCCTCAGGGACGATCTCTGCCCCCCCACCAACACCGACTGTGACCTGTCCGAGAGATAGGAGGAGAACCACTGCAAACAGTGCCGCCCACCCCTATCTCCCGCAGTCGTCGCAGAAGGATACCATGGTCGATGGTATCGAAAGCCGCTGAGAGGTCCAGGAGAACTAGGATGGAAGCATGGCCTCCATCCCTAGCTCTCCAGAGATCATCGGTCAATGCGACCAAAGCGGTTTCTGTGCTGTAACCGGGTCTGAAGCCAGACTGGAAGGGGTCAAGATAGTTAGCTTCCTCCAAGGTACGCTGAAGCTGGAGAGCCACCACCTTCTCAACAACCTTCCCTACAAAGGGGAGGTTGGAGACTGGACGATAGTTATTAAGAACAGCTGGATCCAAGGACGGTTTCTTCAGGAGGGGTCTTACCACCGCTGTCTTGAGCGCGGTGGGAAAGTACCCCTCCCGAAGAGAGGCGGTCACAACCGCCTGGATCCAGCCTCATGTCACCTCACTGCTGTTGGCAACCAGCCAGGAGGGACACGGGTCCAGTATGCAGGTGGAGGCACTCACAGCTCGCATAGCCTTGTCCACATCCCCAGAGGCAACTTCCTGAAACTCAACCCAGAGATGGGTTTGCCAAGTCTTCTCCTTGTGTCTCGGCTGGATCTACTGGGGTGGAGTCCAGGTCCGCTCGAAACCGGGCAACTTTGTCCGCCAAGAACTGGACATACTCCTCAGCCTTACCCTGTAGGGAGTCCCCCGTCTCCCTCCTATTTAGGAGGGAGCGGGTTATCCTAAACAGGGTGGCTGGGCGGGACTCGGCGGACGCTACCAAGGAGGCAATATATGTTCTTTTTGCTGTTCTTAAAGTCCGAATATACTCCTTGGTGCATGCTGTTAAAAGTGCCCGTTTCGACTCGGACCTATCGGACCTCCACGAGTGTTCTAGGCGTCTCCTCCGGCGCTTTACCTCCCGGAGCTCCTCAGTAAACCAAGGAGGCCTCCGGGGGCCGCTGACCCAGAGGGGCCGTAGCGGCGCAATCCGGTCTAGAGACTCCGAAGCTGCCGAGTACCAGGCAGCGACGAGGGTCTCCGCCGAACTGTGGGTGAGGGTATCAGGAATAACCCCAAGCTCCGTCTGGAACCTAACAGGATCCATCAGTCGCTTGGGGCGGAACCAGCTGATCGGTTCCTCCTCCCTACGGTGGGGGTTTGGCCTCCGGAAGTCTAGCCTCAGTAGGTAGTGGTCTGACCACGACAGGGGTATGATCTCATTACCCCTCAGACCAAGATCGTAACTCCACTGCTCCGAGAGGAATACGAGGTCGAGCGTGTGACCCGCTGAGTGAGTCGGATTACTTGAGTCAAGCCCATGGCTGTCATGGAAGCCATGAACTCCTGCGCTCCATCAGAGTGTTCACCGAGCGAAGGCAAGTTGAAGTCCCCCAGAACTATAAGTCTAGGGAACTCAACTGCTAGCTCGGCTACTGACTCGAGGAGAGAGGGGAGGGCTGCTGCAACGCAGTTGGGAGGCAGGTACGTAAGCAGCAGACCCACTTGACCCTTGAGGTCCAGCTTCACCAGCAGGGACTCACACCCGACAAGCTCCGGAGCAGGGATCCTACGAGGTACTAAAGACTCCCGGACTACAATAGCCACACCGCCACCCCTTCCCTGGGCTCTCGGCTGGTGTAGCACCTGAAATCCGGCTGGGCACATCTCAACGAGGGGGACTCCTCCCTCCGTGCCCAGCCATGTCTCAGTAATACATGCCAGGTCTGCGCCCTCATCAGTTATCAAGTCCCGGATGAGGGGGGCCTTATGAACGACAGACCTGGCATTTAGCGACAGCAGCCTGAGACCAGGGTCCTGAATACTCGCGCCATCTGACCTTGGAGTGGGACTCCTAGGGCCGGAAGGAGGGATCTCTATAACACAGCGAGCCCTCCTTCCCCGATGATGGCCTGCCCTAAAGTCCCCGCCATATCTGCCTCTCCCTGTTATATCAACAGCAATCAACTGATTCCCCCAAAAGTTCCTTGAAAAAATTATTTGATCTACAAAATTGACAATAAATATATCTTAAAGCAGGAATGGGAGATATATCTAGCAGTAATCTAACTTCTGCCAACCTAGCAGTTTGAAAACATGTAAAAAATGCAAGTACAAAAATAGGAAGCACCTTTGGTGGGAAGGTAACGGCGTTCTGTGTGCCTTCAGCACTGAGTCATGCTGGCTATATGACCACAGCCAATTTCTTCAGCTTAGAAATGGAGATGAGCACCGCCCCTAGAGCCAGAATCGACTAGCATGCATGTTCAGGGAACCTTTACCTTTAACCTAATGAAAGGGAACATGTGGAGAAATTAGAAACAATATTCTAAAATGCTTTCAAGAAGTTATCCTTTAAAAATATACATTTTACATCTTGCTGATCTTTTAGAAAAAAGTTAGATTGTGCCAGTACTTCTAAAAGCCTCAGGTTTTTTGTTTGTATTTACACTTCACAAACTGGGTTTGCAAATCCCTTTACATTAACAGCACGCACCGTAACTTTTGAAAATGAAGGGAATTTATTGTTATTTAAATTTTCAACAGCCACGTCTGTGCACATCTTTCCAAGTTGTATCAGGGCAGTTTAAAAAACAAATACCATATCCTAAGCTGTATCTCGCTTTGTTCTGTGGATCAGAGAAAGGGTGAAAGAAGAGCTTTTTTCCCCATTTTATCTGCATACCAGTTAACTCTTGGAGTATAGAAATGTAGCCAAGAACAGGAAAATATGTAATACTGGGCTGAGTCTTAAAGTTGCCAAGGTTGGACAACCCTAGTTTAGACCTTTCAATGATCCTGTAAATTGACCATTTCATGAGGGAAATGTAGAGAGACAACAATACAACATAAGATCCTGAGCTATCGATCAGAAAGGTAGGCAGTTCGGCAGTTCGAAACCCTAGTGCCACATAACAGAGTGAGCTCCCATTACTTATCCCAGATTCTGCCAACCGAACAGTTTGAAAGCATGTAAAAATGCAAGTAAAAAAATAGGAACCACCTTTGGTGGGAAGGTAACAGTGTTCGTGTGTCTTCGACATCTAGTCATGTCGGCCACATGACCATGGAGATGTCTTCAGACAGCGGTGGCTCTTTGGCTTTTAAACGGAGATGAGCACTGCCCTCTAGAGTTGGGAACAATTAGCACATTTGTGCGAGTGGAACCTTTACCTTTACAAGGACCAGACATCTGAGTCATAGGCCTTCTTCTTTGGAACACCATCACCACCATTCTTTCTATGTTCACCTTTGGAAAGTTGTAAAGACTGCCTGTTCCAAAGGGTAGAAGTAGGAGATCTTGTAAAATGGGTCCTGCTATATATCAATGTTGACTTATTCCTTCGTTTCCACAGAAGTTATTACAATTATAAATTGTGGCTTCATCTTGTTATTTCTTTTGTTGTTTCCGTGTAGTTTTTGGTTTAATGGAGAGAGTTTGTAAGCGTCATTCAGTCTCCCTAGATTAAAGCATTATATAAATACAAGTAAGCAAATAAACAAGTAAATAATCATGATATAAGCATGGGCTGTGTTCTAGTCACGTTAATCATAATATAAGCATGGATTACACAACAGTGAGACAAGAAGTTAATTTTGTTTATTAAGCTCAGCTTGGACTCCTCTCTGACTTGGAACAAAAGCACATTTAACATCTTGAAACAAACACGCCAGCACTTTTCATAATATGGCAAGGTTCCACTTCTGGTAAACACCAACTTCCTCACATTCCTTCTTTGTAAATAAAATAACTTATTCGTGCAACATTCAATCCTTTCAGTTTGTTTGGTTTCGAAGTTCATACTGTTCTATGGATGAAACATGCACACTAGTTTCTAAATATTCGAAGTCACCCTTGGTTGACACGGGTTTTTCTAAACTTTCACTGATAATGCTTTGGACTGTTTTGTGTCTTTAGTTTTGGATCAAATGGAAATGGAAGAAGGTGTCTTTGGTTATGTCAAAAAATAAATAAATAAAACCTTCCCATTCTATTTCAATCCAAAAGGATTGTAGTGGTTTTATGATTATACTGGTACTTTGAAATGTTAACACTGCATTTTGGGAGGAATAGACAGATACAACTTTGGATTTGTGGTAAAAGTTTCATTTTTTTTCTTTTGAGTTCTTTGCTCAATATCACCAATACCTTATAGATTGCCATGGAACCACAACTGGAAGTGGTGTCATCAAGTTTCTCCCAAACAGAAGATTAGCATTGGCTTTTTTCACATTGTGAAAAAGATGCCCCATATTTCAAAAGGAGTTCTTTAACATCACTTGCCCTTCGCAGGAGAATCTTGCTAATCTTTATATTAGCTTTGGCAAGTTTATGGGGGTAGGGACTTTATGTTTAATGTTCAAATCCATACGCTATGACAATATTTTCAATTAACATTAGGAAATTGTGGTCCATTATCCATTATCACAACTCATGCCATGGCATGTGTAGCAAATATAGTTTTGATATATTTAAAAGTTGTTTCTCCTAACCCAGTGGTTGCCACTGGGTATATCATCCAAAATTGGGTAAAAGTGATTTTTCTTTGGATAACGATACATGAACCCATTACCCAATCTTATCAGGGACATTTAAATTGATCTAAAGTATTTTACCTACATAGAATAGGAAGGATATTTTGATAGAGTGGCTTTAGCCCTCAATGTGGTCGGCTCCTGTGGAGCCATCCTGGAAAATATAAAGGGCTGGCCCACATCACTTTGGCCCAGTCTACCCAATGCGAAGAGGAAACAATGGACCAGCATAGCTTTGGCCCAGTCTATCCAATGCAAAGAGAAAACATGCCAGCAGCTTGGGGAGTAGTGTCAAGTGGCCACACCCATGCAGTCGTGGCCCACCCAGTTGACCACGCCCAGCCATCACCTCCGAGGTCAACCACAGTCCATATGTGGCCCACAATGAAATTGAGTTTGACACCCCTGCTGTATAGCATGCTGTAATTTATTTAAAAAAAAATGTTTTTGTTTAATAATTATTCTTTGAATTTCTGAATTTTTTCAGTTTAATGACTGACCATGAAATTTTAGAATAAAGCAGAACCTAAATGTTTTTAAAAGTATCACCTGCATAATCAATTTAGTCTGCACAGACATGTGTTTTATCCACAGCTGGATGTGCCAAAGCCCAGCTGATGCATCTAACTTGAAAAATATGGTTGCAGGTTCATCTAAGAATTTATTGACATTGGAATGTGATAATAGTCTCTTGACTACAGCACAAGTAAATTCTTAGACTTCAAATGTTCTTGTAAACTATTACTATAAAATGAATCCATTCCGTTTCAATGAATCATTCAGTGAAAATTTCTCATGTTTCAATTCTAGTCAATTCTGATTTCCATTTTGTTTTCAAAGCTAGTATTATACTTCTCTGAGCATATACTGCTGACTGTGCATTGTTACCAAGGGCAATGAAATAAATATTTGTTTATCCACAGGAAGACTTTTCCTGTGATAGTTCCACATAGGCATCACTAACAAAATTGATTCTGTCTAATTTTCTAGGCCCAAAATGATTTTTCACAGATTTTGTAAAAATAATGCTTCCATATTATTAACTTTTATTGTCTCATACATAAAATGATATAAAATAATACAAAATAAACATATTTTGCCATGCACAGAAATAAAACTTTAAACAAGTAGAAATTACATAAGCATACATAAACAAACAAGCAAAAACTGTAGTGTTGATGCAATTAAATGCTTTTAATTTCAAAGTGTGTCCGCAACCATGGAGTATATGATTTCAGTATGTGACTTGAGATACATGGTTTCTGGATACAGAAATGGCCTAGGGATGCTTAAGCACTACATTTAGAATAAGTGCTGCCTCTTTAAAAATAGACAACATTTTTCTTAATTTGGGAGCTTGAGCTCTACCTATTCAGCCATCTCATCTGGATTCACCTTCTAGTCTTAGACCTTTGTGCGCTGACTTAGGCCAGCTGTCAAGCATAAGTTCTCTCTTAGGGAAGTAAAAAAAAAGACTGTTTCTTTTGATGGCAAGCACTCCAAGCGTCTGGAAGAATATATACAGTGTTTAGTAAAATCAGTGGATTCTAAAGGGACAATGCTAGATCTGTGTGGGACTCTATTATATATGCAAATGTTCCCTGTTACCAGCTCTCTGATTGGCTGGTCATTTGACAGTTGCTTTGGGCTCGAGTATAAATACCCTGACAGTTGCAGGGACGTTTTGAATCGCTTGTCATCTCGCAATAAACATCTTACTCTCTGATTCCATGGCTCCTGCGTCTTTCCCTCACAAACATATGTAACACTGGCGATGAGGATGGGATCGCGATTCCGCAGAGCCTGGACTAAGATTAAAACTAAACAATAAGACAGTCGCAATGCAACCAAGCAAACGCAAACAGAAAATACTTTGAAGACCTGTCAGAGCTGCAGCAGCAGTTGCCACCGCCTCAGGTTTCGCCTCCGATCAAGCCAACCTGAGTAGATCCACAGGCACGGACTCCTTCAGTCAAAGGGACGGGCAACCTATGCTTAACCTTGGCTGGAGACGTCGCCTCTGCTCAGGGACGAGCTACGAATCGTGTTGGCTCAACCGTGGCTGAAGCTGCCTGTCTGCCTGACTCTCTGCTGCGAAGATCTACCAGACACAACTTTACAGTCTATCCGGTCTACTGTTTGCTACTGTTACAAACGGTCTTGTTGCAATAAACATACTGTTTCTAAGACGCCTCTGATTCTTCTTGTAGCGATCTAACACAGCCTTCCAAGAAGAAGCTTCTGACAAGCCTGCTGCACAGAAGCCATCTAGCCGATCAGAAGCCTGCCTGCTGCCTTCCAAACAATCTCCGCTCTCTAACTGGAGCCTCCGCTGCTCCACCTGCATTACAAAGCTGCCTACCTCCCAAGGCCACCTGCCTTACAAAGCTGCCTGCCTCCCAGCTCCACCTTCTGCAAGGTTTACACGCTGACTCCACTGCTGACCAACAACCGGGAGAACCGAGGCCTGGCGCTGGACGGGAAGCTGAAGCACGAGGACACCAACCTGCCTCCAAAAAAAACCAAAGTTACCGACAGGCTTGGACTTTCTTTGCACACAAAGCAAATAACTGGGGGGGAAGGAGAGTGTTATATATGCCAATGTTAGAGGAGTGTTGAGTATGCAAATAACTGGGGGGAAGGAGTGTTATATATGCAAATGTTCCCTGTTACCAGCTCTCTGATTGGCTGGTCATTTGACAGTTGCTTTGGGCTCGAGTATAAATACCCTGACAGTTGCAGGGACGTTTTGAATCGCTTGTCATCTCGCAATAAACATCTTACTCTCTGATTCCATGGCTCCTGCGTCTTTCCCTCACAAACATATGTAACATATATCACAAGCACCAAGGAACCAAATACAAATCCCTCATTGCCGCTATCCAATAGCAACTCTATAACAATATAATATCGTACCTCCATTTCCCAGTGTACTGAGTCACTCCAGAAATATTTCATGTTCAGTGATCTTAAAATCTATTGAGAGTGCTAGTAGAAATGACATAGTAGCAATCCCCCTATTTGTCTTCAAGAAAAAATAATTTATCAAGGCAACTAAGGCTATTTCCATGTTTTATGTAGGCTTGAAGCCGGGTTTAAATGGATAATTGGCTTCTTCCAAGCCCAGCTTTAGTTGAACGTCTCTATTTTCTCCAACATCTTGCAATTGATTAGTAATTTTCTAACCTCTGGGATCAGGGAAGAATCCACTCTCCCTGAAAATCTTAATGGAAAATAAGGAACTAAATAATTGGTTAGTTGAAAGTGAATATATTGTATTCATTGCTAAGCCATTCCTGTATCTAGAAACCATGTAAGTCAAATCACATACTGAAAACATATACTGATTCAACAACTACGTTGTATGAATGTGAACACATTTTGAATTTTTTTAAAAAGATTATAAATACATCAGCACTACAGTTTTTGCTTGTGTTTTTTAATGAATTTTATTCTTGTTTAAAGTTTTTGTATCCTTTGTTTTTATGTATGATAAATTGTTTTTTCAATCATTTTATGTTTGAATTAATAAACATTTAAAAATATAAAATAGGAAGGTGGTCAAAATCTATCATATGGTGGATGCTTTGTCTAGACTCACCTTCTTTTACATGCATTGACACTACATACACATACAATAAAAATAAGGCTTCATTTGGAATGCTGTGCTAGCCATATTGTAAATTCTCTGTATTCTGTACTGCCTCTCACATAGTAGCCATGATTAAGACCAACAGAAAATATATGTGGCTCAAGGTTGAAAGGTGGGATACTCGATGCTCTCTAAGCGTGGTTGTTTCTTGTAGATGTTTCATTACCCATCTAGGTAATATCATTAGTGCTAATGAGTATTGGGTTTGCTCTCTGTTTATTTATGGTAGATTACCCTGCCAGTTTTGGTGGAAGTGTTTGTTTTCTCCTTGGTAATTTATTGATTACAATATTGTTTTCTGCCTGGTTGTTTGTCTGGTGTTAATTCCTGCTTATCTGAGCGTTGGCTGCTGGTGAAGATGTGTTTTGGTCTTTTTGTTTTTTTCTTATCACTTTTTTGTTGTCTCTAAGAGACAATATTGATGATGTTACTTAACTGGGTAACGAAATGTCTACAAGCAAACAGTTCAGAAAACACCAAGGACTCTACTTGATTAAGACCCTCTTATTGTCTATGATCAATTATGAGATTCTAAAGAGAAGTCTGGCTGACTTACATGCTTCTTATTCTATGGAACTGAAGACATACCTGTTTTCCCAGGCTTTCTCCAGCTAATATCGATTCCAGGATTATAATGTCTTTTAGATGTTCTACTCTATTGCTTTTATTTTTTAAAAAGAATTGTTTCTTTATTTGGCTTATTGAATTTATTGTGATGACTCAATCTAAATTATTATTTTCTCACAAATCTGTACTTCTGGAAAAAGTACAGTATATACATAAATTAATGAAACTAATTAAAATAATAAAAGGGCTAAACTTTCATTAAACCTTTGAATGATAATATTGGAATAGTCATCATTCTTCCTTATCCCTTATTTAAGTTGAAGCTTATTATAAAAGATGAAGGTCCTGGATCCATTTGCTAACAGAATCAGCTTGGAAATTGATTTTCTAGGACAGTTTGTGATTCTTTGAACT
This sequence comes from Thamnophis elegans, assembly GCF_009769535.1. Lineage (NCBI taxonomy): Eukaryota > Metazoa > Chordata > Lepidosauria > Squamata > Natricidae > Thamnophis > Thamnophis elegans. Next base: position 94,553,327 of record NC_045544.1, on the reverse strand, counting down.
TAAGCAAGAATCCAATTCATATAAATGTAATGGACATTTCAAAGAGAATGCATGCCAATATTGAGCCTTTCAAGAAAACATGAATCAGTGGCTGGTGAGGCGACTCAAATGTCTCCTCTCTTATGCCATCTGACACATAAAGCTGATAATATCCTTCTGCACAGGTGCGAGTTGAGGCCACTTGTAATCTAATGTGGCAAAATGTGTTTCAGGCCAGTCTGTGGTTGCTGTCAATATTCTGTGGGAACAGTCATAGGTCACACATTTTTTTATACTGTAAATTGGTGAGGTAGAAGACCAATGATGCAAGGAAGGCTCATATGACACAACAAACCACTGCAGCTGTTGTTTTGCTTTAGCCATTTCCTTGCTTCAGCTATTAAGCCAACTCTCTTTTGGACTTAAAAAGGTTATGCTTTCATTAGTGAGTGTATGCGGACTCCCCAAACAAGTAGAAGATTGCTGGGGACCAAAAAAGAAAGAAAAGAAAAGACACAGCCGTGATCAAAGCAAACATAAACTTTTCAGACTGCCTTCACCCACTAGGCAGATGCACTTGAAGAATAAAATGTTAGTAATAGAAACCATTATTTTATATACAGTAGAAGAAGGGAAGGGATCATTTAAAATTCATTTGCAACATTTGATTAACAATTATTTATTTATTTTATTTCCATCCCACCTTTATTATTTTTACAAATAATTCAAGATAACAAACATATTCAACACATTCTCCTCCTCCTATTTTCCCCACAACAACCTTGTGAGGTGCATTGGACTGAGAGAGAGTGACCAGTCTAAAGTCTCCAGCTGGCTTTCATAGCTAAAGCAGGTCTTGAATTCACAATTTCCCACTTTCTAGTAGTGCCTTAACCACTAAACTGGTGCCTTAATTGCTCCCTTCCTCCCCACATTTCAACTGTAAATTATTACTATTATTGTTTTTTTATTGCTTTACCATTTTAATGTTTTCTGGTTTTTAATAGTTGTAAGCTGCCCAGAATTATATCCAGATGAGATGCACAGCACACAATCTAATAAATAAATGATTAAATATAAAAAGGATTTGCAAGTAATCAATTTAGGTAGCGGAGAAAAGTGATCAACAGTGTGACACAATAATGGTATCATAACTTTGGAGCTCTGGACCTAGTCACTACTTGGTTTGATTTTTCCAATTCTTAGCATATGATGCCACTTCCAATGAATGAGTTCGGTGGAGATGTGTCCTTCTCTAAAGAAAACAATTGCTTAATAAATAAATCAGTGCCAGAAATAATTTTCCCCAGAGGCAATAAAACATCTTCCCTATCAGAACAGATGAATACATTCTGACACCAACACATTTTAAATAAATAAAACTGTTGTCATCTATCAAAATGAAAAGTAGGTCAGTAACTTCAGAAGAAAAGTTCTTTGTCCAATGTATAATTTGTTATTATATTATTGTATGTTCAAAATAATGTCAATTCCTATATATATATATATATATATATATATATATATATATATATATATATATATATATATATATATATATATATATATATTTAATTTGTGCTGATAAAGCACAAATTAAAAAAACAGAAATATAACAAAGGCAACAGTAAAAATATTGGGTTTCTGTCGTGATGGACTCTTGTGACGAGCCAAAGGACAGATGATGGAAGCAGTTAGCTTCCTCCCATAATTGGGGCTTACCAGGGGTTGTAAAAAATCATATATATATATATATATATATATATATATATATATATATATGTATGTATGTATGTATGTATGTATGTATGTATGTATGTATGTATAAAAATTACAAAATACAATTAAATACTTTGAAAAAAATCAGCATTCTGAGACCGGTTTAAATAGCCACTTAAATATTCTTCTTTCCAGAAAAGGTCATTCTAAAACCCTTCATGGAGCACTTCGACTTTGGATGATCCAAGTGTGACAGATTAAAAAGATAGGAACATGCAGGTATGAGTAGGGAATGGAAGTAAGGTATAACCTGATCTGGAGACAAATTAAAGCTCTGAGTGGGCGTTACAATCTGCTTATGATGGGGTCTTTTTATCAAAGTAAACTTTAATTCAGATATTGTCCTAGAAAAAGTTAGGTTGTTGCATTGGAAAGCACTTTTAAAAAATCAGAAAATGAGACATGAAGGAGCATTATATACAGAAATCTGAATGGCTTTTGCCATAATGACTGTGAGAAAACTACTGAAGACCTGGTTATTCCCCCAGTTCTTGGGACCCATTGATGATGAGATTCTGTTCGACAAGTATTTGTTTATATCTTTGTCTCCTGTGATTTATTAAATTGTACAGTTCTTATTTTTTAAAAGGTTCCCAGTCATCAGTGGTTAGGCAAACAAAAAAACAAACAGCTTTTTTGAATGAATGAATGAATGAATGAATGAATGAATGAATGAATGAATGAATGAATGAATGTGTCAAGGTTCCAAGTAACACTTGGAATATAAAACATGGCTTCCAAGTCTGACAGAATGAATGAATGAATGAATGAATGAATGAATGAATGAATGAATGAATGAATGAGAAGTGGCTGAAACAAAGTACATTACTGAATTCATTGAATCTTTTTTCAGCATGTACATGGCTGATTGCCTGGGCTAACTTATTTTCAGGCAGATTTTCTTTTTCAAGGAACAGAAAAAGCCAACAATAAAAACATATTCCAACCAAGGTATTCTTTTACTTCCACACATACACTTCAAATATCATTCTGATTTTCAGACATACTGTCTCCTGACCTTTGACACAGAATAATCCTGGAGACCAAATAACACATTATTCCCCCTTCTTACTTCAGACCATATGTTTAACTATCCTATAGTTAAATAGAACCTATATACTAGGTACATTTACCAAAGACACAAATCCTTTAATTTCAAAATTGTGACTATTTACCCACTGCTTATAAGATTCCTCTACTTTGTATGATGTATGGAATTTTAGTGCGATGTATGATCTTAGAACACACTTGGTTGTAGGCAATGAAATAATGAATTAACCAGATGTTTAGAGAGAACTCATGGAAATAGAGCCATGATAAAGACATAATGTACTTCAGTCATGTTTAAATTATTTGTCATGAATTCTGTAGTGCTCACTTTGCAAGAGTCAAAGGATCACAACTTTTATTTATTATTTACATATTAGATTTTTATCCTACCTTTGTCAACACTTTTCCTCCTAATCATTATGACATTTTATACCACAGAAGGGACTTATTAGAACTGAAATTCAAGTTTACATGCTATTTTTTTTTCTAATTTGACATTGTCTTAGAATGGAATAGCCATTGCTCAACTACCTCTCCCATGGGTATCCACTGGAGAATTGTTTTATATTTTTCCTTAGATCCCAGTTGGATCCAGTATTCAAACTTGATTTTTATGATCCTATTTGGTTTAGTTTTCAGAGAATTAATCTGCCAATAGGTTTGCAGGTGTAGGTAAACAAAATGTCTTCATCCCTTTCACAAAATCAACTTCCAACATGACGTTGGGTTGAAAAGAACAAAAAGCAGTTTTCTGGGAGGGCAGACAAACTGCGTTCCACGTAACAGTGGATGGATAGGGAAAGGAAAACCTTTGACTGCAAAGAAAAATGCAAAAGATGGAGGAGAAAGGAGAAATAATTGATGCTTTCTTAACCCGAGTGCACTCTGTATGAAAAGCAACTTTCTTAGCAACCCTGTTTAGAGTTTGTTGCAAGCCAGGCTATACCACATAAAGGAAATGAGGGTTGTGCTGTGGAGGGCAAAAGGTGAGCTTGCCTTGTTGATTCAAAAATGGAACACCAAGAGAACTTATAATATGCCATTATGTCTATGGTTTCCAACTTGAACTCAGCATAAATTATTCCAGGAATGTTTGCACAGTCTCTTTTTATATCTCCCTGGCAAGGCCTATTTTGATTGCAAGGCTTCATTACTTTTCTTTTTTTATCAACTTTACTTCTCCCGTGAAGATAATCTTTTTTTTTTGTTGTTATTGCAATTTTTTTTTCAGAGAAAGCCAAAATAAAACATACTTCACCACTTGTCAAAGCAATGAAGTAGGCTGCAGAGGAAATTCCTGTTTATTTAAGGAATGGGCTGTGACTTGAAAGAAACAAAAGAGAAACGATGGCGATGAAAAAACATGTACTAACTTTCTACTTGCTTCGTAATTTGTAAAATATGGTTTGTATTTACATAGAAAAATTAAAACATGTCCTTTCTTTGTTGAATATAAAATGAATTGATAGGTGAATTGACTACTTAAAAATATGGATGTGTTTGTTGTTGAGATAAAAGTAGCAGTAAAGCTTTATTAAAAGTTAAAGTATGGTAGTAACAAGCATATCCGTCATTGCTTACTTTAAGTTCCTTGACTGAAGTGATGCCATTTTGATCACGAATCTGTGATCCATAATATTGAACTCCATCTTTGAAAACATCTTAATAAAATATTACATTTTCTGTGAAAACCACACAGAACAAATAAAAAACCCTCTGAAAAGCGGTTTATTTTGGGTATATGCATATAAACTGTTTTGGCTTATATACTGGTCTATTTTGAAGACTGGGCATTTTACAAGTAATAGCATAAAAATTTACTTTAATTCTTCAGATTCCCCTTCTTTCCCATTGTTCCTCTATCGCTTTTCCCTTTTTCAGAAGCACATCCCCCTGATTCAAGAGGACAGTCCAATCAGCTTATCATGCTTTGATCCAATTTTTTTTTTTTTTTTTTTTTAAACTTGGCAAATTGAAGATACATGAACTTCAGGTCCCCAAATTCCCCATGCTGACTGGGCAAATTCTGGGAATTGATATCCAAACGTCTTCAAGTTTGGCTGATGTCCTCCTCTTGTCTTCCTCCAGCAAACTTGATTTCATTTTAAAAGAAATAAAACACATTATAGAAAATATTGCCTAATTTATCATATGGCTAGATTAAACCAATTTCATAATTCCTCATTTGACTCATATGTACGTGGGAAGTTCTACCAAGGTTCCTGATAACTTGGAAAGTTGTTATGCACCTTGACTTTTGGGTAACATTTTCTATGCTGAGTTTATCTTAGATATTGGGACCCTAAACTTGAGAATAATGTTTTTTTATCATCAATGGGTTCTTTGAAATGCTTCTCCTATGTTTATTCCCTTATGACTATCATATCTACAGAGTCATTAAAGTCACATATTTCTTTTTTTGATCCTGCAAACTGTTATTATTGAAATTAGGGCCAAGAAAACCTCACACTGATGGGTGATGGGAGTTCCTTCCCTTAAATGCTGTCATCTAATGGGATCTTGGCTTCTCTGTATCCCTTTGGAATAGACTCCCATCTAAGATGTGAGAGGCCTGTACCCTATTACAAGGTCATAAGAACCTGAATTTTCCCCTAAACATTGAGCTAGAATGGTATTTGAGTCAGAAGGTTAATAGTCTGATTGAGCTAACACCTGTGGGAAGGAATGTTTGGTTTTTAGTCTTTTTCTTTTTTGGTTGTGGTGAGCTGTGTAGTGTCATTGTCTAAGATAGTTGGCCATGTTCTTTAAATAAAATATATACAAACCTGATATCACAGTGCTATATGAAATAAGAACCCTTTTGTCCATTTTTGTTCACAATGCATATATGTCATTATCATATCAGATGCTGATGTCTTTTCAAACTGCATGTCTGGCCTTTATAACCACAAAACACAAAAATAATGTGGCAACTATTTTATCCCAGGAAGGACATGCTTGCAATGTTTGCAGTTTGAATTCAAATACTATTGTGTTTCTCAAAAATATGACCTACCCCCAAAATAAGCACTAGTGAAGGAGTGGGCATGGCCAGCACAGGAGGCAAACCCTCCCTTCTCCAGTCATGCCGCTGGGCCCCTTAACTGTGGCCCACAGATCAGCTGATCCAATGTGGGTCGGTGAGTCTGTCTCTCCAGGTGCCTGGAGATATTTCCAGTGCACTCTGGCTATCCCAGCCCTGTCCATGATGCCAGGCAACCTTGCAGCCGAGGGTCCCTCTGTTCTGCAGCTCACCTTGAGCACGGTTTGCACTCCACTAATCGTGGAGCTCAGGTGTTGCTTAGGCTGCTGATACAATGAGGCATAAAGCCATGCGACCCATCAGAATCAGCTCCCTTGCTGCCTCTACCCTGCTGCTGCTTGAGAAAAGGACAGTCACCAAACTGGAGGCGGGGGAGGGTCAGTCCCCTTACCTGGTTGTCTTCTACCGTTTCTCAACCTGTGTGTGTGTGTGAGAGAGAGAGAGGGAGGGAGGGGGAGAGAGAGGGGGGAGGGAGCGGGAGAGAGAGAGAGAGAGAGAGAGAGAGAGAGAGAGAGAGAGAGAGAGAGAGAGAGAGATGGTGGAGAGGAAACCCTTTCAAACAGTGTTGTCTGCAATTCTTTTTACTCCCCTCTGTCATTTCTCTCTCTGTCTCTGTCTGTCTGTCTGTCTCCCATTCTCTCACACACACATTTGATCATTTGAAAGGGAGAGGCTGGGCTTTGCTTCTATGATAAGCATATGCTTCCTACAATCTTCCACAATTGCTTGTCCTTTTCTCAAGCAGCAGCAGGGTAGAGGCAGGTGGGGAGCCGATCCCGACAGGCCGCATGGCTTTCTACCTCATCGTAGCAGCAGCCTAAGCAACACCTGAGCTCCAGGCCTGGTGGAGTGCAAATCATGCTTGCCACCTTTTCCATAGCCACAAAGTGATCTTCAGAACAGTGGGGCCCTTGTGTGCAAGGTTAGCTGCCATCATGGGCAGGGCTGGGTCTAGCAAGAGTGCGCTGGAAGTATCTCCAGGAACCTGGAGAGACAGAACTCTTGGCCTTCGCTGGATCAGCTGATCTACGGACTGCTGTTAACAGGTGCAGCAGCCATGAGGTGATCACACTCACCACCTCCTGCACCTAAAAAAACCCTCCCCAAAATAAGCCCAAGTGCTTATTTTCAAGCCTAAAGAAAATAAGACCCGATCTTATTTTTGGGGAAACACGGGTATGATGGCATACTATTTCTTGGAAAACACCTACGAAATTTGCTTTCCAGAAGCATGGTGAAAATAGAATGAAGTTGGTTAACATGAGGGCCCCCTGTTTAGTAATAAGGTCAAAAACACAACAATTCTCTGACAAATGAAATGGAAAACATTGATTGCAGGTTAAGAATTATAAAAGAGGTTTAGAGGTTTAGAGGTTTTATTTGCATTTGTAGGCCGCCCTTTTCCCTGAGGGGACTCAGGGCGGCTCACAGAAAAACCAGGGAAAGGGGAAATACAACATTGAGACAACAACACATAATAAAATAATGAGCAACATGCATACAACATTCGGGCGGGGTAGAAATCCTTATCCCCAGGCCTGACGGGCGAGCCAGTTCTTCAAGGCAGTGCGGAAGGCCTGGACGGTGGAGAGGGTACGAATCTCCACGGGGAGCTCGTTCCAAAGGGTCGGGGCTACTGCTGAGAAGGCCCTCCTCCTTGTGGTTGCCAGCCGACACTGGCTGGCCGATGGAATGCGGAGGAGGCCTAATCTATGGGATCTTATAGGTCGTAGGGAGGTAATTGGCAGAAGGCGGTCTCTCAAGTATCCAGATCCACTGCCATGTAGGGCTTTATGGGTGATCAATAGCACCTTGAAGCGCATCCGGAGATCGACAGGTAGCCAGCGCAACTCGCGGAGGATAGGTGTAATGCGGGTGAATCGGGGTGCACCCGCAATCACTCGCGCGGCTGCGTTCTGTACTAGCTGAAGTCGCCGGATGCTCCTCAAGGGCAGCCCCATGTAGAGCACGTTGCAGTATTCCAGCCTAGAGGTCACAAGGGCCCGAGTGACTGTTGTGAGGGCCTGTTGTGAGGATGACAACACAAAGTGTTCCAAAATATTGTAGTGGGTGTACATAATAGAATTAAAATATTAGTTTTTTTTTTTTTTTAAATGTAGGCAGTGGTTAGAATAATTAGTACTTGTCAAATGCCTAACCCTAAAGACCTTGCTATCCATTCCTAATGAAACATTTTTTTAAATGTCATCATGACATTTTACACCACAACTTATCTAAAGAAAGATTCATTTAGGTCAAAATGAAGGCAAGAAACAAAGCTGACAAAACTGTAGCTATAAATATCTAGGTTTCTTTTCAATTGTAAGTAAGAAATAAGAGTTAAACACAATGCTTCACAAAAGAAGATATATTTGAAACTAAATGATTGAATGCTAGGACTAAGGGAAAGCTGTTCAAAATGAGAAAACAAATTCCTTTAAAGAAGGGAAGGAATTAAGTTGCTTTTAGGGAGGCATGGGAAGGCTACTGTAGATTTAGCAAAACAGACTTACTAACCTCCTGAGAACAGACTAGACTGTTAAAATAACAGATCACACTGGCAACCTGGGACATTGCCCCACTCAGAAGACAAAAAGAAGCATAAGAACTGAATCTTACTAATAACAATAATAATACTGTTTAAGTATACATTGTAATACTCTTTCAACCTCTAACATTTACATTTGTATATAAAGCAAATTGACCCAGACAATACACTGTTCACTAAGCACTTATGCCCTTTTTTCTTATATAAAGAAAAAAACTATAATTAAAAAAAGAACTGAATCTTAGTATATAAGAAGGTCTTGTATCTTACAGTTGGCAGCTGAAAGATTTCTTCTTTAACTTTAGTAGCCTTTAAAATAAACAGACTGTAACTGCATCCTTGAATGATTGTGTGAGGCTTCTATAGTTCTACTATTATCCAGGTGCAGCCTGAATTTCTTAGAAATTTGCAGGAGGGTTACACAAAATGGCTGAAGGCTTTTTCAATGTCCCCACCACACCATTCTGGCTATAATGGTGAAATTAGCTGAACATCATCATTCAACATAGACCTGAAGATTTCCCAGTATTGTAAACAAAGCCCATAGCATTACATTTATATTGCTTTGGATTTCTTCACTGAGCAGGGCCTAAGTGCTGCCTTCCAACTTTGTGAATATATTATTCTAATATCTGGATCTTATTCTATAGTTCAATTCATATTTTGATAAATATTAGGAAAACTATTCCATCACATTAAAGAGAAATGTTTGAACAATGTTTGTGAGGAAACTTTGGTGTATCAGCGTGGCAAAAGTTAAAAATAGCAAGGTGGGTGGGCTGGCTAGTATTTCTGTGTCAAAAACACTAATCCCTCCATTCTGAAAATCTGAAAAGGTCTCAGCTTTATCACCAACAGGAAATCTACATGATTTACTCCTTTATTCAACAAACCTTCTCAATATTGCTTTGATGAAAGGCATAAAGACTTTGCTGCATTAAGAAGAAGGAAAAGAGGAGACTTACTAGCTAAACTACCTTGATGTTCTTAAGCATCAGGATATATGTACATGCATTCTCATTATTTTTTGGGTTTTATCTTCTTAGAGAAATACACTCACAGCTTCAGTTAATTGTAATTTATTGAATAAGCCACAGTGCCTGAATTCACACATCACCTTAACTCATAAAATATTATTTAAAGAGATAAAGGTTTGATTCATTGATGTAAGCCTTCCACTTCTGTTTCCATTTTGGAGACCACTTGCAAATCAAGAGGTCCTGATAGGCACATGGCATCCTCTGTTCATTTCAATAGAAAATGGAGAGTGCATCTTTGTTCTTTTGAATATCTTAAGCAAACTCTAATCTTACAATGCTGCATTGATTTAATTGGGATTAAGATCAAATGAGCTGATTAAGATTTATGTGTAGGTAAACCCGTCTGTGTTTGCAATATATCCAGAATTTTTCATGCAAAGGAGAGTAAGACATGGAATGGAACTGTCAGCCCACATCCACTTACATCCATAAGGTTAAGCAGCATTGTTGATCCAATCCCATATGTCCACATGTGAGGCACATACATATGCAAAAAATATATTCTGTGACTTTCTGCTGGCACTTCAACTATCACTAATTGACTAACTCTGTAAAATACCATGTATATTCATGACACACACCTTGGTGGCATTACTTAATTTATTTTGTTGAACTCAATAAATCAAGCAGGGACAGATTTGGTTAGTACATGGGAAATAACCAAGAAATCCCAAAACTCAAGGCATAACTGCAAAGTAAAAAAATATATTGGAAGAAGACAATCCAAACCACTTACAGTATGTCTTGTTGCCAAGCAAAATTGCAATCATGTTGATGAAGTCACCAGAAATCAATCTTGAGTCAAGGGAGTTCATCTTCACATCCCATGACAGGAAGGCATCGGTCAATCAGTAAGAACTAAACTGAACTGAATTAAATAACTCACTTGGGATTATCATCGTTATATTAAATTGTAGGCAATACATTTTAGGCAGGCAGGAAGGAATTGCTTGCATAGAATTTGGAATTTCTCTTGATCCATTTAAACATTTACAAAGGTTATAAATGTTTTGAGCTTCTAGCAATCATTTGAGATTTGGTTTGTGAAATACAGTTCACTAATATGTAAATACCATTATGCTTATTATAACTCGAAATACTCCAACACATAATTTGATGTTCATTCAGTGTCTGATCTCCAGGGATATGGTGTCCCAAACTCTTTCTACATAAATTATTCTTTGTTCCCTAAATTCAACTGAATACTTTCAAAGTTTATGGCCTCCTCTTCTTATGAGCAGATGTGGAAAAGGAGACTTTAATCTCCAAATAATGGAACTGTTCTACAAGAGTTCATCCTTTCAAAGACAATTTTTTTTATAAAAAGAAGAAACCATGAAAAAAAGAAACCATTTATAATTCATCCAAGATTATCTAAGAGGTCTTTTTGGTTTGTAACATTGTCCTAACCCAGAATTTTTGGATCATTTGTACCAACTTCAAATAACAATACAATATTTCAGGGAAGGGTATCAGAGATTCTAGAAGGTGTCCATGGAAATAAAGCAACCAGAAAACTGAAGCATCAAGAATCAACATTTATAAATTCTTTGACCTATTAAGAACCTCTATCCACCTAATATTTCTTCATTTCTTCATAAATAAAAAAAAATGATTAAAAAAACCCTAATTTATTTTCAAAAAAATATACTAATGAATCAAAATCCCAGAAATTTAGGAGAAACAAAATAGGTCAGCTATTTATATTAGTTCATAGTTAGGAAAATAGAAATAATATATAAGGTAATTACTGTGCATAGTTCAAGGGCTAGTGAATGGAATGAAATTCAGTGTCTTTTTGGAATGGATCTTTTCTCTGTTCAAATTCTTTCCAATGTCTTACTTAGCATTTTAATATTCCCACAATAATCATAACACCCTGGAACTAAAATAATAACCACCTTTTAAAAAAAAGATAAAACAATATTTATTATTAAGAGAAAAATTATTGGCATATGAATACAAATCAGTCTTTTAAGGTTTTCCAAGGAAATTATCTAAATTTCAAATGATGGTCATTTGCAAAGTTCAAGCACAATTAAACTGCTATAAAGAAGATGCATCTAGTCAACAGTAGCAAGAATTTGGCAAAAACAAATAAATTAGCAAATAATCCAAACTATAGTTTTCATTGTCATTGTTCAATGGATAGTGCTTATAAATACTAACTTGTTTCCATTCTACTTCAAGTGAGGCAAAACATAATGCTTTTGAATCATTTATGATAACTTCCATAATCTGGTACATATTCTCCAAGTGGGTTGGATTTCAGCTTTCACTATCTATCAGTCAGCATGGATTTTGGCAATACTAATTGGGAAACATAGGTACTCAAGAATTATTTTGAGTATATATTTATATTTATACAATTCACGGGAGGTATACACAATTTCCTTGTGAAGAGAAATGCACAAAGTTCTTGATGTTGACACTTGAATCAAACTTCCCAGTATCTTTGGTGATTCTGCAACCTGTTCAGACCCAAACTAGGGACAGTCTTGGCTTTGCTTGAAATTGTGTTAGGACACTCTAGCACATCCCAGTTTGCAGATCTGTCAAGGACTGAGTTTTCTTTATGAAGTAAGAGAAAAATGGACTACTTTTGCAAACAGAAAAGGTCACATATATGCATTATTTATCTGAAGGAGGAATGTCCTTAAGCAGGTGAACCAGATAGCTCCATAAGACACAAAAAGCCAGGAAAAGTAGAAGCTAGTTTATTACTAAATGAAGAGCTATTATGAGCCAATTGTATGGGATTGAAATATATTTATGTGTTTATACCCAACTATATCTAATTGCACAGAAAACAAGAGAACATAAAAAGGCCTGTACTTAAGCTGCAGGTGTTCAAACCACACACCGAAATGCAAATTGCACAGCCATTGTTCTAAGCTGATGTTTTAGATATAGAAAAATGTATAATAACTATAGCCAGCTAAAAGTAATGAAAAAGCCAATCCTTCAGCTGAATGCATATCACAGAGCTAAAATAAACATCCACCAACAACGCTAAAGCAACATTTGCATTTGTCAGCTCTGATGAAAAAGAGTTTACTTTGTCTTTGCAATGGGCGCTGCCACCCCTGAAAAATCCTACAGAGAACAGCTGATTGACATGTTTCTCCAACTTCTTTTTCCTCTGAAGGATTGTTTTCATGCCATTTGTGGCTGGTCAAACCAAGCAAACTTTGGAAAGCTATTTGCAACCACACATAGTTCAAACAGCATAACTCAAACTAGGCATGGCACCGACTCAGATACCTCAGCAGATTTATCAACTGAACTTTCCATTCTATGAAGGGATGTTGTTTACTTAACTCCAGTTTAGCTGTAAGGCTAAGAGCTGAAACCAAGTATAGCCCATTTGGATTGGGCCTGATTCTACAACTGAAAAACAAATTCCAATGTTTTCTTTACCTTGATTGCCCATCCATCCCTCTCGAAACTTCTGAATGTTGTCCAGTCAGCATGTAAGAATATACCAGTTAAATTTCTAAAAGAAAATCTAGGATCAGCTGTTACAAATCTAAAGAAATTATACTGAAGTCTGACACTGACCACATAGAGAGAGATGTTTACTAAAGATAGAAGGAAAATATGGTTTCATGTTATATGTGCTCATCCAATTCAAACTGAATTCACAGGGACCAAAAAGCATACTGTGATCAAAATCCACTTTGTGAGCATTTTGTGACACAGATACTAAGAAATAATCTCCATCCAAAATGGATTTAGTTTTCTGTATGCAGTTGTTGTTTGTCCATGAGTCCTAACTGGGTGTTATATCTCTTTCCAGGGACCTCCTGCACAGTGATTCAGTTGCAATGATCTTTTTTTCAAGTTTTGTTTGTATTTCTGCCCCTACTATTTTTCAGAGTCAACGCTTATGAGAAAAGTATGCCGCGTTTAGGGCCCTGGCTTTTTAAATGATTCTGGTGTCAAAGGCACCAGAATTTCATTTCAGTTTCAGAAGTGTTTAAATTGTCTGCAAAATTGCAAAAAGAAGACCAGGGAATTTGGACTTTGCTCCATTGGTAAAAGCTTTTGGTTGTGGAAGAAAAGAGAAATGTTTAAGTATAACTTCAATATACAGTAAACTGAAGGTTATGATAGAGATTGAAAGACAGATTACTAAACATAACAATACACATTGCATACCTTATCAATATTTATTGAATAGTATTGCCAGAAAACCTCCCAAAACTCATATCCCTTCAAATCCCTCTTTAAAAAAAAACCAGTTTTCCATTGATTATTCTCTTAATTCTCATGCCAAATAAAGCAAAACAATATATTTCCACACTAATTTTCCCATACTTGTCACTGCATTTTTCTTCTTTTCTCACTCCTTTTATATAGTGTCCATCTTAAACTAGATGTTCATCAAAGTTATTTCTATTTCTCTGTAAGGTGTCATGAGCATTAACAGCAGATTAATAAAACTTATTGCAATATCAATAATGCTACCTGATTTTCATTAAATACCACTGGTACAGCATGGCCATTGAGTTCAAAAAACTAGAAAGCTTCATTTCAATTAGCCATAGTAACATTTAAAAATAGAACTTTTCAGTGTACTTGTTCAAATTCAATAATAAATGCTGTTGGTTACAATATTAATATTAAAAAAACATTGAAGATTAATTTGGAGTATTTTTGAATCCAAAAGGCGGAACACAGCTTTCTTTATGAACCTAGCTTAGTTGCTTTCCAATTCATGAATGCCCAGTAGACAGAGGAGGGAAAAGAGCTTAGAAGTGATATTTTAACCAGATGGTCTTATTCAGATTGTGCCAGAAAACAAGTATAAAGGAGAATTTATAATAAAACTAACCATATCTTCTTTTTTGTTTGTTTGTTTTTCTAGACTGAAAGCTTCCACAGTCTATATACCACTGTCCTAAAAATATCCCAATAAAAAACAGGAAACAGCAAAATAAGCAACAAATCTTACTTTAAGATCAGAGGTTTATTTCATGAGCAATTTGGAACATGAATGGCCAACATAGCAATGCAATTCTACAACAAAACTTACATTATTAAACCATTGCAATGGGTTCCAATGACTTATAGCAGGTCCTGCAAGCACTGCTATCAGGCATAGGACACCATTTTCATCTCAAGACACATTACATATACCTTCTTTTTTACTGACCTACGCATAACATAGCTTCACTTCCTTGTACTTTCTTCCTTTCTCACTGACCATCACTTTCTGTAAAAGCCCACGTACATTTGAAGCTCTCATCCACTTATTACTTTCAGTTCCTAATTTCCCACCATCTCATTCTTCCTGCTCTAAATATATCCGCTTCAAGTACAAACTTTGCAGAAAAAGCAGCACACAAGTCAGCACATTAGAAATATGTCTGGTACATTTTGCAATTATGTTAGTTTAAAACTTTGGTTCAATGAGGCCTACAAGCCCACTCCTAGACCTTATTACCTGCAACTTTCCAATGGATATATTTCTCTTCTCACACCACTTAAATATTTACTTCTAGAGCTAACATTTTCCTATTTCAAGGGGATTTTACATGAACTCTTTAGCCAATATTCTAGCCAAATAACAATTCAAGTAGAGCTGATAGGTCTTCTAGTTCAGTCCCCTGCTCAATTAGGAGACCCTCTATACCATTTCAGGTAGGTGGCTGTCCAGTCTTTTCTTAAAAACCTCAAGTGATGAAGTACCTACAACTTCTGGAAAAAAAACCTACCTCTTAATTATATCTTAGTTTACAGAGAATATATTTCACTGCAGAAATGATGGAGAGATTTTCTTTCATTCTTTTGTTTCCTTTTTACCATTTTCCTTTAAAATTCTTTGCTAAGGAATGTGAACTGCTTGCTAGCATATATTATATACAAGAGATTGAGAAGTATGTATTTTTAATCAGGTGGGTGTGGGAGCAGAGCTGCTTGATAGAAAAAAAATAACCTTCAGTTCAACATTTTCCCGAGATTGCAAGAACTGGAAGACAGTTGTTCTACCTTTCCTCGTTCTTGCAATTCAACATCCCCCAAACACTTGGATTCATTAATCAAAGTTCAGAGATGAGACTTTGCTTTCTGAAATGAATAATCCTTCTGAATAAAGCCCTTTCCATCTCCACCTGGCTCTATGATGGAACCAGAGGAATACAGAAAGCTGCTTGTTTACTGAATCGGAGCCAAGAGTACATCTAGTTCAAGATTTCTGTGCTAGTCTCCAGGATTTCAACAGCTCTGAAGGAGGAATGTTTCTCAGTCTTATCTGTTGAGCTGGAATGTGGAATGTCCTTGTGATCTTAAGATGATTTTGGATTTGAAGAGAAGGAAGGCAAAAAGAACCATGTTCAGGCATTCTAATGACTGACATAATAATGATGAATTATCTATTTCTAACTTCTTCTCACAGAAGCTCTATGAGAATTGTGATTTGCAAGAGTTCTAAATTCTGCATATGGGGCAGTTTTCAGGAATGTCCATGAATACAGGAAACTCCATACTGCTCTTCATTATATCATCTGAATGCACAATTGTACATTTAGTTTAGAAATGGTGAACACTAGATGTGTTCAAGCAAAGGATGGGGATGTTTTAATGTGGATTCTTGCACTTACTCCAATTCTACAGTTCTAGCCATCCATTGTCCTCACTAAATTGGTAGATACCCTTCATTTCAATTAAGATGAGCTTTAAAATGTTACTGCTATTCCTCTGCAGTCTGGGCTAGCTGAATCTGGAGTTCCCTAGTCTAGAAAGATCAGAAGGCTTTTTCAGAATAATAAAAATTATTAATTTAGCACAAACTTTCATGAACTATAGCTTACTTCATCATATGCATACATGAATTGTACTTCACAAAGACTTAGGTCTTTTACATCTAGAATTCTATTCTACTTACTGAAATTGTGCTTTAGAGGTGCTAGCAGATGTCTTCTAATTTTTGGCTGCCGTAGACTGAAACAACTCTGCAGAGTCCCAAAAGAAAAGTGTTTTAAATTGCTATTCTTTTTGCAAAATAAACTAAATTGGGAAAAGGAGTTTAGTTGCAACAGTTCAGTCATGAATTTGAAGAGGAATAAAATTGATTTCTCATTGCTTATAGAAAGCTAGGATTCTATCCTGTGCCTTTCTTAATAGATTATTGGTATTTTGATGATAACTCTTATAGGATTTTTCCTCCCTTCCTCAAGATTCTGATATTGTTTATATACCAGGTCTGCTGGTTATAGGAGACCAATATCGCACAATTTATTTTGACTGTTCAAGGATTATCACTTGGGAAATGCATATGACATACTAATTTAATTTTTCAAGGCACACACTCTTCCCTTCCACAATACAGGGGTGTGCACACATAGCACACTGTTGGATAAAGACCGGTAAAAGTGTTTTTAACATCAAACAGAAAAGAAAAACACTGAAATAAACCATGGTGAATAAGTAGAATATAATTACTCTGAATGAATTGGGGGAGAGTGTAACTGAATTTCCTTTAAACTCAGAAATTCCTTGCTCTGGCATATTTCCTGTCATGTCATTTAAGAAACTCTCATTCAATTATTCTGTATTTTCCACTACTAACTAGGTGGCAAATAGATTTGCCACCTGGCTGTTCTTTTCCTTCCCTCCAACTAATGGACTGGGGGCACTTCTTTCTGTACCAATCCAAGAAAAACAAAGCTGTAGCCAGAAGTGCATGAAATATTTTTAAAGAGGTCTTTAACAAACAGAAATAAATGCTGTGTACAACTCAAGTTTAAAGACATTTTTAGCTTAACCTCTTCAGAATTAACTTTGAAATACTCATCAAAATTAAAATTTCCAGAGGAAGGATCAGAAATTACAGCTTCCATTAAATTCTGCTACTTCCTGTTCTTTTTCCTACAGTTTTCCCTTCTGGAATTGTTTTCCACCCATTTTTGCAATTGGTTTTTGCAAGAATCTCAGCCTTTTTGAGATTTTATTTCCTTTTTGTTAATTGAATGTAAAAAAAAAGCTGTTCCTTTTAAGCCACTTACTCTAAAATAATCACATTAATATCATAAATTATGTCTATTTTAGAATTCAGATTAACGATGTGCAATGTCTGTTATACTCCCTTACACTGAAGTTTATCAGGTAGTACGTGATGAGAAAAATAACACTCCAGAAGAAAATGACAGCATCATTTGCCATCAAAGTCTAGAAAGCAGAGATATGACTGAAAGATATGAAAGCAAAGATATCCCTCATTTTTCCTAAATTGTCCATCCTCTCAAATCTTTCTACCCATCTAAAAGTCTATGCTTAAAGAGGTAATTGCAAATCTGACCACAAGGATGAATTTGAGGGCATCCTGTCAATCACGGATTTCAATATAGGTAATGCTCAACTTACAACCATTCGATTAGTGACCTTTGAAGTTACAGCATTGGAAAAAAATGACTTATGACCATTTTTCACATTTACAACCATTGCAGCATCCTCAGGGTCATACAATTGCAATTCAGATGCTTGGCAACCGAGTCATATTTATGATGGTTGCAGTGTCCTGGGATCATGTGATCATGTTTTGCCATCTTCTGCAAGCCAAATCAATGGGGAAGCCAGATTCACTTAACAACACTGCAATGATTCACTTAAGAAAATGTAAAATGGAGAAAAACTCACTTAACAACTGTCTCACTTAGCAACATAAATTTTGGACTCAGTTGTACCTCTACCTGTACTCTGCCTACTTCCCAACCTAAATAATATATCAGTATAATTGTGACCTTATTCTGATGACATATTTTTATTGAGGATTTTAAATCTGACAGACATCCAACCTGCTGTATGACTTAAATACTCAAACTTCTTATACTGATATTTTATTCCAAGTCTGAACAGAATGCTTAGCTTTTACAATACATAAGTTACTTGTGGGCTGTCTATTCATTTGAAATTGTGTTCTATGGCTCAGCAAATAAAAAAAACAAAGGAAGGAATTCTTGGTTCTTATATGGTCTGTTGATTTAGAAGGAGTACAGATGAGAAATGGGAACATTTCTCCCTATATTTACCATCTCTCTACGCCTCTAGGAAAAGAATCCATTGGTTTTGTTTTGATTGATAGATCTATCAACTTTGTGAGTTGTTACAAACATTTCAGCAGATACCATAGTTCAAGAATGCTCAACAATGTTTTTGATTAGCAAAGAATGCACAAATGGAATTCTTCCAGTAACAACATTTGTATTCTGAACAGAATTTTTGGCCCCCCAAAACACCCTTTCATAAACTGTCAGTTCTGAGTCTTATTATTACGACTTTGGTTTTATCTTTCGCTACCCTTTTGAAATTGTCCAAAAACTAACTAATTGTATGTCAAAATAAAGGAGTCTATCATGCTAGTTGTCATTTTGGTAGGGAATCTTGCTAGAGTCAGAATGCTTCGTTACTGCATTGTTTTTCATTGTGAGGTGTAACTTATGTTGACTTTTGCTTTTACAGACAGACTCCAAAGTGGTATGAAAAAAATATCACTCCCGCAGGCTTATATTGTGGAAGGATTTTAGCACAATTCTCTATAGTACTTAAGAATATATGCTGAATGTTTCCATAAGGATATTTATAACGTTGCATCTTCTTGGACATCCTTGGTTTCCTTACAATTATTTTGGCTTTGAAACCTTATTGATGTTCTCCCAGATCCTAACTGGATTTACCAGAGATTCTATGTACTGAATTAGAATTAAGTTCATGTTTGCAATTACCTCTTCATTCAAATGTCAAGAATGTATCAGTATCTTAGCCTTTGCTAAAATATGATCTTAGCAAAACCATAGATAATTATTCGATGACATCTGAAATTAACCCATTTTCTGTAACTCTTTGGTACCATTTAGTGGGCATCCAGATTTATGTAAGCCAGATTCGGCAACCCCCTATCTAAATCAACAATGAATATGGCCCTTTCTAGGTTGTATGTATAGTGGAAGTCCATGAATCCCTCATCATTAGCAAGTTGACTAAGACTGGTGACCCAACATCTAAAAAGCCAAAAGGATTTGTATACTTGCTTTCAACAGTCCATAATTTCTAAGCAACCACCTTGATTTCTTCTATATTCATGATATCAGTATGTAGACATTTTGCTTTCAGCTGGCCCCTTTTTTCTACAGTTTTTCACTTTTCCAAGCTTCAGGAAAAAAAAATATTTCTTAATTGTATATCTAAAATATTCCAGCTTTAGGTTCATTATTAGTTTTTTCCTAGTGAATTGGCTGGTTTTATTTCATGTACCACTGAATTGTTCTTCTTGTTATCTAAGTACTTCCAACAATTTTCTCCATCACCATAGTTCAAAGGGACTGATTCTTCATTCTGCCTTTCTGATGGTTCAGCTTTCAAGCAATATGTTATGACTAGAAAGATCCTGGACGTTAGAAAACATATCTTTTTTGGCAGTATAATGTTTCTACCGCTGAATATTTTGTCTAGAATTGTCTTAGTCTTTCTTCCAAAAAGCAAACATATCTTTAATTCAAGGCTACATTACTGTTGTTGTAAATTTCTGAGCCTTAAATAAAATGTATTACTACTTCTATTAGAAAAATGCTGACTAAAGTATTTCAAGAGTAGATTTATACATAGATAGCAAAGAGAGTTAGAAGGTTATCTTTTCTTTTCAATTATATATGTATTGATTTTATTTAAATTTATTTTGTTATTAGTTTTCTAAATAATCCTATATATTGATGATGTGCCACCTATTGATGGTGTACCATTAGCAACCACATCCTGATTTTCTCCAGGATGATCCAGGTCCTTCAGGACTTTAATATGTATTCATCACTGCTGTAATTGAGTCTACCCACCTAGCTGTTGTTATTCTTTTGTACCTCTCTCTCTTTATTTTCATTTTTCCCAGTGTTAATAGACCTCTCAAGAGAGCTCTGTGCCCAAAATATGATAAGTTGAGCTAGAACTCTGGATTGATCCCTTATTTTTTTATTTTTTTATTTATACATTATATTCTCAGGAATCTTATCCAACACCAAAGTTCAGAAGTGTCCATTCAGTCCAGCTTCATCAAAGTCCAACTTTTACCCACATAGATCTACTGCCTGCACAATTCAGATCTTACAGATGTGTAGACAAAAGGTGGCATCCAAATATCTTTTCCAAGGAGTCTATTGCTACTCTATCAAGTGCTATTCTGTGGGATATCTCTGACCTGCTGGTCCTTTTACTGTTGATAGTCAATGTTAAATAGCCAAGATATTCATTGCTTCTCCATTGTAAGGCTGGCCATTGCTGTTGTCATTCATTCATTTATTTAAGCTTCATTTTTTCACTATGGTCCTTCACTTTTACTATTAGAGGGGAGACAAGTGAAACTTGTCTCACTCTATTGCTCATTCCCATTTACAAACTTGTCTCATTCCTTCATTGCATCTCTCCAGAGAGCAGTCAATCTGTTGTATCATATTCCATCTGAAATGTGGCTTCTTGATCTGGGTGCACGTGTTGACTGAGGATAGTGAGATATTCTGTGATTCTGATGGTCCCAAGTACTTTAGACAGCTTTACATAATGAAGGAGTTACAGGTAGTCCTTGCTTAATGACCAGTCATATAGTGAGCATTCAACGAACCCTTCAAATGGTACTTAAACACAGTTCTGAGATTTTGATGGCCTCTCTCTCTCTCTCTCTCTCACACACACACACACACACACAGAGAGAGAGAGGGGGAGAGTCTCACACAATCATATTATGGATGCTTGGCAATTGTTCACATTTAATGATCATGGCATTTCCTTCACAACTGCCACCAAAAAAGGTCATGAAATCAGCCACCATCACATGGTGACACGCTTAGTGACCACCATGATTTATGACTCATAAGTTGAGGACTACTTGTATGAATTTATGTTGGTATTCTTTGGCATTCTCAATTATCCAACATGCATCAGCAGTAATATCTTTTGTTTTTCAACCTCTTCCAACCAAGAATCAAAGAAAAATCTCTTTGCTATGTCTATTTATGGCTAGTAGCTGATGATGTCTGTTTAGAAAGCACCAGATCTGTGTACATTGCAAAAATGCAACAACTGTAAAGAAAGAAAGTTGTAAGGGAGAATGATTAAGATACACAATACAGATTAGATTGAAGATCTTAAAAAAAGATGAACTGTGTCTAGGACAGAGGTGTCAAACTCAATTTCATTGATGGCCGCATAATGGTTGTGGTTGACCTCTGGGACTGAGTGGGCGTGGATGACTGGGTGGGTGTGGCCAAATATGGGGACATGCCAGCTTGATGCCACTCACTGGGTGTGGCCAACTGGGTAGGTGTGGTCAGCTTGATGCCACTCCCCATACTGCTGGCATGTTTCCTCTTTGCATGGGTAGACCAGACCAAAGCCACACTGGCCTGATGTTTCCTCTTCATATTAGGTAGTCCGGGCTGAGGTGACATGGGTAGATCAGGCCAGTCCCTTACATTTTCCAGGATGGCCCCACAGGCCGAATCGGCCCGCAGGCCTTGTGTGTGGCACCCCTGGTTTAGGAACTGATTTGTACTTTGGAAGATCTTAAATTCTGTTAAATACAAGAAAATATTTCTAGAACTGAGGGAGGATATCTTCAAATGAATAAACAAACTGTCTAAATGTTCTTCTATCAGCCAGAGAGCTAGAACTATTATTTTACTGTAAGCCAAATAAAAGTTTATTAAAGGCTTATAATGTCTTCTTTTAAGATACTAGCCAAATTTTGTCCTGGCAGTTATTTTCTAAGGTTGCGAATACTGTTTGAAAAAGTATATCAGAGAAAACCTTACTTTAACTGAATATAACATTCAATGTTTCTTTACTAGTGTTACCCTTCAAATAATGCCAGTTTGGTTCAGTCCTAGCAACTCTAATTGTAACTCTGGTTTTACTATTTTGCCAGTTCTGAACATTTTTATCATAAATCTTGACTTGGACACACAGATTTTGAAGTCAGCAAAACCAGCTTTAATCCTATAATTACTACCATCTCTACATGTTCTTTCCCCATTCTTCTCACATAGCATTCCTCTCAGCAAACTATAAAACTCATATTAGGTTTCCATTCTCTACATGTGCAGAAAATGAATGTATTCAATGTAGAAACAGAAATAAATCATAGCTAAAGCTTCCAGTTAAACCAATAAATACAATAAAAGCTGTGATGCATAAACTGTATATCAGCAAACAAATCTAAAGGTTAATTTCCTATTTACAGTTTCAAAAGTTCTTTGTAGTTGCTCTAATTCTAGGATTTGACAACCCTCTGAAGTCTGTTTTCCCCAAAACTTATCTGAAGCAACTGAAATGCTTCCCTGATATATTAAGATGTCACCAAATTCTGGTTATGACATTTTGGTTTGGAAACATATTCCCTAAACCACAAAGGGGCAAGATAAATGCATGCTGACAGATATGCCCAGAAATATCCAGTACATTTTCATGTAAACAGTGATCTGACTGAAATTTTATTCTTAAGTTTTAACTGCAGTAAAAATTGAGTCCTAGAATTCAATGCACTGTAATGCAAGTATAAAGCTAAGAATTTTTCTCTTTAAAATTGTATTATCAAGGATAATATGTAGGAGCGGGATTAAATTAATTGGCTGTGAAAATAAATAGAATGCTGCGCAAATGTTTCAGCATTGAGGAAGGAGAAAAATAAGGTAATTTAATAGGGGAAAAAGTATAAGTAACACTTGTGCAGATATTAGAAACATAAGGATGTGAATGTACAATAGGTAAACAATAGTTAGTGGCTGAGAACCCAATGATTTGCAATAAATATTAGGATACATGATTCAACTAGGTATAGACCTAGTGTATCAAAGATCAAGATAATATTTTAGAGAAGCAATGAACTTGTTTACATTTTTCTATAAAAGTAGAAGCAAGTAGATAAAATTGTGTTTCTTGTAGAAGGTTTACTATAAAGAACATATGTGTGAAGAATTTTTTATTTATGCAAATGCTTGCAGAAAGGGAGTGCCTAGCATGTTATCTGTTTTGAAGAATTAGTAATTAGTAAAGAAGCAAAAGTGGCTCTGAATAAGAATGTGGGCTTGTTCCCTTTGATAAAAGAAAATGGGAACTAAATATGTGAATAAGTTAAATTCAATAGGACTGGGACACTTACATGTGATAAATGAAGAAATGGAATAAGAAAGAATATACTGAATTAACATGAGCTGAGGATAGAAGTGAGCAAGCAGAATGAATGAAATCCACCAAAGAAATTATGAATGAGGATTAAATTGCAAAACAAATAATACACCAAATAAATTATGATCAAGGACAAAATGGTAAAACAAATACATAAAACATGAATTACTGGGTCAAGAGGAAGGAAAAGACTGGAGAACTATGGTTGGATAAGGCTGCTAACGTTCTTAGAAAAAGAGAAGTGAGAATTTTTGGGGAGGGAAGACAATTTATAAAGCAGTGCATGGATGTGATAGAAAGCTAGAACACAGAATACTGAATATTATTGGTATAAACTAGATATAACTATATTTTCTTTTTCCTACATATCTATAGTTTCTTTACCTTTCTGTTTCTTAGTCCTTTGTTAACTGTACTTTGTTAACACCACTTGCCCCACATAACATAGTGTGTATGTATGTATATTGGCATGACTGGAATGTGGACTGGATAGCAGTAATACAATATGATTTTCTGTATCTACTGTATCTCTATGTTTGTCAAGAGTTCTTCAGTCAAATATGATAGACCTACTATATTTTTCATTATAAATACAGGGTTCTTTCATCCTCTAATGCTTTTAGTAACAGCCTAGACTGGAGGCACTTAATCTCAATTCTCACAGATCACTGGTTAATCAGATTTATTATAAAGTAGGTTAAAGTAACCCAAGAATTCCAGCAAGTATTCTGTTTTCACATGAAAAAAAATCTTTAGTAAGACAATTTGGAGAGGAAGGTCAGACTTTTTTTCTCACTGGAGAAAAATGTTTATTTTGTGATAGAGGAATAGGCTCTACTGGATGATTGTTTCAACCATTGGGAATCAGTTTTCACAGGCACCGGCAGCTTTTACTTCTGCTTTAGATGATATTGTGATTAGATTTCCCCAATATTTGAAAATTGTATTTTGGTAGTTATCTTCTGATATTAACTGTTGAAATGCAGAATGACCTAGTTACCCAAGAGATGGGCTTGTTCTATTATCAAAATCTGCACAATATACTTTTTTTTAATTCTCTCTCTTACAAATCCTGTTTCAAATATGTACCTGAAATGATTTTATTGTCAAGCCTACAGCCATCTTTTCTTTTGGATCTTTGGCCTGCCACACTTTCTATTATTCTACTATGCATTTTCTATTGTGGGAAAATAGGAGGGGGGATTGTAGGAGTGAGATGTGATGTAGTCATAACAAAATTCTTTCTAGTAAGCCAAGGTCATCGTTTGTCTTCGCACCTCTGCACCTGACCGGAACTGGATGGGTGGAACTGCAAGTATGGTAGTGGAAGATTGGACCATGTGATGGACTTATGGGTGTGGGGCAAGATCTTGAATTTTCAACTGGGTGGGGAAAACTGGGAAGCTTTCAGATTCAGGTTTTCCTAGATGCGCCAACATGGCTTTCTTAATAAATTGGAATTTTGAGCAATACTTTGCCTGGACTCTGATTTACTTTTGGATGCTATTTGGAACCCTGACATTATCATTTTATTTTGAAATTTAGCATTTACTTGCAGCTGGAACAAGTCCCCAGTTTGGTCTCTACTTTTAGAAAGTGGCCGAGGAAGCACATCTTATTAACTTTGCTCTTTAAACTGTGAATGAATGGATGTGATCAGCTTTCAGAAGTTGCGTGGACACATGGCAATCATCACTGATCCTGCGTCCTAGATGCTTTTTATATTCTTTCACTTTTCATGTATTCTCATGGTGTATTTGTTTTTGTATCAGGTATGTTTTAAATTTTATTTTTTCTATATAAGACACAGAGAATAATTTTAAATGCAGTGACATAAAAATACACTTAATAAATAAATAGCAATGAATAAAAGATATGCCTTGAAAAGCTAAAGTTAGTCTTCTTCATATGGGACTGACATTTATTGTTAATGCTTAGACATGAATCTACTCCTAATCCTCCAATGCTTTGATTAGTTAGCAAACTCCACACAAGTAATCCCACTTAGAAAAAGCACTGCATATTGAAACTTGTTGAAATTCTTGTGGTACTAACATTTCCTTTGGCAGTGAATACCTCTAAAACTACAGGGAATGTTTGCCTTCCTGAGGATTATTTATGTAGTTTATCGGTCTTTCTCTAGCTCTTTGTTTTATGTGCATACACTACTGCAGAGAACAATCTAAAAAACTCTTAGTTAGTCATTTCTAACTTTTTTTCCAGTATTTGATGACAAAACCTCCACTTGAGAATTATTCTATAATTAATTAAGATTGATTTGGGTAGTCAAGCAGGGCAGACCATCAACATTTTGTTGCTCATTGTGAGTTTATATACACACAGTTTCTTAACCACCATTCATTCCCAATACAAAGTCAATTGTACTGTCAATTGAATCTCCAGCACTGATTATGAGACAGCATGTCCTAGTACATCTGAAAGCAGCAATAATCAACATTTGAGTGTCTACTCTGAGTCCACCCATCAGCATGTGCTGCTTAGAGCTGTATGGTGGCATGGATTTGACAATTGTGCATCATTGGCACTACTACTGAGGAATCTGTTCTTTCCACTGTTGATCCAAAGGTGTTTTTCAAACCTGGACTTCCGTGGGGGGGGGGGGTTGCCCTTGAGCACAAAAGAACATTTCATTTCTCACCCAAGAAGCTTCTTCAGTTTGTCTTCTGTTGAGACAGGGCTGTTCAATTTAATATAGGCCTGAGGCCTTCTATATAAAAAAAATGAACAGTCCTCTCACAGCAGAGGGACATGGATATGACATCACCTATCCACTGTCTACAACACAGTCCTCTCAGCAGTAGTCCCAGGATGGTTCCATACTCATTTGGAGCCTGAGTCAGGTGACCCTGAGGGTATAGATAAATTCCAAGTTGCCATTTGAAAAGCACCTTTGGGACAGCCATGACCTGGATGATTAAAAAATCTTTTTTATATATATAATTTTATTTTTTATTACATAGACAACATCACATAACAATAGAAAAAAAACAAAGGGAAAAGGAGAGAAAAAAAGGGAAAAAAAAGACAAAAAAAGAAACTCCATCATCACATACAATATGTCATTTGATCACAGGTGCATCCCTACTACGTTTATACATCCCGTATCTCTCTGTTGTATATTTAATAGACACCACAATAACCTAGGGTTTTTTAAAAAAGGGGGGGGGGAGACAAAAGAGACAAAAAAGAAAAAAAAACTTAATCATAATAGTAAACTTGTAATCAAGAAAAAAGTTAACATTTTAGAAGTTCACTGTATGGTATTTATATTTAATTCATATTGTTACTACAAAAATAAGACAGTTATTTTTCAATTCTCCCACAATCGATATGTCAACTTTAGTTCTGAATGGATTTGCATTTCCACATCTTACAATGAAGAGAAATAAATAAAAATATTTGTTAAGACCCACATTTTTGGAAATAGAAGTTCCAGCTGTTAAAAGCCTAAATTCTTTCTATTCTTTGTATGCTATGAAAATCTCTTAGCCAATGAAAAGCAGAGGAGAATTCAACTAAACAATATTTATATTACTAACAGTCAGGATAATTGAAGCTATGCACTAGGTAACAACCTTGGTGAAAAGGCAGAAAACATACTCTCAAAGAGTCATGGAGAATTGATCTTCTGTTTGGTTTGACTGCTTTACTTTCTGACTTAAAAATAATAATAGAGAAGGCCTAAGGAAGGCCTCCTGGGAAGGAAATTAAGAGCCTTCAGGAGATGTCTTTGCTTTGAGATAATTGCTTTAATAAGAAAATGAAAAACAAGATTCACAGCAAGCAGTTCAATTGTTAATATTGGCATCCTGTTAATAAGACTGCCTAGAACCAATGAACTAAAAGACATAATTACCTGAAATTAATTCTTATTTGTAAGGTAAAATAGAAAAATCTGAATGTTTAAAGAGTTAAACTAATGTTGGTAGTCATTATCCAAGAAGGAAAAAAAATTCCTTTAGTCTAAAAAGCAATGGCAGGAGCATATGTGTGTGTGTGCTCATTCACACAAAGGGGATGTATGTTTTACTCATTGGTTTATTAAGTCTTATTTTCAGGGTCCATATGCTACATTGAACTATAACATATAATGTGGATATGCTAGGGTAAATTGAGTTTTTCTTGTTTGTGATTCAGTGTATTGTTTGAATTTAGTCTTAATTGTTCAGAAGAAAAGATTTCAGTTCTGCTTATCTGTAATTCTGTATCATAGTAGGTTAAATAAAATCAGGAAAAGTTACAATTTCCAAGATCCAGTGTGGTATAGTGGTTAAGGTATTGCTCTGAAAACCAGGAGTCCTGCATTGGGCATGAAAAATAGCTGGGTGACTTTGGGCCAGTCACTCTGTCTCAGCCAAACACATCTCACAGGATGGTTGTAGGAGCTATGAGTATTGGTATGTTATTGGTATGTCTGCCTTTAGGTGGAAAAATGAAGAAATGAAAGATGAAAAAAGATGGGATAAAAATCTAAAAATAATATGTTCTCTTATAGTATTATTTTATATGCATTTGAGAGCTTAGGAATGTAACACAACATTTGAAGATTTGTGTAATAACACATCAATAGTATTGTAGCTATCGTATCTATCTAGGTTGGATGGAACAGAATACTGTAATTAGCTTTAACATTTATTTGTAAAATACCATTTAGCTATTTTGACTGTAAGAGGTTCACAAGCATGTAATCATAAAACAAAACCAATATTTGTGCAATAATGATAATAAAATTCATACACCAAATTCAGTAATCACAGGTAAGCATTAGCAATCCTAAAACACACAATCATCCCTGATTCAAAGGCATTCCACAGGAGAGGAGCTTCTGCAGAAAATAGCTGCTTCTCTTATCACACCTGATAGTGGACAGAGACTCAGGTTCTAAACCTGAAAATGATAACTAAGATTCTGCATTGCACCCAGAAACTAATTGACAAAGTGCAGCTCCTACAGTACTGATATTATATAGGAATATTACATTATCCCAGGTAGCAGATGGGCCTTGACATTTTGCCCTAGTTGCAGCTTCCATGTGTTCTTTGAAGGCAGCCCCATGATACATAAAGGGATGAAGCAGGGGTGGGTTTTGGCTTCTTCTACTGCCAGTTTGCTCAGGGATTCACTTTGAGCATGTGCACACTTTATGCACATGTGCGCTTGATGCATGCTGTGCACAAATGTGCAGTAGTAAAAAAATTGTTTCTGCGCATGCACAGAGGCAAAAAACAAGATGGCGGCACCTATGGTGCCACCGATAGAACCAGTTTGGGAGCATGGCCGGCTGAGTTACTACTTACTTACCAAACCGGTAGGAATCCACATCTAGGATGAAGTGACTTTTGTCAGAACTTTAGGAACAGATGTAATTAGCACACTAGGCAAAGCTTTCACATGCTGTTCCAGCATGTAAAAGGGATAAAAGTTAAAGAGAATCCCAGATTATATACCAGCTTTTGGAGGGGAAGCATAATCCACTGAGAACCAAAGATGGTACTGTCCCAGAAGACATTTTTGTAGCAAAGGTATTTTGTCTTCTTTCTTAGGTTGTGACTCAGTCTGTTTCTTTCCATTCCAGACCCTAAGCCTCCAGTCACCAAACTTCAACCGCATTTCCTAGCCAATCTGGGCTAGTGATGTTTTCCCCATTCATGGAGCTAGGATGGGCGTGGCCTGTACATGATGCATTCAGCCCATGGGCTGTCAGTTTGACACCCCTGATCCAAATGATACTGTGCCCATACATATATAGACAAAGCATTTTCTAGAAGGCCTCATAAAATTGAATTCCAGCACTGCATCCTCCATTTGCTGGATGTTTTAATAGCAGGGTAAGAAAAGACACCCATCTGACCTTTTTGTTAAATGCTGGTAATGATAAATGCTCTCATTCCCTTCAAATTATTGCCTTGTCTTGGTCTTGATGCAGTAGGTCTGAAGGTAGAAGGCATTTCAAATATTGCTGTGTTTCTCAATTTACATGGGGATATTGAACATGTTTTACTTATTTTGAACTTTCCCACCCATAACAAGAAATTAGGAATCACAGTTTGGCTCAAGGACTTCCAGTTCAATTCTCTGTGACTTGGCAAGAAAAATGAAGTTTTGAGCTGAAGCTTACAGGTGAGGAAAAGCCATCCATCTTTGATTTTTGGCTGAGTAGAGGTTGGCTGTGCTTCCAACTGCACAATTGTACTTTCAACAAACTTTACCATTGTAGTATTTCTGCTTAAGAGCAAAGCAGGAAGCATTAATAAGCTCCTTATCTTTTATATATTGACAAACATCCTTTTTTCCATTCAAAAAAATGGGGGGGGGATGGAAATCCCAATTATTTATTAAGAAAGCGTTAGTGTTAGCAATCCAATGTGACACGGTTGGACTTTGATTATGTCTTTGCAGCAGGCATCTTTACAGCAGCCATCTTAGAGCTCTTGTATGGATGCTTCCATATAAATTGATCTAGCCTTGTTTTCAAGTTATCTCAGTGAAACTACCATTGAATTACATGATATTGGATTCAGATAGAAGGTTGCACTGCTCACTTCTAATCCTGAGAATTAAGTGTGTAATAGATTTCTAAGTCAAGCCACTGGGATTTTAAAATGCCTAATTTTGGCCAAATGTGAGATGTCTCACAATGAATATAAAACCTCCTACAAGCTTGATTCCTGGCAATTTCATGAACACTTTAATGTAGTTTTCCTGCCATCTTCTACTTCTAGAAAATTTCCCAGCCTACCTTGGGATTTTCTGGACCTCTTCCATGAAAGTAACTAATCAGGTCTTAAATTTTCAAGCCACTGTCCAGAGAAGCTTAACAGGTCCCATGTTAATTTCATACAAATTGGCTTGCTATGAGTCAGGAATCCTTTGGAGCAATCTGGGAAGCAAAGAACAATAGTTTAAAGTAGCCTCTCCTGCTGAAAGGCAAAGGATGGAAGAAACTCACCAGAGAAACCCTTTTCTTCCTGATGTAGAGGAAGTGGCTGCTTTTTAGAAACCACAGAACAGCCAGACTAGTGGACTGTTTGCAACAAGAGATGTTATATCTTTGCTTGTGAGTAGTGGGTTGTTTTCTGGAGTAGTTGCAGAGTTTTCCCATTGGATTTGGCCCCATGCTTGTTATATATTAATTGAGATTGTGGCATAATATATTGGTGTTTTCATGTCTCATGGGTGGACAACTTTGGGTAGAGTGGCCAGAAATGATGGAGCATGTAGAATTTGCCTCACAGCAAGAGCAGAGACAATGTGAACTTGGCTATGGTCCAGCCGGATTTACATTCTTGCCTATTTCTCTAATGCTGCCTGAGCCTGTTCACCATTTGCAGAGATTAAAGTGAAAACCTCTGAAAGAGAGAAGGGGATTTATGCATGGGGGGAGGGGGTGAAAGCAGGGAAAAAGAGCACAAACTTGTGATGGAGAAGACTGAGGCACATGTTAACTTATTAATGGTGCAATTGCCAAAAATGGTTGGCCATTGTCATTATCTTAAATCATTCTTAACCTCCCCATTCTATACAAAAGTGTTTCATGCTGTTTTCAGAAAACGCTAAATTCCTCAATATCAAATGTTATAAATAAAAGAAAATAATTTTGTTTTGCCATTGAGGAAATATAGCAATAGCACTTAGAATCATATACTGCTTTATAGTGCTTTACAGCCCTCTCTAAGCGGTTTACAGAGTCAGCATACTGCCCCCAACAATCTGGGTCCTCATTTTACCGACCCTGGAAAAATGGAAGGCTGAGTCATTCTTGAGCCAATCAGGTTCAAACTCCTGGCACTGGGAGCCATGAACTATATTTCATACTCTAAGACAAGCCTGGAGACAGGAGTACAAGATGAAAATAGCTATCTTTGTTTCAAGATGCAAAATCCTAAAGAAATGTGAATGCTTCTGTGAAGAGATCCATATGTGTTACTGCATTGTAGCTGTGTGGTTATTTTATTGTGCCTGGAATCACCACTATAGAAAAATAAACAAGCTGCTGGAAGCTATCTTACATGTGGGTTGAAGGAACAGTGGGAAGCTTTATCAAGAAGCCAAAACAATCTGGTTTTTGTTGGTTGTTTGTTTAGCTGCTTTCTTTCTTTGTATCTTTGTTTGTTTTCAAGCTCATTTTATTTACAGAAAAAGAGGGCACAGCCAGATGGCACTGCTGAAGTACTATTTATCATTCCCTCCACTAGCAAAAAAGGGAAAAAGACAGCATATACTTTACAGTCCTGATTACTGACTCTTCTATCAATAAGAAGATCTATAAATGGTGTTCTTACTCTTTTAATGCAGGACAAGTTAGGCGAAATGATTGGAACCCGGATTGTTCTTCCAGTGATTGTTGTCTGGCATTGGGAAAGTCACCCCAATCCGTCTCTCTGAGAATAGGTGAGGTTGGGAAGAAGATGTTTGTTATGCCACATTTATCCAACCATAAAATAGCCTGCCTGGCAGGCAGTAAGAGAAGAAATGTCAGTCAGGCTATTATTGAACATCAGTGTTGTGCAATTCTGAGCAATAATAAACCCATTTCCAGAAATAGCCCAGCTGTCAGGATGCAGATGTAGAGAGGTATGGAATGGAGTACCAGGGAACATCTGATAATAAACAAGCTCAATCCTCAGCTGTGCCGCAAAGAAACAGAAGTACTGTCAGTAAATCTAGTTGGAGACTAGCAAAACCATCAAGTAGACAAGAGAACTCAAAGGAAAATGGTGGTGTCCTCAAAAATAATAAAACCTATAAAGAATACAATGTAGCCATGCAAAACTCTTGTTGGCAGAAGCAATGGTAATCCTGTAACGCACCCAATTGTGACAAAAGCAACAACAGCTCTCTTTCTTGGTTTGAATACAACGTCTGTCCCACATAGGATAGATGTTATAGTCAGATACAAACTTGAAGACTTTCAAGAGATTATGAAGCACTGGACAGGGGCATAAAGGAACTGCTGGCAAAAGGGATATTTTCCCATCTCCTCCTGGTCACCTGAAGACATGATAAGAAGCAATAAGTGGAAACTACAGGAATCAAGGCAAGAACCAACCTAGAACTAAGGGGAAATTTCCTGACACTGAGAAAAATTAATCAATGAAATGACTTGCCTTCAGAAGTTGTGGGTGCTCCAACAATGGAAATTTTTAAGAGGAGATGTGACAACCATTATACCATTAGACCATTATAGGGTCTCCTGCTTGAGCAGGGGTTGCACAGAAGAGAAGTTCCCTTCCAACTCTTGTTATTCTGTTAAAGGATGTAGTCCAAAAGGACAAGAACTTGGGATATGAACAGTTGCCTATATAGATGTGCCAAAAGGAGCAATTTAGATTTCATAGAAGGGGTATGTTTATTACATAAGAGGCTCCTAGCAAGAGATGGATTACACCACATATAACCTGGGATGGAAGTTCTTGGAAAATGCCTTAGAGATCTGATCTGGAGAGCTTTAAAGTAAATCCTGCAAAGGAGGAAGAAGGCAGCCCAGAAAATAGGGTAATGCTAAATCCAAGGAATGGGTTAGGGAAAGGGATGCAAGTTGTGGATGCACATAATAATAAAGACATATGTAAAGGGAAAAAATAATTTATATGACTAAAGGATTCCAGGATTTCTGTATAAATGTACAGAGTATGTAGAACAGGCAAGACAAATGAGAATGTTTAATAAAGGCAGGCAGAAATGATTTAGTGAGCATTACTGAGATCAGATCAGACAACCCTCATGAGTGGAATTCAAGGATATAAGTTATTCAAAAGGAAAAGGCCAGACACAAAGCAAATACTGTAATGGTATTATGGCACGAAAGAAATAGAGGTATGTATAGAGATCCAAGAATTTGAACATGAGGGTTCTGGCATTTGGCTAAGAATACAAGTAAGGGAAAACAACAAAATTGTTCTGCTGGAACTATGCTACAGATTGCCAAGCCAAATGGAAAATCTGAATATCACCTCTCTTGGACCAAATTACAGAAATGTCAAGCAAAGACACGGTAATATTGGGAGAGTCCACCTACATAGAATTTGGTTTGAGTTATCCAGTATCACAAGTTCTCTGGAGATTTCTGAAGTTGGATTGTACTCCTTTGGTACTACATGGACCATTGTACTCCTGTGGACTCTGCAGAAGTTATCAAACAAAAATGGCCATCCACCGAAGGGAAAATGACTGGCCACAGGAGCTTAAGAGGACTTGTGGGAACGGGACAGATGCCACCTACCACCATGTCATCAACTAGTTTGTTGAGGAGACATGCTTGATAATATCTATAGTCAAAACTGTGTTGGGAGAAGACCTACCACTTTAAAGTTATGTTTAGCTATTCCAGTTAAACTTTCTCATTTGTGGGCTGGACATGAGAAGAAGTCATGAAGATGTGGCATAAAAATTGTTACTGTAGCCTATTTGTGCAGGAAATAGGGAACGTATGATATGATATAACTTCCTTTCCCTTCCATAAAGGAGACTTTATGTGTAAGAAAAGCCATGGAACAATTTCCCAATGTCTACTAAAGTCATCAGAGGGTTTTTCATCTGAAAAAATGACACAGCTTTACACTGAAAAGGAGGGTGGATCAGTTAGTAATAATTCTAGATAAAGGTTTCCCCGCACATGCGTGCTAGTTGTTTCCAGCTCTAGGGGCAGTGCTCATCCCCGTTTCTAAGCTGAAGAGCCAGCGCTGTCTGAAGACTTCTTCATAGCATGTGGCCAGCATGACTAAACACAGAGGGTGCATGGAGCACTGTTACCTTCCCACCAAAGTGGTCCCTATTTTTCTACTTGCATTTTTAAAGTTTTTTTCAAACTGCTAGGTTGGGAGAACCTTGGACAAGTACCAGGAGCTCACCCCCATTACACGGTGCTAGGGATTTGAACTGCTGAACTGCCAACCTCTGATTGACAAGCTCAGTGTCTTAGCCACTGAACCACCACATCCCTATAACAATTCTAGACCAATGCAATTCTAGAGTTCTAGAACTGTCTGAGCAGCTAACATCAGCCTTCCAACATGGTGCCACCTGAAGAGGGATAGATTACAGCTCCCAGAAACCAAGCACACCTGAGTATCATTAAGAAAGGAAAATTTGAACTAATTAAGCTCAGAAGCAGCAAAAGTTGGGTCTTCATTTCAAGCTTTTGTTAAAGTCTGCAGTCTCTTTTGCTACTTTCTCCCCAAAATGAGAACTAGAAACCAAACTATAATTTCTGGATTTTTCTAATCTTGCAATGAGATTTTCCACCTCACTCAAGCCCAATTTATGTCTTTACTTTGCTCTGCCGATATGGGATTTTTAGGATGGGTACCATGTTGCCTCCTAAAGGGGAGTCAAATTCTTGCCATGTTTTTTCTACTTTTTGAGATTCTGCAATTTTTGAAATTTTTGGGTAATTTAGGCTTCTAGGAAATTACCTGGTAGAAAAACAGACAGAAGATAACTACACAGGCATATAGGAAGAGGGATCATTTCTTTGTTTCTCTAAAAATGTATGTGGATTGTAAACTGCAAACAAGATGGATTATTTTAGAAAGCAAGAATTTTCTGCTCAGCTGAATGTTGCAATAGGGAATCAGAATAATGCTTACTTCTGCATGCAGGAAATCTATTTATTCTCTTTCTCACTGTAATCCTAGACTCACTTTTATCCTCTACTTCCAAATCCAGGGAAGATCAAGGACTGTGAATAAGACATCTGGTTATACGATACAAAGCTCTGATGCCAACAGAAAGTTGAAATTTCCTCTACCTTTTGCTCCCATGTAGTGGTAGTCTAGGGATGTGGTGGCTCAGTGACTAAGATGCTGAGCTTGTTGATCAAAAAGGTTGGCAGTTCGGCGGTTCGAATCCCTAGTGCCGCATAATGGGGTGAGCTCCTGTTACTTTTCCCAGCTTCTACCCACCTAGCAATTCTAAAGCATGTAAAAAAAAACGCAAGTAGAAAAATAGGAACCACCTTTGGTAGGAAAGTAACAGCATTTCATGCACCTTTGGCATTTAGTCATGTCGGATACATGACCATGGAGACATCCCCGGACAGCACTGGCTCTTCAGCTTTGAAACGGAGATGAGCATTGCCCCCTAGAACAACTACCACACATGTGCGAGGGGACTTTTTACCTAGTAATAGTCTGCATTTTTGCAGTCCAGTTTTAATGGTTTTAAATATAAAGGTGCAAAAGAGAAGGTGGGCTCAAAGTAATATAGTGTTCTAGACCAGTGGTCTCCAACCTTGGCAACTTTAAGACCTATGGACTTCAACTCCCAGAGTTCCTCAGCCAGCTAAGCTCTAGACCATATTGGCTGATTGGTGTCACCCCCTGAAAATACAAGATTGGCATTTTTAGAATGATTTGGGACAAGTAACGGTGTTAGAGTCCCCTTAACTTTGAGGCCCTAGCCCAGTGTCTATTCAGTCTTAGCCTAAAGTGAATTCCAAGATGGGGGTGGGATATGTTCAACTAGCAAGTGCTGCCCATAAGATCATGGCAGAACTCATAAGGACCAGTATTTATTTACTAGGAAAAGGGAGGAATAAAGAGTTAGGAAATCTAAACTCTCCATTGTATCCCCTCTCCATTTTTACCCCAGCCTACCTTTCTTTCTACCTTCTTGCTCCCTGTGCTTGAAGCTTTCTTCTAGAAATCAGTATGGTTCTACCTCTTTTTCAGAAACCATGTTTTCCAGACTGTTTTGTCTCTGTTTTGTTAGTTCCCATGGGCAGCTAGAAGCCTGAGACAACGCTCAATATGTGCATATTCATCTTCTCCTTTGCTTCCTCCTTGATCAGTTCTTCTTCCCATTCCAATATTTCAACTATAAATTTTTGGGTTAAAGGATTGGCCTCTTTCATAGTTTCGTAGGCTTTGCCCTTTTAAGGGACTAATAATAAGGGTGACAAGAATAAAGGCCAAATATATAGACAGTTGAAGAAGGTGAAAAAAGAAAATCCTAGGCAAAAGCTGACTATGAATATGTTTACTTTCTCTTTATTATTTTAACCAAGGCAACCTCCTGTCATCATTCTTCTGAAATAAATCTCTGCAGTTATTTAAGAAATTGTTTGAATTGGCCACTGACATGATATGGTGTACTTATTTTTTACAGTGTGCTCTTTTGTCTCACAGGCTGAACCGCTCTTGAACCTGCATTGACCTTTGTCCAATGCATAGTTTACATGTAGCTGCAAGCATATTGCATTTTTCTCTCAGTGAATAGTCTTAGAAAATATTACAAAGTCTATAAGCAACAAAGATGTCATTATTGGATGGAGGGAAGTATTTCAGCCATGGACTAAGGACTGGGACTCATTGTGTTGTAGCTATATTTTTTTAGGGATTGGTGTTCAGAATGGTCACCTTTTCTGCCTTAAATACTAATTTTGTAGTGTATCACAGAATAAACATAACAATTGAACAATGTAATTGTTTCTCCCTTCCTTTTCATTTGTACTGAAATTATTGAGAATAGTATCTTTCTATGTACATAGTCTGATCACTTATAATTTATATTTTATAAGTAAACCATTTTTACCATCCCAAGCTCCACTAAAGTTGATATAATTTAATTATGTACATGCTCCTTTTGTCAGCGTTCCAAATATCATACAGAATTAAATCAGAATCCAAGGCATAGCTTTCATTAAAGTTACAATTTAATAAGAGAGACATGTTGGTACATCTGTGGAAAACCGAATCTGAAAGCTTCCTGGGTTTTCCACCCAGTTGAAATTTCATGATCTTGCCTCACACCCACAAGTCCATCACATTGTCCAATCTTCTTCTGACACGCTGGCATTTCCACTCATC
The DNA here is from genome assembly GCF_009769535.1 of Thamnophis elegans. Classification (NCBI taxonomy): domain Eukaryota; kingdom Metazoa; phylum Chordata; class Lepidosauria; order Squamata; family Natricidae; genus Thamnophis; species Thamnophis elegans. Next base: position 94,515,890 of record NC_045544.1, on the reverse strand, counting down.
TAGTTCCGGTCAGATGCAGAAATGCGGAAACAAAGAATGACCTTGAGCTTCTTGAAAAGAATATTTTATTTTGACAACACATTCTATTCCTTACTATTCCCCCTCCCAATTTCACACTAATTAAACAGTATAGTAAAATACGAGAGAGTGTGGCAGGCTAAAATCCTAAAAGGAATATGACTGCAGGCCTGACACCTTTCTTGAGAAATAGTTCTTCTTGAAATCATCTCCTGTTTTCTAGTCAGATACTTTAACCATTACACCAGGCTGAATTTCCTTCCTTCCTTAATGATAAAAAATCCAGCTATTAGCCTGTTCTATGAAGCATAATAATTGTCATAGAAAGGATATATCCACCCAGCACACTTTAGTCCAAAATCATCAACAATTTAGAAGGAAAGGAATGACCTAAAAATATTCTGTTGTTTGTGAATGTATTAAACTGTTCATTCATTCATATGAATATTTTTTCAAGAGGAATTTAAACTAGATACACATTTTGTATTAGACTTCCATCCAGTTAAAACCAAGTCAGACAAATATGGCTCTGTGTCTTTTGCCAATTAAAGTTTTTCACATTTGTGTTTATATAGGTTTCTTAGTTATAAAAAGAAGCAAAATAGGGTTATTTGCCTGATTAAATTGATGGCAAAAAGAATTTACTCATTATAGGAACCTGCATTGTGACATATCTAAAATAATGTTTCTCAACCTTGACAAGTTTAAGATGTGTGGACTTCAACTTTCAGAATTCCCCAGCCATCATGGCTGACTGGGGAATTCTTGGAGTTTATGGGCAAACATATCTTTAAGTAGTCAAGATTGAGAAACACTACTCTAGAGTATTCAAAAAATTAAGATCTAGACTTGGCTTGTGATATTTTGCACTCTGAAATAAAGAACAACTTGTGTCATTCCTCCTTTATTTTATTGGCAATGGAATAGTGTTCAAAAATATCTTAGGATTTATAGGACTAATACACAGCTGTGTGTTTTGACAAATTTGAGTGCTTTTAAATTTTATCTGTGATAATATGGTTAATAGCTACTGATAGGTAGTACAGCTGGCCATGACTGTTAAGGGTGAAGATTACTTACCCATTATACTCAACAGAGCTCACAGTTACACCCAGTAGGACTTACAATGTCTCTGAAGCAATACTGCAGAATGTTCCATTTGGCAATCTAATTTTCATTAGACCTATTTCCTTTCTGAATACTCTCACACTCACTGGAATAAACTTTACAGACCTAACAAACAGTCAAAATTCTGCCCAAAGATTTCAAAAGGATACCATGGCATCCTCTCATAGTGGGGGGCTTCTTTGGCAAGCATGCAAAATCAAAAGAATTTTTAAACATTACATGTTCAGCATATGTCATAAGTCATTTGATGGATGCCAGATCCAAATTTCCAACCACATGTTTGACTCCTCAAAGCTAAAAAAAAAAAAAAAAACCCAAACCCTGAATATACTTTATAAATACTTTCAGAAATCTGAAATACCTTTTGGAAGGAAAGAGACAGAACATTATCCCTTGGGCTGAAATTTTTGCATGACAAGTTTCAACCAAGGGGATACGTTAAGTTATAGCCAAGTAATAAACTCCATAGACACCAGGCATGGAAAAAGAAATGGCCCCGTAAAGGAGAGACTGGCACAGAATAAAATAAAGCTATTTCTGCAAATGAAAAGGGGGGAAAAAACTATCCTGAAATGACAGACACACATGAAGGCATAGCCTTTATCTAATCTTCACTTTTATTTCATAGCAGGACTTGCTATTGTGTTTTAGAAGGAATTTCATACAATTCAATTCTACAAAATGAAACAAAACAAACTGGGTCTGTCCTTGAAACCCATTTGGAAGTTACAACTGGGGCAAATAGTGACAGCCAGGGCAAGAATGGTTATTTCTCAATGTACTGCCTTCCACATTTCTTTGTTTCTCTATAAAGAACAGAATGATCCTGTCTATACCACATGATTGGTCTTCAATATTTTTTGAGAGTTACACCTCTACTTTGCCATCCCCTCCCCATTGGAAGTCTGGTTTGTTCCTTACCTTCTGGGCTTCAGGAGATCAATTAGGACTTGGCTATTCCATAAAGCAGGGGGCCCCAACCCCCAAGAACATTGCCTAGGCTAGTGCAAGAGGTGGAAAGTGTAAGTGGTGGGCGCACAAGTGGTGGGCCAGTGAACCATCCCCTCTCCCTCCCACTGCTGCCAATCCACAGAGTTGGAAAGGTTGGGGACCATTGCCATAAAGTATAGGAAGAGAATAGGTTATAACATAAGCTTTGAATTTGGTGGATACATGCTTTTGAATGTTTTCCCCTTAGTGTAAATCTGATGTTGTATTTGGTTAATTTGATGTGTGCATAATGTATTTATAAGGGGTTTGTTCTTTTTGTGGGAGGGTTCTTCTTTGGAAGGGAGACTTCATTATATTTTAAATTGTTAGTTGCCCAGAGACTTCAAGAAGTGGCAGCATATTAGCAAACTAAGTAAGTACAGTTGGAAAAACACTAACATGCTAAAAATGTTTTCTTGGTATAGTGGTTAAGGTATCAGACTAGAAACCAAGATATAGTGAGGCAATAGCAAATCACTTCTGCAAATGTCACCAAGAAAACTTAAGGACTTTTTCTGGTAGTCTCTGAGAATCAGTCTTGATTGAATGGAAGAAAAGAAAAAATTGTAAACACACTAACATGCTAAAAATGTAGCCCATCCGACAGACAGACACTCTTATTTGGTTCTGCTCAAAATACATACATTGGTTTCAGACAACAGCAATTCCGCATAGAACAGCATGGATGGTGAATCATAATGCCTATATAAATCTTTGTAATTATTTAGAAAATTCCAGAAGTATGAGATGCTGACTTAATTATGGAGTTGTTGATTTCTTCAGAAAATATTTACGTTAACTTTTGGAAATCTTCCAGTATTTTTTTCAAAACTAAATAAGAATTGGGCCTGTGCAGATCTTTTGACAAGTGCCTCTCAGGATGATTTGCACAGGCCTTAGTGAGAATGCCTTGGGAAGATAATTTAAATAGCTCATTGTAACAATACCTTTGCATGATTCAAAGAAAAAAATAATATTATTTCTAGAGGAAAAGTAGACAATCTGCCCTCCTTGCCGTCATCCCAGCTTTTCACCATGCAAAATAGTGCATCAACATTTGGGGGACTGTGGGCTGCTCACTCTTATTCTAGAGCAATCTGATGATATTAAAAAGTTGAACTACAATTTCAAGAATCGTGAATCAATATTCCTACTATACATCTGGAGAACAATTACATTGTGTTGTAAAACCAGCAGTTTATATTGTGTTCCAAATAACATGAGTCTTTGTATTTATTCAAAGAATAAAAAGAAACAAGACAAATATATTTCAATAATATATAAAATTCTCTAAAGCACTAGTACTACATCTTTTCACAATTATAAGCAGCTAATAGAGGATTTAACATAAAGCATGTCCCATGGTGACATTAATTTTGCAACAGCAGATTGCTTCTTTTATTATCATTGCATGCAAGAATAAATGAGTAATAAAAAGTGAACAAGCTTCACAGTTTAAAGGCAGTAAATGCAACAAGCAGACTCTAAATGGAAAGGAAAGCTGTAACTCTCAGAGCTGCCTTCATAGCTTTGCCACTCCTTGGGACATAAATAAAAATATCATAAGGCACTCCATACCATCATTGTGAGATTTTGGGGGAAGTAGATGAACCAATTCACATATCCTCTTGATATAAGGAGACAAAGAAAAGTTTACCTCTGGCTTTGGCTGATGGACACATAGAGCCAGAGACTGTTGAAAAATATCTTATCCTGTCTTCTGGAAAAGCTTGCCATAACATAAATCTTATCCCCATTTCTTTGGTTTATCATGAGAAAAAGAGATCATTACTTTTTATTTCAAGCTAAACCAAGAATCAGAACTATGAGCATGGAAAATGAGAAAAAAGTGGAAATATATTGTCTGTTCCAAAGATACATTCACAAACATTATTAGCTTGGATGGGGGTAGAATATTCATCAGAAAGCTGCTTCAGGGAGAGACAAGAAAATTTTTCCAGCTGTATCACTATCTTCAGTACCACTAGCAGCATTGACATATTGCCACTCCCTCCCTACACTTGGCAATGAATCATTTAAGATGTGTTATTTTTCTCTAGATAGAATCACAGTGAATACATTGCCTGTTTAAACTGCTAGAAGGTGCTACGTATCAGTGAATCAATCCATCAAAGACATAGATAAAGCATTTGCAGAGTTCAGCCTCATTCCTTCTGGTGTGGGAAGAGGGGAGGAATCACATGCAACACAGAATGAAATCACAAATCCAGAAATGAACCGTTCAATGGGAACATCACTCTCTATGGATGAAGTATTAATTAATTGGTTTCTATAGCTAACAGGGTACAGACATATATTGCAACATCATTACTCAGCTTTAACACTTATTTTCTTTGACACTCCTCAATTTTTATAAGTATGTCCCAGTGCACAAGCAAAATTGTGTATTAGCCCTTGTTTGGTCATGAAAATATTTTTTTTAATAGGAAAAACAATCAATTTATAAATTACTGGAGTCATCTATGGTCTGCCCTAACACTGATCAATTCAGGATGGGAGACAATCCCTTACCAAAGCTAATTACTGAATGACTTTGAGTTAACTCTAGTCCTAATATATAAGATAGTCTTCAGAGATAACTATTATAACATCTGCAAAACAGCCAGACATTATCCTCACTCCCTTTGCAAGCTTCTTGCTGCTGTGGGTCCAATCCAATTATCCCTTGAATTCCAAAGAGGTAGCCTCCAGAGATGCATTCAGATGCCTGCTTTTCAAAATATCCTGGTTCTTCCCACACTTGCACTCATGGTTGATCAATGCGTGTTGCCTTTTATGCTTCATGAACCAACTAATTATACTTGAAATGAGTTGCTGGTCCCACATCACACAAGACCAGCATGCTTCATATAAACTGCTTTACAATAATGGTCTTTCACTATGCTTTTGCATTTAGGTATGTTCTTCCAGGCAAAATCTTACAGCACAGTTGGAATGATTTATTTCCAAAGCATATCCTTTTTTTCTAACAGGGTCATATGATGATGATGATGATGATGATGATGATGATGATGATGATGATGATGATAACACAAAAAATATACACAAAAATTCATGGAAACTTCAATGAACCTCTGGAAAATGAAGCTTATAGCTAATGAAGAAATACTGGGTGAAGTTGAAATTAAACAAGGCATTTTCCAGGGCGATTCCCTTTCACACCTACTTTTTATACTCTCAATGCTACCACTGACAATCATTTTGAAGAAGATGAACTATGGATACGAACTTGCAAAGAAAGGACTGAAAATTTCGCACTTGGTGTACATGGATGATTTGAAGCTATTTGGTAAAACAAAAGCTGAACTGAATTTATTAGTTGAAAGCACACAAGAATTTAGTCAAGACATTGGTATGCAGTTTGGAATTGACAAATGTGCAACAATGGCAACCAAAGCAGGCAAGGTCGTAGAAGATGATGGAAAAGAATTTGAGAATGAAGAAATGATAAAGGCAGTAAAACCAGAAGAAGGCTACAAATACTTGGGGATTTTAGAGGCCTCTGACTTAATGCATAATAAAGTCAAGGAATTAACTTCAGCCAAGTACATTCAATAAATTCACAAGATATTAAAGTCCAAATTGAGTGGAGGAAACATCATAAAAGCCATAAACACCTGGGCTATACCTGTGATTCGATACTCTGCAGGAATAATTGACTGGACCCAGATGGAGTTAGACAATTTGGACAGAAAAACAAGGAAGCTTATGACAATGAATCATGCTTTGCATCCTAAAAGTGATGTTGACCGGTTATATCTACCAAGAGCAGAGGGTGGTCGAGGACTCTTACAATAAAACAGACTGTGGAAGAAGAAAAACACAACTTGAATGATTACATCCAGAAAAGTGAAGAACCAATGATTAAGGAAGTAAATAAAGGAGGCATTTTAAAGACAACTAAGTCAAAAGCTGAATATAAGAAAGAAGTAATTGAGAAGTGAGGTGAAAATTGGAAAAACAAAGCTATGCATAGCCAATACTTGAAAAGTATTGAAGGCAAAGCTGACCAAAAGCTAACTTGGAACTGGTTAAGATCAGGAGCACTGAAAAAAGAAACAGAAGGCTTTATTTTGGCAGCTCAAGAACAAGCCTTAGCCACAAACTGCATGAAGGCAAAAATTCAACATATTACCACCAACAGCAAATATCGTCTCTGTAATAAGAAAGATGAGACAGTAGACCACTTGATCAGTGGGTGCAGCAAAATTTCACAAACTGACTACCTACAACGGCATGACCGCATTGCTAAGGTCATTCACTGGAAATTGTGCCAAAAGTTTGGATTTGATTACAGCAAAAACTACTGAGACCATCAGGTTCAGAAGGTTTTAGAGAATGAGAACGTCAAGATCTTGTGGGATTTCAGAATTCAGACTGACAGGCACTTGGCCCACAACACACCTGACATAACATTAGTTGAAAAGAAAAAAGTATGGTTCATTGACATTGCAATACCTGGAGATGCACGGATTGAAGATAAACAGCAAGAAAAAAATCACAAAGTGCCGGGACTTGCAAATTAAAGTTGAGCGACTGTGGAAAAAGAAATCATGTGTTATCCCGATTGTAATTGGAGCCCTTGGAGCAATACCTAAAGGGCTACCTCGCTATTTGGAAATTTTAAATTTATCAGACTTGAACATTCTGATTCTACAAAAAAACCACCCTACTTGGAACAGCTTATATCCTCCGACGTTACCTTAATAGTTCCTAGGTCCTTGGTTAGGACTCGAACTGTTAAGCTACCACCCAGCCACAAAGGCTGTGGATCTCACCAAAGATTAACCACATATTATAATAATAATAATATTTCCATTTGGGAAAGTAATTTGTGGAAATTGACTCTATAGAGCACAGAATTAATAAGTAGACCTTTTCAACAGTTCATGGAAGTAACATCTAGGCAAATATCTGTTATTATCATCTTTCTCTTTGAATATCATTTAGTTCAATTAATTAATTATTCCAGTTATCTGCAAAATAAGGTGTTCATTTTTGGAAATGTGATTAGTTCATCACATCTGGAGGGATACTACAGATTGGAAAACAACACGATAGCTCTGGTAATAATGGCAAACCTCTAGCCCTCAAACAGAGCATTGGGCTAGCAGCAAAGATTCTCACAAATATTAATGAATTCTTAGCAAACCAAGTAGTTCAAAAAGATAACTGGTAGCCAAGAAATAAGTTCAAGTACTACATGGCTTAATGGTACTGATGGTTTTTAAATCAGTTTTCCACCACCACCACAACCCTTTGAGAATTTTTCTAAAACCTCTTCAAAGATTTTTGAGCTTACATGGCAATTGCTGACACAGCTACTGCTAAGCCAAAAAGACTCTTGATCAAAACATAAACAGTAAGGTTTTATTTGTTTACATATGACTATTTCCTTGGGCTTGGCAGAGCCCAGCCCTCTCCTGGCAACATACACGTGGGAAGAAAGCAGAGTTCTTAGTGGCAAATTATCAAGCTGGAACTTGTATCAATCTAGGAGAACATGTAGCTTGCAGGAGAAGTGGAAGTAAAATCCATCTCTGTATGTTAAATGGGTCTTTCCCATAATAAGGTCCACCCGAGATGTTGTCATTCAAATTCCTTCCATTCCCAATCAGCATTCATCATTGGCTATAATGGATGGAAACTTTATGGGAAAGAAAGCTGAATTAAATATGAGCAAATGTTGTAGTTAAAATGACCAAGCCTCCCCAACCCCAGCAGACAATCCAGGAAGTTAGTTACACCGTTATCGATTCAGCAGCCACAATCAAGGCCAATAATTCTTGAACTTTTATTTTTTTTCTACACTTTGTTTAATCTTCTACAAAAGTTTCCAGAGAACATCACTAGCACTCATTTCCTCTCAAAATCTCACAGGAAATGAGAAATGCATATAATTCAGTTTCCTTTCCATGCTTATAGCAACAGATATATGAGTATACACATTAAGCAGTGTTTGATAATATAAATCCATGTCTCAAACAAACAGCTGTAAAAATACTGTAATGCCTATAGACCTTCATCATGTTCACTTCATAGAGCAGTTTGTAACTACATGACATCAGATTTGATTAGGAGCCACCCAGAGTTGGCTAGAAGATGGGCAATTTTATAAATGTTTTAAATAAATTTCTATGCTTTATCACCCCATTCAGATTAATGGGAAAGATATTTCCATTCAAATATATTTCTGGGTAGGATAGAAGGTTTTTCAAATTGTCTTAGTTTTAAAGAGGATGAGGGCATATTTATATCAATAGCGTTTTTATTGTCTCATTATTTCTCCAATGGTTTGCAGTTACCCTGGCTTTCTTAATATAAAGATATACCAGAACTAACAATAACTACAGGGTTCCCCACCATATTGCCAAAAAAGTAAATCAGTATTCAGATGGAAACAGAACTGGTCACACTTTTGAATGATCTCTGGTATGGGCAGAATGACAGTTATGTATCTATCCCAAAGATGCTTTTTCAGGAGGCAACTGGGCTTTCTTGTTTTTTTGTTTTGAAGATGTTTCATTTCTCATTCAAGAAGCTTCTTCAATTCTGACTGGATGGTGAGGAATGGAAGGATTTATATTCCTTGCAGACAGCTGGCCATTTGCATTGTTGTAGAGAGCTGTTGACACTTGGAGATTTATCTGTGTCCTCGGGATCACATAAGTAGTGCAAATGGATGTAGAACCTTCTTGGTTGGAGGATGTTTTCTGCCCTGTGTCCCTTCACTGTGCGAGACAGATTCCAATGAATATTGGGGGGGGGGGGAGAGGAATATCCTATCAATAAGAACAATAGTATAACAGATGGTATGAATGTCAATGTTGTTTTATTGTAATTTAATAGTTTGTTGTCTGAGCTTCTGCTAGAAAATGCAGAATAAATGAATGAGCATAATTCTGGTCCTCTCAAGCTACTATTATAAAGTAAAGAGAGGGAGGCATCACTGTGACATCTGTAGAGAAGATGTATCATGTCCTATAATGACTATCTTCCCACATTTTGAAGAAGAAAACTTCCAAAAACTTCAATTTTTCTATGTTTCTATTTGTTGATAATAATGAAAATAGAGGATTATTTTCTTTTGAAAAGTCATATTTTCTTGTGGATTACAATAAAGGTTTGCTGTTCCCTCTCCTAAATTCTCTCTGGGGAAACTAAAAACAATTCAGGTAGTTAATTCCTACAGCTCAATAAATTAGTATTTCAGTCTACTCTTATACTATTCCGATATAACTATTTATCACTTTGCTTTCTAAAGGCATCTTCTCATATGGAAACACTACATTCCTTTTAAAAACACAAAACTTTCCCATAAACTTCAGTCTTATTTCCCCTTACTTATACAGAGAGCTTATACAGTCTCACAATTGGCCAGGATATTGCTGTCTAACAGTAAGAGATTTCATCAACCTGAAGTACTCACTAGGTTAGACATACCATGGATAAACATTGGTACATAAGCAGAGTTGCCCATTCAAAATAACAACTCACTTGAGTAAGAAATATGAAAAATTATATGTTCCTATAAGAATGATAAAATGAGACAAAGTCTCAAATACATTTGCTTGTAAACCTTTTGGTAGAGTTTTGTAATTAAATATTTACATATTAAGCACATTAGGTCATCTTCTTTGGTTGTGTCAATGGCCCCAACAAATTAATTATTAAAGTTTCTGAGACTTTTACTAGATAGAGCATAATGATTACTATATACATGTAAAAACCATGGGTCTCTACAAGCTATTAGAGACAATCACACTTGGAATATGTGGAATCATACTATCACACTTGGAGTATGTGGAATAACACTTACCCTATTGTGGATCACAATAGGGTAATTGTTGCATTATAAGGTAAAATTTGTAATGAAGTATCTTCTGGAAAAAAAACTTTAATAATATTGTGCAAAATATTAAAATGAAGAGAGTTGACATCTGAAAGCTGACAAGAGATTTACTAGACACTGTATATCTAGATTGTTGAGAAACTTTTGGGGAAAACATCATCACAAGTCAAATTTAGAATCAGGAAATAGGTTAAAATGCTATATAGACAGTCATCTTTAACTTGCTACTCAATGATCTGGAGTTAGGAAAGTTGTTGTTTTTGGTCAATCACTAAATCATGTCTGTCTCTTTACGGTCACATTGAGTTAGGAATAGGAGTTATTAAATTACTGAGGGTGATAAAACAGATAATTATGGAGTATGTGAGAAAGTTCTTCAATTTGAATGAATAGGAAAAAGAATAGCAAGTATACTTTGATATAAGCATAAGTAATACAAAAGATAATGGGCAAATATTCCTAACTTTATATACACACTAACGAGAACTGCACTGACAATGATATCCCATGAAAGGGATTATATTGTAACAACTAGAAAGAAGAGAAATCTGCTTCTTGCCCTGATATGTATTATTTGATACATGTTATTTGAATAAAATAGTAATGAGAAGTATTCAAACATCATGTTTGTTGCATTAGACAAGCAAATAAAGTACATAGCACAATGAACAAACACTGCACGATTCTTGACCACATCCATGGTTTATTATATTGCTTGTAGATTATATTAATCTTTCCGGTCATAAATGGTTCAAGTCTGATAATCAGGCATAAAATTGTACATTAGTAGTGTAGAGTTATGTCCAGAGCAATGCATATGTTGTCCTTGGCAACTTAATAAACTCAATGAACAAAAGAAATAGAATGGTAAAGTATCATTGAATGTAAACTCAACAACCACTTTGTGAATCAGATAACTTCCTTCTAGCAAAGATCAATCAGAAGCAAACTCACTTCAAGCAGGTGCTTATCAATAATAAGCCAAGGATGGGTTGATAACAAAGCAAGAAACTTGTGACTCCTGTAAATATTTATGAACTCACAAAGCAGACTGCAATAGCTATTCATGATCAAAGGACATTAAAGGTAATTATTAACTGCACTCAAAATCATTAAGTGAGTAGCTGGTTACATGTGGTGCTAAGACACATTAATGGCCATTTAAACTAAGAAAGATACACAGAGTGCTAGAGTACATGAATTGAACTTTTCTCCACTGTATCATAATAGCCAATCCAAGTACGGGCAGTTCTCAAGTTCTTATCACAAAGGAACTGAGTAAGAAGTGGTGATAAAGAAGATTGTATTGAACACTACAACTTTCTGATCTAGTAAATATATAGAGAGAAAACACTTTCAAATAATGCTCTTTCTTTTGTTATCTTATATGCACACTACAATGCTAGCATCCCTGGATCTTTTTGTGATGTGGTAATTTTCTGCATTCTTGGACTACACATACTGGGTTTTGTAAACTGTATTTGAATGTTGTATTTCTACATGGCATCATCCAGAGTCATTGGCAGTAAGGGAGAAAAGAAAAAAAATATTGGTGAGAATGAGGGAAATGTACCACATGATCTGTTTTGACCTTGTCAGATAGTTGAATTAGTCATTCTCTTTTCTAGATATTGAATGATTATGAACAGCCTTTTCATACTATGACTTGATCCTGAAGAGAGAAAATATGTCTACACATGATAAAAATATATGGGAAATAAAAGGCAAAAATCAACTATTTTCAGTTCCTATATTCAATTTGGTCATCAAATTAGAGTTTAGATTTTTAGGTCTATTTTCAGCAGAGAAATAGATTTGGGGACGGAGAGAGAAAACCAAAAATAACTTGTTTTCTTGTCTGTCTTTTTTTTTCCTTGTCAGTTCCAGGACCTTCAAATGTTCCAATATAGAGGGGAAAGGACCTGCAGATGGGTGTAGAAATCGGACCTATGATTGACAGCACAGTTGATGTGTTGGTCAGCAAACTTTCTACTACTCCAACCCACCAAAGAACAAATAATATAGTACTGATGCTACCATTGTAAAGGCAGTCGCCCAAATATTTACCCACTCTCATTTCTTTTTTTCATCCAATTAGGAAGGCTTCTTGTTAAGAGTTTTATAATCTCTGCAAAAGGATTTATAGATGGAAAAGATTGCTGCCGCTGTCTATCATTCATATCTTGATCACACAGTGGAATGCTCACAGTTCAGAAATGTTTATATCTCTGCATGTGCTGACAAGATAGCTAATTGACTGTTATGTCAGAGAAATACAATCATCAATGTCTTTCACAGGAAAAGGACAATACCATACCAAAGTACTTATTAACTGGAAGGGGGTAATATTTTCAGTAAGATTACTGGAGGTTCTGTAAAAAAAAATCAAGGTGCTAACTATGTAAAAAGAAATGGCATAATGAATAGAGCTTTAATTCATGTTAGTGAGCTGACACCTGACCAAACAAAGGTGGAGCCATGCAGCAGTTACCTTAACATGCTAAAACAGGTGCTTTACAAAATGCCAGCATCTAGTATGTCAGAATATTGAACCACAGAATATAAAAAAACAAGAAAGCCACAGACTAAGCTTTCAATGAATCTGAAACTCTGTTGCTGGGCCTATAGAGCTCATTCCTTACAGCAAGGATAGGGAAACTGTAACTCATCAAATGTTGCTGAATGACAACTCCCACTATTCCTATCTGGGGCTGCTGGGAGTTGTCCTTCACTTACATCTGGAGGCCCATCCCAAGAGGAGGAACAATGGATCATGTGTTTGGCATTCCTTTTTTAATTTTTTGTAGCATAATTTCACCTTTCCCATTGAACATATCAGATAGTACAAGCCTTGCATTTTTCGAACAGTACCACAAAATTGCTTGCATTTTGTAGCGCCATTGTCTGATGACAGATGACTTGATGTACAACATGGAACTTTCCCAAGAAACAAATTCAAGATTACATTATTGATATAATTATCTGATTTGATGAACCATCAAACTATCAAAGTCTCTTTGCAGTTTACAAACAAATTAAAATAAATAAGTACTGCTAGATATCTGGATCAGATCATAGGTCTTGATTTAGTTGCCCTCATTGATGCCAGTCAGCAAAATCAATGATGGAGATAATGGGGGAAGCAAACCATTTCTAAAATAAGATATGAACCAAGATTGTAAAATACTGATCAAAGATATTAATATCCTAGACTATCAGCTAGCAAAGGATATCCATTGAAACAGTGTCTAAGGTAGTGTGGTTGAGATGCCTCTTTTTTTGTATTTGTGTACTAGTGGTAAACATAGCTCCATGTTTGTGTACATAATATTTATAACAACTGGAACAAACTGTCCTGTCCATCTAACCATGAGTAAAACATGCCACACGTCAATGCCTTAAACTTTTCAATATGTCAGCACTGGCTTTTCAAAAGCCATCTCTTCCTTGCAACAAAATGAACTCAGAAGGCCACAAATTTATAATTATTAACAGCCTTATCATTCTGTTCCTTGCTAAGATGACAAGAGAGATGATGACTGTCTATATATGAGTCATCTCTGTTATAAGTCTTCAGCACTAAAATGGAGCAATGTGTATTTAATTGTTCAAAATGATGTTCCTTTGAGCAGCTCCTCTTTATTCTCAGCCCTTTCCCCAACCATTTCCATTCCTTCCTGACATTACTTTGATCCTCTGCTTCTCTTTTTTGAGACAGCTGTTAAATGAATCCATAAGTTCTACCAATGACAACCTTGAGAAAGGAAGGTTCGAGTCAAGCCAACACGCACATTAGCAGTGTAGTGTATGGGCTGCAGAAAGCATTCCCAAATTTGTTGATTCAGATGTTTTAAAACTCCGGGCACATATGGAAGTCCAACCATTTAGAAGACACAAGATTTAGGGCAGGGGGAGCTGAATTGGAAACTTAAAATTATCTCTCAATCTTTCTATTTTATTCAGGTTATTCCTTCCAATATGCAACAAATCTTTTCAATGAGTGTTTTGGAGATCATCTTTTAGCTGATCTTGAAAGATATCAGGCTTGTACTGGGAGATAGCAGGAAATTCCAAGGAAGGGATGAACAGTTTAAAAAGATACCCACCCACCCACCTCCGCAAAAAAAGAAAATTGTAAATTATTTTATTATTGCTGCCAACAAATAAAGAATTCCCAGGTGTCAAATTTAAGTAGAATGATTTTCAATCCTTCCTTCCTTTCTTTTTCTTTCTTTCTTTCTTTCTTTCTTTCTTTCTTTTTCAAAAATTGATTTTAGTTTGTTGAAAGAAAAACTGGAATGACACATTTTAAAAAATAATTGATTTCTATAAAATGTAAATACTTGTGATCACTATTTGTTGTGGCTGTGGGTCGAAGAAAAATATTTTACAAGATATTGTTAATGAGGCAAAAAAAATATACACAACATGAAATAAACTTCCTAGAAGTAAATTGCTACAGTGCCCTAATGTAAGGATGAGCATTCAAATTTACTCCCTATAGAAGTTTAATATGCTGGAGAAAACATTAGGTAAATTGTTTCGCTTTAGCAGATTACATTATCAAGCACAGTCCAGCTATTGTGATTGTTACTTTATGTTATAATATAAATTATTCTGCAGGATAACTATAGGGTTGGAAATTCTGCAAGTGGAAACCAGAAGGACTTTCCTTTGTGGAAGGCTTTGTTTCTAGATTCTAGAAACAAAGAACAGCATTATTTTAAGTCATAGAGTGACTTTGCTTTAGCCAATTATATTTATGGCCATTAGGTGGCTTATCAGTAAAATTGTCATTGTTGTAACTTGTGTGTCTCAGTAGTTCAGTCAGTCTCTCTCCCTCTCCCTCTCTCTCTCTTTCTCCCTCCCCCCTCCCCCCCTCTCTCTCTCATTCTTTCTCTTTCATTCTCTCTGTCTCTTCTCCCTGTCTCCCTCTCTCTGTCTTCCTCTGTCTTCCTCTCTCTCTCTCTCTCTCTCCTTCTCTCCCTCCCCCCTCTCTCTCACACACACAATATACTGTAGTTCAACATTCCCATTCAAGCCAGCAAACTGAATAACTGAAACACAGTAACAGGCATTATGTTTGGGTGAAACACATTCTGTCATGACCTTCCAAGCACAGAAATGTTCTTTCGTTAGATACATGGCTGTGACCCATATCACACTGTGAAGAGAGAGAAAAGAGCTCCATTTTAAAAGTTAAACAATAAGGTCAACATCTTATTACCCAACAATGTCTTACAAACCTTAACAGAAACAGTCTGTAGAAAGTAAACAACTATAGAGGCAAGGCTCTGCTTGGTTAGCCCAAGCCTTGAATCTGAACTTGCCAGCTATGGAAATTTCCATCGTTTCTTATTTGGCAGCATCTGTTCTACAGAAGCAGCATCAATCACAAGTATTTCCCCATAGGTCATAGCATAAGATTGTTTTATTCCACTTTTGTCCTGAGGCAATTGGGCCTTGACTGAATAATTATTGTTCTTCTACTCTAATTGAAGTTCTCTCTCTCTCCTTTCTAATTTTTGGAGGGTGGGGAAGATTGATGGGGGAGAACATATTTCCAAGTACTTCACCACCCTGGAATGGCCATTATAATCAAACTGCAGTTCCCAGATCAAGATAACATACCTGGGCACACAAACACCATGTTGATAAGCTGACAAGGAACTTCTAAAAGCCAGTTTAACTTTTTTTTTCAAACACTTGGCAAGAAACTTCTCATTTCCTAATCCAGTTTCAAAACTGAGCCCAAAGCAATTCTCTCAACAACATTTACCTGCTGTTTTCTCTGAACAATATTGGGATAAATGGATTAGTCCCTTAATGTTGGTCAGAAAAAGAGCATTTCATGTCGACCAAGTAAGGAAGAAACCTTTTGCATTAGAAGTTTGTGCTTCAGGGTAGATAAGAACTGCACTGTTAAAGGAGAAGCTACTGGTTGCAACTGTCACATTTATGCATACATGGATGCATATTTGGTTTCCCATCACTTTATTCAATAGCTGATTGTTTAGATATCAAAATCCATTCAATGAATCAATTCATTTTGTTTTGCATGAAACATGGCTTTTGAATATCATGCACTTTAAAAAAAGCAAATCAGTATATACTGGTTCAACTACTTGCCAGTAATTTATAATGATATAGCTTAAAACAGGGGGTGTCGAACTCCTGGCCCCAATACACTATACACTGGCCACGCCCACCCTGTTTAGTGAAGCGGGGGAAGTCATGATATGTCATTTGACAATGCAAGTTTGAGACCTCTGGCTTAAAACATACAGTAGTACAACAGTAAGCATCATATTCAGGCTTAACCTGAAAAAATAATTCCTGTGTTATGATTTCAATTCTACTACCAGTATATGTTTATATCATGCAATTTTGTCATTGTACTGAGACTTATTATCTTTTGTGATCTAGATGGAATGGTTTTGTTAATACATCTCTAGGTTTCATTAGCCATATTAATTATTGCCTCACCCTGTTTGCTGATGCTCAGCTGCTTCTCATAGGCACAGCAAATCTTTTCTTGACAAATCTATATTAGCTTCTGGTGATTGTATACTTTTTCTGTATTCTATATTCTTATTACAGGATTTTGTCCAGATACTTTTTCAAAAGTTACAATCCATAGTTCTAAAAAAATTTCTACTTATTTCTTCATCAACTGGAAATTTGTTTGTCTGGTCCTGGAGATTTGAATTAAACTGGTGACTTAAGAAAGGACTGCAGTGTTAGGAAATAGATTAAAGAATAGCTAATGTCCATTTAGCCTAGTCTCACTAACATTTAAAAGAGGTACTATTCATATCTCCACCTACTCCTTAGATCAAGTCTTGAAGGTCTGTGGATAGAAAGAATAATAATATTTAAGCACATTAAGTCTTAAAGAATGTCACGGTAATGTATTTATATGGGAATGGGGAAATATCCCCTTTCCCTGGGTTCTTTTCCAAAGGTCAATGGTTCAGGGTCCAGGAATATATAGTGTTGGAAATGGTGGGAGGGCAGTGGTGGGATTCAAATAATTTAACAACCAATTCACCAAGAGTCAAGTTGACTATCCTCATGGGAGGATAGGCCTATCTGTGTCCCCCCAGCTCTGCCGCACATGCAGGGTGAGCCTATCAGAACAGCCAACATGACTCTGGGTGAACCGATTGTTAAATTTGCTAAAAGGCCAAAGGGTGCTTGTCTGCACCTTCGCCTTATGGCTGCTTCAGTATGTGGCTCCTTTAAGAGGTGAGGTTTCTGAGGAGCGAGGAGAGAGACTACCATAGAGGCAAGGAGTTGCTGCTCCCAAGAGCTCATGCAGGAAGTTGAAGAGTTGGGGGAAAGTGAAGGGAGGGAAATCCTTCCATCCACTTCCCCCTCCCCATGGAGCTGCATGCATGGGGTGTTGGCCAGTCTGTGGGCAAAAGTGTGAGGGATGAGGAATTAAGTTGGCAGCATGATCAAGGCTGGGTCCAATGTAGAGGAAACTGCAGGGTTAGTTTGGCCAGGAAAATTATTCCTCCCTCCCCTGATATCAAAGTGAATCCTGGGTGCTGTGCTGAGCTGCAATGGAGAAATGGGCAATGGAGTGGCCGGCACGAGGGAGGGAGGAGGAGCAGGGAGAAGAAAGAGAGAAAGCGGACATCTCCTTTACTTGTGCTGGCCACTCCATTGCCTCTTTCTCTGTTGCAGTGCAGTGCCGTGCCCAGGATGCACTGATGGGGGGGACGGGATTTAACAACTGGTTCACCCGAACTGGTGCGAATCAGTTGAATCTCACCACCAGGGGGGGGGGGGCGGGGGAAACAAAGCTAGATGTGGTAGGAGTCAGAGCTATTAGTAGATTGCATTCCATTTTTCATTCCTCCTTTCTTTGTCTCTGACATTCATTGTTTCTGATTCCACCTTTCTTTTTCCTTTTCTTCTTTCTTATTCTCTTATTCTTTTTGTTCTCCATACAAGATTTAGGGAAATAAAAAAGGCCTTGCATGTCAACAGTGCTTATTGACAAGGAGGTATTTGTTTGCTTATGTATTTTTACAAAGTAGTTATGCTGCACAGGAAAATTATGGGTAATATTTTGATCTTCTGCCCAGCAATTAAACTTACAGGAAAAAAAGTCTTATGTAAACAGAATGTGCCATTAGAGTGTGTGTGTGTGCGCGTGCGCGCACTGAATAACTTCATGGGCACAGAAGGGAGAAGAGGAGCCCACGCCCACATCAAGACATGAGCCAATGGTTTCACCAATGCTATTCAGAAAAATCAGTAAAAGGAATATCATCCTTCCGTGGGGAGTTTTACATTCTTGAGCAAGAAATGGTCAGGAGAGAGAAAGAGTCACACAGGGGAAAAGGAGGGGGACATAAACAAAATATTATGTAATACATTTCATTCATACTGAATTTGCCTAGGGAATATACACCTGGTACAATAGTTTCCATGTTTGAGAGCCTCCACTTTTTTTTTTCAGATTTCCATACTTCGGGACACAAAAACAGCAAAAAGTACTCAACTCTGGAACCATTCCGGATGGAATATTTCTATGCCCTGAACACAATGCATGGTTTTTACAGAGTTACAGCATTACTTTATGCAATGAAAGCTATGATTAGAAAGTATAAATTCAGCAGAAAACAGCTTGTAAGAGCTGCAAAGTAGCATAACCTCAAACTATTTATAAATTCCTTGCTCCCGATTTCATGACCATTTATTACATTTTACTGCCATGTGGCACTTGTGAATGATTTTGGGTATACAGAGGACATGTATTGAATATGTGTTACTGCATTCCACAATTCACATGCATTTCCTGGGAAGTAAGATTTCCCCTTTTGTGGGGGGAAAAAATCACATCTGTTCCAGTGTGCAGAGCTGGGATTCAGCCGTGCCTTCAAGTTTAATCAAATCAGCAGCAGAAAAGGAGAATTTAAAATGGTTCAAATGATATTAAAATGGTTTAAAAATACAATTGGTTGAGTACATGCATGCCTGACTAGAGATGAAAAGCAAGAGTTGAATAAATAAATAAATAAATCCCATCTTTACTATTTATAAAAATAGTATAAAATAGTAACAAAGAGGTGGCAAGCACATTTGTGAAACTTGAGAGCCATTTTACATGTTTTACAAGCTGCAACAAAGGTTAGTTCCTCAGAAATTACGTGAGCTTTAACATATTTTTACGTTTATTTAGAGGTACATTAAACAATGTATTTTTAAACATATATGCTACATGCTGTTTCGTTCAATCACAGATGACTTAGATTTAGATATAATGGCTAAGATTGCTAACAACTTCAAATTCCTTTTAGTGATTAAAGAAGAAACAAACATATTTAACTTGTTTTGTTAGATGAACTATGTCCATGTAGTTAGTTTATGTTTGAATCTGTCATACAAGCCAGAAAATTGAGATAATTAGAAAACCATTATTCAATTAACGATGACTAAGCATCTCATGCAAATACAGTCATGTGTAGCTGTTCGGAAAAAAGGCAAAATCCACACTGGAAACATTTGGGAAAATAAAACTGCCAGTACTGTGAAGCTTTGATTAATATCATCTGGAATATTAAGGTCAGCTCTAATTTATGAATTGCAAAATGATTTTGTGTGGTTGAAATAAACAAGGGATGGCCAAAAGTGTTCAAGGTAGAATGAAAATCTACCGTGCTTGAAGGAAAAATTGCAATTTTCATGCTATTAAAAAAAGGTTGAGAAGATATCATGCATATTTTTCTCCTATCCTCATAATACTAGAATCCAAGGTTGGTCAAAATGGTTCAGAGCTGTGTACGCTGGAAACATATCTATGGAGGTTCTCAATATTCCAGGTCATGGTTGTCAGAAAGGTGCTTTTTCAAAAGGCAATAAAGTCCAGTTGCCTTTTGAAAAAGCACTATTGGGATAAAATGGAAACAGGAAATATGTCCCTGTTCTCCCCTACATAACTATGGAATTTGCTTTAAGGAATGAAGCAATGGGCATAATGTAAATAGCTTTCACATAGGGTAGAATTGTCAATGGTTGCTTTTCAGGATACCAGTACATAAATTTTATAGCTCCCGCTGCCTTAAGAAATTCCAAAACATTCTTAAAGATCCATCTCATCTTGGGCACCCTTTTTCCAGGGGTGGGTTTCTCGCCCCATTCCAACCGGTTCAGTTGGAACGGGGCCGGCGGCGTCCTCGTGCACGCGCGCAGTGCATGTATGCGTACTAGCGTCTGTGCGATGCTCCAGCTGCTCCTGGACAATCGTGCAGGCGCTGTATGCGTCCTGCGCATGCGTGGAAGTGCAGAACTTGTCAAAACCAGGAAAGGAGCGCGGGCAGGCGGGCGGGCCCTTCGCCGTTCCTGGAAGTTACTTACTTCCGGGTTCGCCGACCAACCGGTTCTCGGGGTTTCAACCGCCGCGAACCAGTTGAAACCCTCCCCTGCCTTTTTCTGAACTATTACCATCTGGCATACAGTATAGAATAATAAAAACAAGGACAAATAGGCTGAAAAACAGCTTCTATCCCAGGGCAGTAGCCATATTTAATTCTACCGTATGGTGCAATATTAATGTAATATCGGGTTTTCAATTCAGTTTTATAGAATGTGAAGGATATGTTTTCGTGTTTTATTTTTATAGTTATAATGTACACTGAAAGTGGCATTTAATTTCGTTGTACGAGGTGCAGTGACAATAAAGTAAACTAAAAGAAATAAAAACTCCTATTTTCTCATTTCAATGCAGTTATTACCAGTAATGTGGCTGTGTTCTGTTCTGCTACATTTAAAATGCATACTCAATTACATTTTAAAATGATTTTTATAGACTAATGATTATCATAAGAAAGTACTCCAACTCTAAATTTGAAAAGCAACTGCCCAAATCAGGTCAAGGTGAAATTACAATCAGGGCCAAGAGAAAAGTGGTTCAACAGACTGAAAGAACTTATAGTTCATGTTCTGTGCTGTCATATTACACAAACACACCAACTTCAGACGCAAATTCAAGGTATTTATTACAGTCGTAAAAACAGTAGTAACAAAGATAAGTTATAAACTCTCTGCTTAGAGAACAAAAACACAATAACTTATTTTTCAGGTAGACTAGAAAAACAAAACATCAGATGTGATCCAAGGGTGGATAGCTCCACCCCAAAGTAGCATTCAGATATAATCACAGGGGAGGGAATAGAACACTGATTATTCAGAGAGTACATGAAACCACTCTTTATTTGATATGAACCTTACTACCAATTAGACTGCCTTGAGTTTATCTTCCTTTGCTCTTCTTAGCACCTCAGTATAAACTGAGGTGGCACAGTGGTTAGAGTGCAGTACTGCAGGCTATTTCAGCTGACTGCTAGCTGCAGTTCAGCAGTTCAAATCTCACTGGCTCAAGGTTCACTCATTCTTCCATCTTCCAAGGTGGGTAAAACGAGGACCCAGATTGTTAGGGGCAATATGCTGACTCTGTAAACTGCTTAGAGAGAGCTGTAAAAGCACTATGAAGCAGTATATAAGTCTAAGTGCTATTGCTATTGCTGTTCCTTTGCTCTCAATATAGAAGATACCAGTCACTCAGGAGGAAATGGCATGATTCTTGATTCTCTTAGTATATTTCCCTTTTTTTTAAAAATACCACTCAGGTATTTGTTTTGCTAAATCTGTTTCAGAACATCATTGGGATAAGTTTGATTTGCAATGAAAACCAATACCTATAAAACATTCTACAACTAGAGGTTGATGATGGAAATTGTGTGATAACAGCATCTTCTCTACAGTAGTTGTCAAGGAATGGTACAATATTGAATAACAAAAAAAAATAACTATTTGTTGATTCGAGTGCTGTGACAAGTCCCACCCATAACAGACTGGCAGAATGGAAAGAGGAATGACTTTTATTAAGGTTGCTGAAATAAAATTAGAAAGAAAATATTCTAATTAGCACAATAGATTATCTGGTGGGAAACAGGCTCATGATTCTAAGGATTCTCTTTCATTCCCAAAATCTGTTATACTGTATACCATTTTGGAGTTTTCCAGAATTTCCACACCAGATGAAGATCTAGCTGAAAAATCTGGGAGCAAAAAGGCCTTAGGATCGGATGCTGGTTTCTCATCTTCAACTCCAAAATCCTGTCTTCAACCTAGGAGGTGATGAACCAAACCATTTGTGAATTCTGCTACCCTGTCTCCCTGAAAATAAGACCTCCCCGGATAATAAGCCCAATTGGGCTTTTGAGCACATGCACTAATCCTGCCTCGAAAATAAGCCTCACCTAAAATATGTAAGTGCATGTGCAGCTGCATGCAAGAGTGCGCCAGAAACAAAGACAGAACTTCTGGCCCTTTCTGGATCAGCTGATGCACGGGCCATGAGACAAGGTTAAGGGGCTTTCTGCACCTCAAAAGTAATAAGACCTCCCTGAAAATAAGGCCAACCAATTTCAGAGGTCAAAAGAAAATAAGATCCTGTCTTATTTTGGGGGAAATTAAATATGGATATTTATCCATATTTATGTAGGAGAATGTCTCGCTGACTTTGCTCAGTAAAGCTTGCCCCATAGAAATGTGTCTAGCTTCATTGGGCTTTATAAGAGGAACATGTGCAAAAACAGAAGACTGAATATCTCAAATCACTTGATCTCCCCTCAGGTGGACTTTTGAAGGGATCACAGTTTATGATCCAGTTTTGTAACTTTTGAGACATAGGATCTTTATTTAATCAACGTTTTGCACATATGACTGTTTGTGTAACTGACTGACAGTTAAACAAAAGGAAGTCATTTCCTGCTTCTTTCCCCAATGAAAACATAACTTACATTGTGGAGAGAGAGCTACCGAAATGCCAATTTCTCTATTTGACCAGATCCTTGAGAATACTTCAAGTCTTGAAAAAGGAATTATTTCTTTGCAGTAAAAGAACTCCCATAGATGTTTTTCTAATTTAATGTATAATGTCTAAACACTTACATCTGATCTCCCTTGAAAAGGTCCAAGGCAGTTTAAAACAATAGTATGAAATAATATAAACAGAAGATATAAAATAGAATAAAAGAAATCAAGACCATTCATTCAGTTTAAAAGGACAGCTGCTCATTCAGAAAATGGCAATATTTCACCAATAATAGGCAAACAACCTCCTAGAAAAGTAGATCTATAAAAAGAAGACCATCAAGACAGGAATACGCCAAGTTTATCTGGGAATAATGGCTTCTCCATTATTTCTCATGGAAATAATCCTCTCCTTAACTGAAAAAGAAATATTCTTGGAAGACATAAAAGACCATCTGTTAATGACAATAATCTGCAGGCAAACTTAAAGGGGCAAAGGAGAATTGTTCAGATACCTTAATCCCAAACAGGACCTATTTGTACAACAGGGAGAGGGATGGTGACTAGCCAATGTGACTCACAATTCAGACGAAGTTGCACTTTGGTCCCATACAAGGAACTACACATGCAGATTGAAGCTACTTAAATTTGGATGTGAGTGTACATTTTGGTTCTCTACGAGACAAACATGTTTAATAATTTCAAACGGTTGCTGCCAAGATGCATGTATAGAATAGGCTTGTGTTCACTTGATAAATATTATTCTGGAAAATATCACAGAAGGATAAGTGTTGGTGTTGGTGTCCTCTGCCATGAATTTTACTATGCATACAAAAGCTAATAAACAGCACCATAAGCTGTGAGAAGCCATAAAGAAAATTCACATAAAAAGTTGGCAGGTTCTGTTTAACTACTGTCTATTTACTACCTCCAACAAAGATGACTTCTCTATTTCCTATGTGTTTCTCATGCACATGGATATAATATTTACACTAAAACCCTCCGCTTCATATTTCTTTTTTAAAATAAAATCGCTCTCCTCCCCCCATTTCTTTAACAAAATGTTTATTACCAGTATTTGCTAGTTTATTAGAAGTATTATGCATCACAATTCAAAATTTACAATTACTGAAGTTTTATGTACTCTCAAATACCGGTAGCTTTCACTGAGTTCCACTAATCAAAAGGTATTATGTAGCAATAGGGAAAACACTCATTTTAGTTTGCAAGGTAGACATAAAAGCATTCTTAGGAATCTGTGAAGGTCTTACAGACACCATCCCACACTAGCAACAAACAATAGTCTCACTTCTAGCTCTGGCTCTAATCCAGTGTTTCTCAACCTCAACAATCTTGATTTGTATGGATTGAAAGTCTGACAATTCTCCAGCCAGCGTGGTTGACATTGAGAAACACTACTTTAAGCAGAAGTTGATGCAGAAGTGCAGTTTACTCCTTTGGATTTAAGAAATACATTTCTGGATAGAACACAAAGTACCCTCAAATTCATTGTCCAGCTCTCACAAGGGCACTTCTGATAACAGTAACATTGCTTTCAGTGCAAAGTGCCATATATAGTATGGTTTGTTCTCTAAGTCTTGGACCATTTTGATTGGGAATTTTAGATCTTGAGTGTACCTGGTATGGAAAAAGCTGGTATAGTTATTAAAAGTATATGTAGTGTAGTCTATAAGGATAGGGAACTATATGGGGACCAGATAATGCCTATTCCCAGCTTTACCCTATGCTGTCAGGCCTGCAGCCATCTTTTCTTTTGGATTTTTGGTCTGCCACACTTCCTATTATTCTACTATGCATTTTCTATTGTGGGAAAATTGTGGGGGGGGGATTGTAAGGAGTTACATACTATGTAGCCATAACAAAATTCTTTCCACACAGCTAAGGTGATCCTTTGTCTCTGCAGCTCTGCACCTGACCGGAATTGGATGGGTGGAACTGTCAGCATGGCAGTGGGAACCATGTGATGGACTGGTGGATGTGGGGGCAAGATCTTGAACTTTCAATTAGGTGGGAAAAACCGGGAAGCTTTCAGATTTGGGTTTTCCCAGATATGCCAACATGGCTCTCTTAATAAGTTGGAACTTTGAGCAATACTTTGCCTTGGACTCTGATTTACCTTTGGATGCTATTCCGAAGTCTGACACATGCATTATCTATAATATTTCCTGGACCAAGATAGCCAGACATCAGTTACCCAGCTTATTAATTTCCCAACTGTATTTTTGCCATTCAGTCTGCATAAGGTTATTTTTAAAGCTAGTGCATAAACCATCTGCCATATTGGGTCAGCAAAATGGGATCAAGAATCAGTATTGATCTTAGGTGTTGTTGAAGCTTCAAGTTAGCAGGCAAGTATTAAGAATACCTTCCCTAGAACCTACTGACTCATATTTTAGGCTCACCAAAGAAAGCTCTGCTAATTACCTTTTGATATGATCTTACAATGATTTGAAACACCTGTAGCTGACCCTCCTGCCTCCCTGTTCAAGTTACCCCTGACGTCAACTTTTGCTCAATAAGGTCTTTGTTGAGTCCACTTACGCATTTTTATTGTTGGCTTAACTACAAAACATATCATTTTTTGCTCCACCTATTGCTTAATTTTATGTTTTTTTCTTGCTACTGGCTGATAGAACCTTGCTTTAGGATTATATGTAAAAAACAAAAAGGTAATAAACTAACTAACGAGCAATAGCAATAGCACTTAGACTTATATTCCGCCCCATAGTGTTTTTACAGAACTCTCTGAATAGGTTACAAATGTCAGATATTGCCCTCCACAATCTGGGTCATCATTTTACCAACCTTGGGAAGATGGAAGGCTGAGTCTAGGGTATTGTTGCTTTGGAAATAAATATGTTGTACCAAGTAAATTTCTGTTTCAAAGTGTGAGAATTGCCAGAGGCGGAGTGAGTGGAAAAACAAGTCCTAGCTAAGAACCAGCTGGATGCACTGACATTTGTTATTAC
The DNA here is from genome assembly GCF_009769535.1 of Thamnophis elegans. Lineage (NCBI taxonomy): Eukaryota > Metazoa > Chordata > Lepidosauria > Squamata > Natricidae > Thamnophis > Thamnophis elegans. Next base: position 94,490,060 of record NC_045544.1, on the reverse strand, counting down.
TTAATTCTTTTGGAGAAAGAAAGAATACAAAAAATAGGGATGGGGAATGGTACTTTGCACAGTTTTTAATTAACCTGTTTTCTCTTAGGGAAAAAAATGAATTGCAGTATGGATTATACATGGGTTCATTTAAATTAGACTTCTGTAAAGCTGAGATGTAAACAATCTTTCCTATTTAGATTTTAATATGATATATAAAGGTGAAAATAGGAATGTAGAGTTGAAGCAGGTGGGGAGAGCTAGAAAAAGTTAACCAGAGCCAGCTCACATTTCTATAAAACCACAATGCCACTGAGGCTCAGTCCATTTGATCTGGCTGCTACAGTCTCAGGTTCAGTCAGAAAACATGCAGTAAATATATCCAATCCTGTTCTGCATGATCCTATCTTTCATGTGAAGTCAATAAAAACCCTGCACTAAACAGGGTCTAAAGTTCCTCTTCCCCAAAACACCATCATGCCAAGGCAAATGAATGAGAACTGATCAGAGATTTAGGGCGGAGATGTGGAGAACCCCTGTGCTCAGAAATGAGGAAAAACAAACAAACAAACAGCCCTCAGTCCATTCAGTCTGTCAAGAATTTCATGCTAGTTTATGGAAATTTGCCTTTGCACAACAACCAGCCTTCTAAACGAAGACATCTTCATTCAAATCATGGTGTATCTCATTCCTTTGGCAACATGCTTGGTTGCCTTTTAAACTCATTACCCTGAGACAGATGGCTGAGTAGCAGGGCTTTGCAACTGGATGGCAAAAACAAAGCAAACAGAAAAATACCTTCTTCTGGTTGAAAAGTACTCTGTTAGGAGAATGCCAGTAGCATGTGGTTAGACTCTCAAAAGGAGCAGCTTGGAACAAGATTATAGCAGCCAAGAGGGTTGGCAAATGCTGGCTTAACAACTCATAGTGTAGTGAAGCAATGAGGCAACGTGTTTATTTGTTGGATTTCTATCCCAGCTTTCATTCAGGAGCTCAAGGTGGAGCATTTAATGCTCCCTTTCCCTTTCCATGACTGAAGGTGAACCCAAACCAATGTCTCCCCATTGCAGTCTATTGAGAATTGCAAGATACTGTTTCTCACTGATTTAAACATGTTTTAATATAGAATACCTAATTGTAAGTTTGTGAGTGTGAGTGTGTGTGTGTGTGTGTGTGTGTGTGTGTGCGCGTGCGCGTATATATGCGTGTGTATGCATATGCCTCCTAGTCAGTCCTGACTCATGGAGACTGCTTGGACTAGTCTCTGCTGCTTTATTGCCAAGATTTTGGAAATGGTTTACCATTGCCCGCTTTCTAGGGTATAGAAAGAGTGATCATTACAAGGTCACCCAACGTAGTCTCCTGGTTTCTAATAGCAATAGCACTTCGACTTATATACTGCTTCATAATGTTTATCCACCCTCCCTAAGTCTAAGCAGTTTACAGAGTCAGCATATTGCCTCCAACAATCTGGGTCCTCATTTTACCCACCTTGGAAGGATGGAAGGTTGAGTCAACCTTGAACCAGTGAGATTTGAACTGCCAAACTGCAGACAGCAGACAGCTGAAGTAGCCTGCAGCACTGTACTCTAACCACTGCACCACCTCGGCTCTTAATCTGGTGCCTTAGCCTTTACACCAAACCGGCTCCTCTTATTCAATACTTAGGAAAACTAAATTTGCTAATAGAATCTTTGTTAGAAATTGAAATAGAGTACAGTAGATAATGAGATATTATCCTAAGTGGAATTCTGATGCTGAAAGTTATAAGAAAAGACAATAGGAATTGTGGGGTGTGTGTTTTTTAGCAATGTACAGAGGAGAGAAAGGCACACCTTGTAGAAGTATATAAACTTATGTGTGGCATAGATAATATAAAATTAATATGTTTTCCTTCATCTTTTTCAATATTAAATAGAATCTACTGAAACTATGGTTGGAACCATCAGAAATAAACACTTTTCACAACTGCAGATGAAGCTATGAAATTCACTACAAGCAGTTGCACTAGAAGCTAAAAGAAGACTGGATAGGTTCATGAAAGATCAATGACTACCAATACAGATGGCTGTTTACTCCCTTCCAAATCATTGATTGTTAGGATTACATTTCTGTCCAATTCAGGTTGGAATTCTACTCCTTCAGCCACCTCATCAGTGGAATGTTTATTCTCTTTTCAGAGAAAATTAAGCTAGATTAGAAGTTGAGCAGTTCTGTATTTTCTTTCATATTTGTTACCTGTTGACCCCTTCCCCTTTTATTTTCAGCATAATCAAAAGAATAAAAGAAACCCAACCCTTATGCAAACAAATGTTGCCATCTCATGATTCATTTTTAACTATTTCTGCCTTGACTCTCTCTACAGATTCATAGCTGCATAATTGCATGTCCTTTTCTACTCCATGTATTATTTTAGGGTTGTTTTTTTTTTTTACTGATGAACTCAAATCTCTAGAGTGAAGCAAAATATATTAGAGAACTATGTTGATTATTTGTTGGATTCTAGCTGAAATTCAAAGAGATGGTTGTCATCTATAAGATCCTACTTTGCTCTGTGGATCTATAGGACAGTCTTCTACCAATGGTCTTTGCTTGCCCAATAAGAAGTAATAGGAAAGGCAGCTTTCAAATCTCATCCTTAAAAGAGTGTTTCCATCAGCAACCATAAAGGCATGTCTTCTCCCTAACTGCTGTAGGCTTTTGGAAGAATGTTCTCTCTGAGGTTAGATTAGCAATTTTAGTGACATTTAGAAAAGCTATTAAGGCCTAACTTCCTGATGGAGAACCTATGGCACCTATATCACGGTGCGATATTCCCGGGCACACCAGCCGTCATGATTTTTGGACTTCTGGCGGGTGGGGAAACTTCCGGTTGGCTCATTGGGTCTGTTTTTTGCCCTCCTCGGTCTCCAGAGGCTTTCCTAAAGCCTGGGGAGGGCAAAAATGGCCTCCCCTGCCATCCAGAAGCCCTCCGGAAGCCAGAAACAGATTATTTCTGAACTTCCAGTTCGCCCATTGGGGTCATTTTTCACCATCCCCAGCCTTAAGAGGCTTTCCTGAAGCCTGGGGAGGGCAAAAATGGCCCCAATGGGCCAACCGTAAGTTCAGAAATGATCCATTTCTGGCTCCCAGAAGGTGTCTGGAGAGTAGGGGAGACCGTTTTTGCCCACCCCAGGCTTCAGGAAAGCCTCCGGAGCTTGAGGAGAGGTCGCGTGTTCATCCACTGTGGGGTCTCACACACATACGCAGGTGGGCTGAGAGGATTGAATTGGTGTGGGCACACAATTGTGGCATGCCAGTCACTGGCCTAACTATCTCATAAAGTCTTTGGGGAACTAATAAAATGCCTCTCTTGCACAGCATGTAATTAATTGTTTTTAAAAGTTTTTCCAATGGGTTGATGAACAGGAAAGTTGCTATTATTTGTCTGATCTATACTTTTTATGTCTGTTGTTTTTATTTTAATGTTTATATTATTTTGTAAACAACTTAGAATCTTGGTTTTATAACTTTCATCTTTATTTAACCAGAGATTTCATATAATATCAGTTAAGATTTCCTAGAAATATTTGTATCATATTAACCTGGAACTGTTTTTCTTTAATAAACTTTATTTTTTCTATCATGCTCCTACATAAGATCACTACAGAGTGAGACAAGGACAGATTTTGCTCAAAAAATCTTTAGAGATAAAATTTATTTTTCTTCTAATCAACAAAACTGCTCTTTGTATATGTCTAAAAAAACAATTAATTGATTTGATTTATTCAATTTGAAGTATAACGGTATGATTTTGAACATGAATATAAGAGAGGGGGAAAGTCAAAAATATTCTAAGTATTTCTTCTTCATTTTCCCATACTGATGGAATCATATGGATTTCACACCATTCTGCCTTTCTCCTAAACCACCACAAAAACCCTAGAATGTTTTCCAAACAATGTAACCTAGTTCTACAGAACACAAACATCATAGCACTAAACGTATTTTGCTACACTAAAATTGTAAGTTAAAGTTCACAGGGAATAGATAAAATCTCCCAGAAAAGAAATTGCAAAATCTCTCTTTATAACACATCAGACAGAACATGCTTTGAGGGAAAAATGGAACAGGGTACTACTTAATGGAAGTTTAACCCTGAATGAAACTTGGAAAAAATGTGTAACCATTTGATATTATTTTCCATCTCTTCAAATATTACAAATTAGGGGTGTTGGGGATAGCATACAATTTAATGTTTACATTCATTCTGCCAAATCCTCCAGCAAAGACTAAGTAACACTGAAGATGTTGCCTACTTGGGTGACAAAATGTTTGCAAACAACCAACCAAGCTCAGAGTGCATTGAGGAATCCATGGAGACTTTTATGCATATGTCTCAAGTTGGATGTAAAACAGCATACAAACAGATCCTGTGTGCATGTGACCCTCCAGCCTGGGTGCCAGCTATAATTGTGTCAGGACGCACGGAGATTTTTAAAATAAAACTTTTAGATAGCAATAAACTAAATATATAAAGGTTGATGTGAAATACTCTCTCATCTGGTTAATCAAACAGCTGATCAGCATCACATGTTTGTGTTTAGATCAACCCTTGATGACCATATTTGCCCAGAGGCCTGTGTTACAATATTTAGCACAAAACTGCTGCATTGATTTGTGAGGTTCTTTGTACAACTCTGTCACACTTTCCAATAATGAAGAAATGAATTTCAGATTGTCCCTAGAAGATGTGGTAAAATGTATGAAACTTGTATGTGAAGTAAAGGGCCATATAAAAACAGGGTGAGAATGAGAACCGAAAATTGTCATTTGGGACATCAGGGTGGAAACTGAAGAAACTTCAGTATTTCATAGAGCTGGGCACAAATAGTCCTTCAAGTTTCTCCATCAACTGTGGCAAATAAATTAGATGGACAAGTCCAATTGTTGTTTTTTAAACAAACTTTGGAGGTCAGATAGTGGCAATAGTGCCATGACTTGAAGAAGGAGTTCCATGATGAGCCAGGTTACAGAATCTTGGAGACTGCATATTGTTGGAGAAATGAGTGTTCAATTAAAGACAGGATATTCAAACACCCTTCATTGTGTAAATGCAAAAATAGCATACTCTATTTAGAATAATGTATTGAAACTCCAGAAAATAGCAGACATCTACAGAATGAAGGCTATGGCTGAATCCAAACTGCTTGGCATCTTTTCTGTTTTTTCACCTATAGTACTTAATTCGGTGGTCAGGGATGCTTGAGGCATTTTTGTGAGGCCGAACTCCAGGATTACCAAATATACATAATATCCAGGTCCAGCAGCCTCTTGGTTCTGCAGTAGAGCATTTTAAGTTTTGTAGGAACGAAAACCTAGCCATTATAAAATAGGTGTAAATGAAGAAAGTGTGTCAAGTCCGCAATTCTGTTTTTTATAATTAATGTTAATAAGATACATGGGAAACATAGAGCATAGCAATAACATAAACTGGCAGATTATCAAGGCATAGCCTTATTTGCAATTATAAATCCATGAGCATGCATAAACATATGGCTTCAAGAAATTCATAACTGTAATATTGTATCCCAGGAGCATGGGTGTTGCAGCTATATTTGAATCCTTTAATTATTAGACTTAGTGGGAAAGTAGTTTGGTATGTTAATCACAAAATCATATTTAGAATCATTTGCGTGCATTCGTTCTCCAATGGCTTGATAATATGTGTGATATATGCTAAATAATAACACAAGAGATGAAATATTTCTAAAATAATTGTTCCTATGTTATGAAAAGGATTTATCTGATGTCACTAGAAGCAACACAACAACAGAAAGAAAAACATTTCAGAAATTTGTAACTGTGTTATAGAACAGTATTTTGTTGCCACAAGAAAAGAAGGTATGTTTACATATACCACCATTGTTTTTCACTTTTCTCTCTTTTAAAAACTGTTGGAGAATAACCCATATTTCAAGCTGCTTATCTCATGCTGGAGAGAAGAGAGAAAGTATCATAACATCACCAACTTCTCCCTTGCTTACTTCCTCTGGTAATTCAGAAAGATATATGAAACCATCTTTTTTCTTCCAGGATCTACACTAGGGCTGTCAAACTCCCAGCCCAGGGGGCGGATGCGTCATGTGCTGGCCACGCCCATGCCCGGTTTAGCGAAGGGGGAAAATGTCCCGATACACCATGTGACACTAACTTGACAACATGCGTTTGACACCACTGATCTACACAAACAGCTAAAAGTCAGAAGTTGGGAATTAGGGTGAAACAGGAATTTCCTCCAGAAGAAAATGGTCACCTCTGTCAACCTCTGCAAAACCCAGGTTCAGACTGATGTACCTGACAATTCTTCACTGAAATGGGAAAGAGAGGATCCATTTCCTGTATAAACTAGCATAAACGTCTGAATTCTTAACTTCACTTTATTCTTGTAATGAAAAGCACAAATAAGAGTTATGCATGGAATGAAGATCATTATACTGGAACTTATGCTGATGGTTGCTTCAACTCAGGTTGTTCTTAAGGCTTTGATAGCTTTTGAGGCCCTCATGGGAAGCACTTAGATATGATTGGATTGGACTGGATTGGATTTGACCAGACAAGTGTCAACATTAGATGGTATGAACATGGATGGGAAAGAGAGTGAAAAAACGATCCCTGTTTGGGGAAAGATAATCCAAGAATTTTGTACCTCAAAATGTGACAGTTCATAACTGAGCAGTTATTAAATCACGTTCTTTTTCCTTGTTCTCAGAATGAATTATCTTCATGGTGCATTTGACAATTGGTAATAATTGGAACTAATCATGCTGAGGATTGGAAATAAAATCAGCCTCATAAGGCTTATGTCTGAATAAACAGTTTGAATATGCTATTAGAATCTAAGTACCATTTCAAATTTTAGATAGTTGATTCACTACTAATACATGGAAAGACAAGGTAAAAATGTTGGGAAAACATATTTGGGAAGTATTTCATCCCTTCTTCCAAACAGAAGTCCTCCAGATGGAGAGTGGAGTTTAAAAATCACAAATACAATTTTTATTCTATAAAATATCTAATGTGAGATGTTAACTAAATGGCAAGCCTCTGGGAATTTTGCATTATTTACCTTATTAGTTAATTGTAGGAGTTTTCCTCCCAGACTTGCTGGATACTTTGTCTTGCTCTGTTCTCTTTCCAAATATATTGTTTTCCTTGTCAAGCAAGATTAAGGCTTTGTTTAAACATTGCATCATAATGCTCCATTGTAAAATATTAAGTAATGGTTCTATAAGATTGTATCTTTGTCCTTTCCTAGTTCCAAGTGCACTCTTTCCTTGCCCATTATGTTTTACTTCATTTATATAATGTTTGCTGAAACAGATTCAAATGAAAATAAAATTGTACATGCAACAATACCGTTTGCATCATATTTATCTATGATTAGTTGTGGCATGGATGAGAAAGTCTATCACTCTTCTGTCCAAAGGCAGAAATCAAAGCTCAATTATACAGCTTTGCTTTGCTTGCTCTGCTTACAAGCACCAGGACTCACAGGAATCAGTAACCCAGTGGTTTATTTTACAATCTTGTAAAAATGTTCAGAATATACAGTATATTCAATATAAAATTCCATAGAATCTTTGACAGACAGGAAAACATTGCATATTCATCACAGTTTATGTCAGTTGTCAGTTATAGTATCAATCAATACTGGGCAGAGTGGATAATGGAAGGAGGACTTTTCTCCCCCAGGTTATTCTAAAGGTGCTTTTTCAAGAGGCAACTGGACTTTCCGGTTTTTCTTTGAAGATGCTTCACTTCTCATCCAAGAGGTTCTTCAGCTCTTGGATGAAGCTTAAGAAGCTTCTTGGATGAGAAGCGAAATATCTTCAAAGAAAAACCAGAAAGTCTAGTTGCCTCTTGAAAAAGCACCTTTAGGACAACTATGACCTGGATGACTGAGAATAGACATTTCTCCCAAGTTGTTACTCAGTTCCAAAGCTGATTATTTCAGTAGGAATATCCACTATTGGAGGACTTTTATATATGTATGAGAACAAGGAATGGAAGATTTATAGCTTTGCTATAAATCTTCCATTCCTTTGTGGAGGTCCGATAAGTCCGAGTCGAACCGAGCCATTGCTTTGTGGAGGTCCGATAAGTCCGAGTCGAACCGAGCACTATTAACAACCTGCACCAAGGATTACATCAGGGCACTTAGGGCAGCAAAAAGATCTCATATTGCCACCTTGGTTGCGTCCGCTGAGTCCCGCCCAGCCGCCCTGTTTAGGATAACCCGTTCCCTCCTAAATAGGAGGGATACGGGGGAACCCTTGCAGGGTAGAGCTGAGGATTATGCCCAATTCTTAGCGAACAAAGTTGCTCGGTTTCGGTCGGACTTGGACTCCACCGCAGCAGATCCAGCCGGGACACAAGAGGATCACTTGGCAAACCATCTCTGGGTTGAGTTTCAGGATGTTGCCTCTGGGGATGTGGACAAGGCCATTCGAGCTGTGAGTGCCTCCACCTGCATTCTGGACCCGTGTCCCTCCTGGCTGGTTGCCAACAGCAGTGAGGTGACACGTGGCTGGATCCAGGCAGTCGTAACCGCCTCCCTTCGGGAGGGGCACTTCCCCGCCGCACTAAAAACGGCGGTGGTGAGACCCCTCCTGAAGAAACCATCCTTGGATCCAGCCATTTTAAATAACTACCGTCCTGTCTCCAACCTTCCCTTTGTTGGGAAGGTTGTTGAGAAGGTGGTGGCCTTCCAGCTTCAACGGGCCTTGGATGAAGCTAGCTACCTTGACCGCTTCCAGTCCGGCTTCAGACCCGGTTACAGCACAGAAACCACTTTGGTCGCATTGACCGATGATCTCTGGAGGGCCAGAGATGGAGGCCATGCGTCCATCCTGGTTCTCCTTGACCTCTCGGCGGCTTTCGATACCATCGACCATGGTATCCTTCTGCGACGACTGCGAGAGGTGGGGGTGGGAGGCACTGTTTTGCAGTGGTTCTCCTCCTACCTCTCGGACAGGTCGCAGTTGGTGTTGGTGGGGGGGCAGAGATCGTCCCTGAGGCCCCTAAAATATGGGGTGCCGCAGGGCTCGGTCTTATCCCCCCTACTATTTAACATATACATGAAACCGCTGGGCGAGATCATTCGGAGGCACGGGATAAAATACCATCAATATGCGGACGATACGCAATTGTATCTGTCTGCCCCGTGCCAACTCAATGAAGCGGTGGATGTGATGAACCAGGGTCTGGAGGCCGTTAGGAACTGGATGAGCGCTAACAAACTGGTACTCAATCCGGACAAGACCGAGTGGCTGTTGTGTTTCCCTCCCAACAATTTGGCTAATGTTCCATCTATCAGGCTGGGGGGTCAAATTTTATACCCCTCAGATAGGGTTTGTAACTTAGGAGTCCTCCTGGATCCACAGCTGACTCTCGATCATCATCTGTCGGCTGTGACCAGGGGGGCATTTGCCCAGGTTCGCCTGGTCCACCAGTTACGACCCTACCTGAATCGGGAGGCTCTCACAACAGTCACTCGAGCCCTTGTGATCTCTAGGCTGGAATACTGCAATGTGCTCTACATGGGGCTGCCCCTGAAGTGCATCCGGCGACTGCAGTTAGTCCAGAATGCAGCCGCGCGAGTGATAGTGGGCGCACCGCGGTTCGCCCACGTTACACCCATCCTCCGCGAGCTGCACTGGCTGTCGATCTCCAGGTGCGCTTCAGGGTACTGATGACCACCTTTAAAGCACTCCATGGTAGTGGATCTGGGTACTTGAGAGACCGCCTTCTGCCGATTACCTCCCTCCGACCGATTAGATCGCACAGACTGGGCCTCCTCCGAATTCCATCCGCCAGTCAATGTCGACTGGCGACTACACGGAGGAGAGCCTTTTCTGTTGCAGCTCCGACCCTGTGGAACGATCTCCCCATCGAGATACGCACCCTCACCACCGTCCAGGCCTTCCGCGCAGCCCTCAAGACCTGGCTCTCCCAACAGGCCTGGGGATAAGTCCTTAATTTGCCCCACCCGAGTGTTGAATGTAGAATGCATGTTGTGTTTTTACTACTTATCTTGTTTTTATATCGTTTATTGTGTATTGTACCCCCTCCCTAATGGTTGTAAGCCGCCCTGAGTCCCCTCAGGGAAAAGGGCGGCCTATAAATTTTAATAAAATACCTAAAAAAAAAAATACCTAAAAAAATGCTATTATATAAACTTATCAAATTTTCCCTCCTCAATTGGAATGCAATTGTTTGCCATAACATGATTCACTGCACAACTACACAGAAAAATACACATAGGAAGGGTTAGTGTGGTCCAAAATGCAAAAGAGCATATTAGCTGCAAAATACAGACACACTAGGAACAGTATATATGATTGATTAGGAAACCCATTTATTAAAAAAGCCCTTTTTTATTTAGTTTTCAAACTGAGGCAGAATCACACCGAAGTTCAGTGAAACCAAAACTAACAAATGAGCCCCCCCCCTGAAAAACCAGAGATGAAAGTAAAGATTCAATAGTATAATTAAATAATTTTAGCCTTTATCTAATAGTTGCTTGCACTGAAAATGGTAATGTATATTACTTCCATGGTTGAAAATATGAGAAGCTAGTTAAGTTTTTTAGTTAGTTAGTTAGTTAGTTAGTTAGTTAGTTAGTTAGTTAGTAAGGGATGTGGTGGCTCAGTCACTAAGACACTGACCTTGTCGATCAGAAAGGTCAGCAGCTTTGTGGTTTGAATCCCTAGCACCGCATAATCGAGTGAACTCCCATCACTTGTCTACCAACCTAGTAGTTTGAAAGCATGTAAAAATGCAAGTAGAAAAATAGGTACCACCTTTGGTGGAAAGATAACAGTGTTCCATGCGCCTTCAGTATTTAGTAATGCCAGCCACATGACCATGGAGACATCTTCAGACAGTGCTGGCTCTTCAGTTTTAAAATGGAGATGAGCACCGCCCCCTAGAGTCAGGAATGACTAGCACATATGTGTGAAGGGAACCTTTACCTTAGTTAAGTTATGCTGTGGATTTTCCTGATCATTTTACCAAGTGGAACTCCAGATTTCCACTACAAAGTGGAACTGATGACACAATTGTAAACCTTTGTTTTCACAGTTCTTTGACCATAAGAATTGCAGGCTCTTTCCAAGGTCACGCATATCTTGCAGTCAGAGTGAAAAACCAAACAATTCAGGAAAGCGCATATGTAGCGGATGAAGGCACCATCCTTTCCTCCTCATCATGTATCTAATAATTCAAGGGACTCTGACTTTGAAAAAAGATGTTCCATTTAATTATGCCTTGTATATTTTTCTAGTTCCTTTAAAATGTGTACACATGTTACGAATTCCCTAATTCAACCAAATATTGTGTAAGACAATACTTCATCAAATGTTCAAAAAACAAAAACTCTTCCCTGTATAATCCTTTTTTCTAAAAAAAAATATCAAATGTGTTTACTGTTCCTCTTTACTCTTCCGTTTTAACTCTTTAATAATTTTCTTGATGACTGCCTTCCTTGGACACTACCTCAAAAATCAACATAAAAACCTCGGTGTTTCAAAGGGGTTTGGTGATGAGGTAGAGTTGAGATGAGCAGGTATGAATTAGATGTTTTTGTCCTTGGTTCTTTACGTTTTTGACTCTATTTTGTACACAATATTTTGTCAATTGCTCAGACACTTTGGACTGAAGCAGCATAGAAGCTGGAGATAAATGAATACTGCATACCTACATAAATAAATAGTACTGTTTCCATCTTGTCAATTATATTTTTCTTTGGAAATGGGCTGAGAAAAATTGTACAGTACACTGTATCACAAGCACAACTGCATCTGCAGGATTGGTCAATGATATATTTGTCTCAAGGAAAAGAACAGAATAGTGCACACACAATTGGTATGGCAGTTTAGTCTTATGATAAGATTTATTTTCCAGTGAAGAGATAAAAAGTTCATGTGGCCAACTCTATAAAATGGTACTAGGTTGCTGGGAAATTTATTTTCAGTCCCTTTTTAAAGCTTCCCAATATTTTTTCATAGCCATTGTGTACATGACAATGTGTACATGATACTCTTAATGTTCTCTCAGCAAAGGGTTCCATCCTCTTAATCTATATAAGTTTAAGAGAGTTAATCAATGTACCCCTCTTAAACCACACAGAGGGATTGGAACAACCAAGGCCAAGAATAACTGTAAAAAAGAATAAAGCTTTAATCTGAAAAACAGGAAGAAATAACAGTTCAATCTTACGCTTCTTTATTCCAAATTGAGAATTACTGTCAGTTATTTCCATTACAATATGAGACCATACTAGCAAAACATATTTTCTCTCTGTGTAGTTCTCAACAAGAAAGTCATTTATTAGTAACAGGAAGTCAAAAAGCAGCATTCATATGAAATGTAAGATTCCAATGAAGCCAAAGAATTAAGAAGCCTCTTCTTCTCTTCAGTTCAAATATGTGGGTTTAAACTGCTTAACACTGGCCAGTTCTTGCCTAGTTTATATAATAAGTAACAATAATTCAAATGCCAATAGAGGATCAGATTGTCCACTTTTGCTTTAGGGAAAATTTCCAGTGCTTTTTGTCACTTTAGAACTTATTTTGAAACTCAGCTTGGTAAAAGGAGATTACTTCATCCACAAGGAATCCAAATTGATTTCATGCAAGCTTATATTTTAAAAACCTTACGAAGCAATGCCAACCTCTACATTTCGGGACATTGCAAAAATACACTCATAGCTGTGAACAGATATGAATCTGTATCTGAATAATCTGTATCTGAGGAAAATTTATTGTAAGGGATTTGTAGTTTCTGTTCTAAGCTATTACACTGGCTCACGAATTTTAGAATCACCCTAAAATGATTCAGTTTGTGTAATCCTCGAGAATTAAAAACCTTGGATCACTTTCCCAGCTCTTGCTAGATACCTTATGGCTCTAAAATTTATTGTGGTACAGACTGTATGCTATATTTTGCAATGAGAAATCATTTATTTGAGTGCCTCCTATATTTGAGACACTTCAAGACAATTTAAAGATTAACCAAAGTAATCATGGGTCTTGTAGTTGTCAATCAACAGAGAGCACAACATGACAAAGCAGGCACAATGCCTTTCTTATTTAAGGTGATCTACTACTGTTTATATTGAAATTATAGTAAATGTTTCTACATTTACATATTTAAATCAGTATAAGCACATTTTATGTTCATCTGTGCTTAGGGTTGGAAGGCTGAAATATTAGCACCACAAATATATCTTCTTATATATGTAGCACAATAGATAGCAAACTTATATTTTGGGGAGCAGGAAAGGATATTTGAACTTTTGCATACTAACAGACAGATTAATTAATAGTAATTTTCTCTAGCATAATCAGTTGCAGCCTTTATTTAAGAGGTCAACAAGAATGAAATGTTCTCATAAACTTACCATCCTTCAATTTGCCTTCAATTGATTAAAAAAACCTGAATTTTTGTTATGTAAAAGAAAACAAAATTGTGTGAATTTCTAGCATTTCTTACATGAAAAATAAACACATTGAGCTAATACATTTGTTGGTTTTAGTACTCTGCCTTTTCCAACTTCTCAAATTTGCATTATTCTTTATCATTAATTTTAATATCTGTTTTCTATTGTTCCATATTGCAGAAGAAAACAATAAATTTCAGTTACAAGAAGACAGAGCTTTACTGATTTTTTTTAAAAAAAACATACACACTTCCTAACTGTAAGAGCAATTTAATAGTGGAACCTATTACAAGGGAACATAATACTAGCTGCTTATGTTTAAGTAAAGGCTAGATAGTATCTCTCATGGATGCTGTCATTTGAATTGCCCCTGAGCATGAGATAGATAATACTGAGCACATACTAGTCCTAAGCCAGATGTGATTCAATAGAAAGCTATTTTTAAATGGCACTATGTCCATCAGAAATGTAATAATGAATATTTATCATTTTTATCATTAAACAAAACCTTATCACATGATTACCATTTGTAAACAATTGACTAACTGATTAAGTGCCCTGTAGTTGGTGTTATGTGTTTTTATAAACATTGAAAATAGTCTGTGATATATTATCTACAGGTAGTCTCAACTTACAACTGTCATATAATGATCATTCATAGTTATGACAACTTAAGTATGAGTGCTTTACAGTCCATAAGGAATGTGGACCAGAGGTGGTTTGCTCCTGGTTCAGTCCAGATTGGGCAAACGGGTAGTAGTGGCAGCAGTGGGAGGCTCCGCCCACCCACCTGGATGCTCCTGCGCATGCGCAGAAGTGTCACCCACAAGCACGAGCAAAACGGTAGCCCTGGGATTTGCAACCCACCTCTGTAATGGACATCATAAAATGTCATGCTGCTACCCCCAGTCACATTACTCATTGCCAAACGCCCTGTGATTATGTGATCACTATTTGCTATCTTCTCTGTTGGTTTCCCCAGAAAGTCAATAGGAAAGTGTCAAGAAAAATTGTAAATAAATGGGATGGTTTAAGTTTTATTCCCTCAGTGCATTAAGATATTTCCCCCTCTTCCTAACCTCAAATCTGATGAAAATGCTAATGAATGCCAGTGATCTGAGCTTTCTAGAAAGATGGTGTTCACTAGCATTTTCTTCAGATTTAAAGTCCATTACTTCAGCAGGTTAGGGGATTTTCAGATGAAAACGAAGAATGAAATCCCTTGGGACACTTGAGGAATTGATCTCAAATCTGAAGAAAATGCTAATGAAAATCATTGTTTTTAAAACTGTTTTCCTCAATGAGGCTGGAATAAGATTCAAGCATCCTGATGAAAGGCCTGAACCTTCTCCCTGCACCACTATGCCTGGGAGACCCAGGCCATCTCCTTGGTGCTCTGCTTTACAATTGCAACTGGGAGAGATTGTAGTTGTTGAGAAAATCAGTCACATGGCATCTTGCTTAATGTCTGCTTCACTAAATGACCAAATATTCCAGGTTCCATTGTAGTAGTATAAAGGTAAAGGTTCCCTTTGCACATATGTGCTAGTCATTCCTGACTCTAGGGGGCAATCCTCATCTCTGTTTCAAAGCCAAAGGGCCAGAGCTGTCTGAAGATGTCTCCATGGTCATGTGGCTGGCATGACTAAACGCCAAAGGCGCACGGAACGCTGTTACCTTCCCACCAAAAGTGGTTCTTCTTTTTCTATTTACATTTTTACATGCTTTCGAACTGCTAGGTTGGCCGAAGCTGAGTCAAATAACGGGAGCTCACTCCAATATGCGGCACTAGGGATTCGAATCGCCAAACTTCCAACCTTTCTGATCAACAAGCTCAGCCTCTTAGCCACTGAGCCCTTGTCTTAAATAGTATACTATCTATGTAATAAATACTATTAAAATCATAATGGAACATTTATCAGCAATTGCAGGGGGAAGTATCTGAAGTTGTGTATTTCAGAAACAAGCATATTCTGCTAAAATCAAGTCTAACATCCTGGTTGATAACAATTTCAAATTGAAAAGAACAAAAAATAACAAGAAAAAAAACCAATCCACACTGTTAATCTGTTTCAAACCTAAGTATGTGAGTGGCATCCCTATAAATGGAAATATTATAGTATGGGCACATGTTGTGTCATCCTGGTTTTGTGGGCGTCTCTATGCAACCTAGATGCCCTGTTATTTGTCTAAATTGAGAGATGACATAAGGAAGATAGTAGAACATTTCCAGGATTGTATAATTACTTTCCAAAATGCATTTGGAGTTTCACAAACATTCCCACTCAAAACCCCACACCAAGGGCTATTTGTGTAATGGAAGTAAATCTCTGACCCAGTCCTCTGAAGTAATTCTCCACAGATATTGACCAGGTTTTAAAAAGTGCTATATTCAAGTAGACTAAAACAAACCCTTCTTTTTGAAAAGTGCCAGGGAGTTACCAGTTCCTATGTACTGCCACTAGTGTCAATAGAGATTAGGTAAACAACTCTCCTACTTACCACTAAGAGAAAAAAAATCTCTAAATTTAGAGCAGTAATATGTCAAACTGGAAGCAGCTTTCACAACATTCATTGCTGACATTACTAAAGGATCACTTACTCTACATTTATTTAAAATGCACCTGTGTTTTTTGGAGGTCATTTGGAATCATTTTGCTGTTTTCTAGCTCATTCATAAAATTATGAAATAAACAAACAAGTTTCTCCATGCTTTATACATTAAAACTGCCTTGTATTCTCTAGCATCCAATTAGCTTGTAACTTCTTGAACTCATGTATGTTCCTTAAATATTTTACAGTATATGATTACCTTAATACCAAAAAGATTAGCAGATACCTTTTTAAAAAAAATAATAACTTGTCTGCATAGAAAGCAATGCCTCATTTTGTAGGATTCTTCTACAGGAGAATCCTACAGGCCTCCACTATGCAGAAGTTTAGCACACAAGAAGATGCAGCTAAAATCATAATCAATTCTATTCAAAATATTTGTTAATTTAATAATCAAATTAAAATTCCATTTTAAACCTATCTATAGCTATATAAACTCATACAATTTGCATATGTATATGTGAACGTGTGTATATTGTATGCACAGCCATATGCATCCAACACACACAAAACCTTGCTATAGTTGATGCTATAGTTGATGGTATATATGACACTGTAAGCTAAGTATTGCTAAGGCAGTGTTTTTTCTTGGTGCTTAATCTAGCTAAAGTTAAAAATGCTTAGATACAGGAATGCTGACTGTGCTTCGTGCCCACCTGATTCCTCCAAATAAGAATGGGGTGAAGAATCCATTTCACACTTTCTTCTTTTAAAAAGAAAAGCCCCTTGAGCATGCTCCAAAAATTAAAAAAAAGGGGGGTGATTTCATTTATATTCAATTATATTAGCAATAGCAATTAGACTAGAAACTATACCACTTCATAGTTTTTTACAGCACCCTTTGAGCAATTTACAGTGTCAGCAACATTGCCCAAAACAATCTGGGTCCTTATTTTATCAGCCTCGGAAGGACAGAGGTTCGCTGGAAGGGCTAACCCGTCACAGAAGCCTCATGGGTAGCAAAGGGAGATGTAAATGCAGACAGGCTGCTTCTCAGTTTCACAGAAAGTATCCCAGCAACTGGGTGGGAGTGTGGGGATCTGAATGTGATATTGTGATGATCCACTGCTTCTGCTTACTGTTTTCCAGATGTGGTCCTGGTAAAGGGGAGCTGCCTGTCAAGCTGCATCCTGGGCTTGCCACAGGGAGGCAGGAAGGAGCACAGGTGATGGGGGATGTTGCGACCGCCATTGCAGCGACCAAGGAGCACCAGTGACGGGGAGTGTCAGGACAGCTGCAGCAGTGACAGAGGTGGCCCAGCTGTGTGGCAGGGAGGCATGGTGAGCATAGCCACTCGTGGCCACCATTGGCTTGGCAGCCTCAACAGCAGCAGAGACAGCAGCAGGATCAGCTGCAGAGTGAGAAACAGCTGTTCTGGCCTGACAATCAGCTGGCCCGGAGCTTCGGCCCATGACAGCCACCGGGGCGAGGCCAGCGCTGGGAAGAGGTATGGCTCCCAGAGCTGATTTTGCATCTAACAGACTTGCTAACAGACTTGCTTACTGAGTGTTTTGCTGCTGCATGAACTCACTGTGTGACAGAGTCCAGCTGAATAAACCTAGTTTGATTCATCATGGGTGTGGCGTTTTCCTACTGGTGTCAGTTGGAGCTTGGACTTTTGAGAGCAAGCAGATCCATCTGTCTTTTGAGAACTACATTTTTTCCCCTTTCACTACATCTCTGATTGTGAGAAAACCCACAGTATCCTTTCAAAATTCCAAAAATCCCCACTACCCCAGAGTCCTGGTACTGAAAATTGAAGTGGTTTGTCTGATTTTCAGACCCATGCATACTCGTATACTCAGTTTATGTGCAGCTGTCTACAGCACTGTTTGGGGAAACTAAGGTCACATCTGCCTCCACTTAAGCTTGTCTTTCTAGATAAGGTCATGCATGTCTTTGGTTTTTTACAAAGCACAGCAGAGCCTGGAACAGAGAATGAGTAACTCTAAGGATAAGCAAAATGGCTAAGTTGATGGAATCAATAAAAAAGTCATTTGGAAAAGCAACCAGAGATTATTTTAAAGTCAAGTCAAAACAAAGAAATGAAGTTCAGTTCCCTTCTAAATCCATATGATGAGGTCATATCTTATTGGGAATATTAGAGGCACTTTCTTTCCAAATGTTTACAAGATAAAGTAAAAGCTTCCCTTTCTCTCCATTTCTTGTTTATGAAACAAAGGACAAATTACTATAATGTATAAGAAACAGGTTGGGTTCTCCGGCCAGAAACTAAATGAATGCAATCTGACACTGAAAACACAGATGCCTCCAAAAACAGCAGGAGGAACCCCAGGGCATTCTGTTGCTGACCTAAAAATCCCATTAAACTAAAAAAAAAAAAAAAAACACAGATGCAAAGAAGGAGAGTGCCAGAATAAAACTGCAACACTATCATTTATCAATAGATTTGCTGATTCTATACAGACTGGCCGTAATAGAAATGATGTGTATCCTTCCAAGTACAGATGCTAAATGACTGCAGCTAGAAGGCAGTTATTGTTTGCAATGGCTATGGTAACTGGGCTCTTGTCCTTGTCTTGCAAACAGCTGGGGTTTGCATAGAAATGTCAGTTCTCTTATATTTCATGGCCTTTGGCCCCAGTGTTTACAAAGTGGCATTTAAAAAAAAGACTGTCATGAATGGATCAGTAGTGAGATGTGTGTCCCCTAAGAACACTTGGTTCCTTGCATTCCCCAACTCCCTATCCCCAGGAAGAAAGACACAAGCCAAACTAACGGGCAAAGAAACACAATTTGATTAGCAAAGCAAGATATGCAAAAAGACACTGAGCATCCCCATGATTTTGTGACAGTTTCTATCCCAGTTTAAAAACAGAAATCCCATCTGACTATAAATCTCAATCCAATCACCAACTAATTTTGAACTTTCACTGCCTGACCACTGTGAAGGAAAGTCCATGAGGCCATGCAGCAGATCAGTTTCAGGAATTGTGAAATAGAATATTCTTCCTCTACTTCATTCCTTTGATGACACAGAGTATTTGCAAGCAAAACATAAGTGTAAAAAAAAAAAATCAAGATGGCAGCTGCAAACACATGATAGAAGCCAAACTTTTTGGAATGTGTATTGGATGCCAGAATACCCCTAAAATTCCTATGATGCTTGAATTTCACAACATCTTGTAAGCTATAATACTGGTAGTCCTTGACTCGACAGTTCATTTAGTGACTGTTTGAAGTTACAATGGCACTCAACAAAAGTGACCTATGAGCATTTTTCACACTTATGACTCTTGCAGCATCCCCATGGACACATGATTTACATTTGGATACTTGACAATTGCTTCATATTTATGATGGTTGCAGTGTCCCAGGGTCATGCGATCAGCTTTTGTGACCTTCTGACAAGCAAAGTTAATGAGGAAGTCAGATTCACTTAACAACCGTGTGACTAATTTAATAACTGCAGTGATTAACTTAACAAATGTGGCAAAAAAGTCGTAAAAAAGGGCAAAACTCACTTAAAAAATTTATCACTTAGCAACATAAATTCTAGACTCAAATGTGGTCATAAGTTGAGGATACGTGTAATCAGTAAATTAACTTTAACTGGCATTTGATTAATAGTTCAAATTATATTGTACAGCTCTGATTTCAATGGCTTAATGCATGGTTATCCAATACTGCAGAAAGTATTCAATATTAATAGCAAACACAGAACTGCAGCTTTTTTTAAAACATAGAGCTCCTTAAATATATAAACCAAGAATGAGGATTAGACCAGTCCTCTTATTAGCTAACACACTGAAGAACATCAGGAACATCTTCCCTGGTGCCATTGTACTTCAGTGTTGCAACTGGATATGCCAAAAAATATTGGGATGCATGGCAGGTGCTCGGCAATAGAATAGTGGCCCCTCCTCTTCCTTTAATCCATTTTTCAAATCCATTCATGGTCTCTGCATTTCATAAGACAAAGGAAAGGAGAAAACATGTTAACTTGAGAGGGATTACAGTCTTACTAAAAGCACATTGACTTGGTCCTGTTGCCAGAGTGTTTATATAAAGTGCTTGCCCTCTATAAGCCTCTCATAGAGGCCAGGAGTTTAACTTTGCCATAGTCAGTTAGGCTGGTAATAACAAACATACACTCTTTCACACATACAAACCTTAAAAGGTCAAGAGTCAAGGCTGTTTTGAAAGAAAACACATACACTGTAGAATCCATACCTCTTGAGTTCTTGATGAAGAGAGAAGTTCAGCCTGAATATTAGGTGCTTTGATGTAAGATTGAAACCCTGTTGAGGCTCACTGGCAGCAATATAAGAGGGGAATGTTCTATTGTCTGTACAACAGGCCATGCCACATTCTTTCTTGGGTAAGGTGTCATTTTCAAATAAAATGCTATTTTTGTCTTCTGAACTTCCATTTCATTCTTGAGCACAATTACTTAACTCCTTTATATTTATATAAAGTAATGTCAAGAGCAACTGAATCTTCTTTCTTTCTTTCTTCTAGAATTCATTTGCATGTGAGATGTATTTGAAAATTCAAAATTAATTAAAAACTTATTACCTAGTGAATAGCACTTTAGCTGTTTATTTGAAAAAGGATTAGGCCAGCCTTTCCCCAAATTAGTGCCTTCCAGATGTCTTAGAGAACAGCTTTCAACATCTTGCAGCAGCTGAACCAGTGAATTTCCTGTGTAGCAATGTAGTCTAAGACATTTGTAGTCTTACATATTTGGAGAATACCAGATTAGAATTAGGCCAATTCACAGAAGATTCATTACAGATATGCTCAGCAGAGCTCTAAACAGATATAAATAGAAGAGAATGTAGCAGAGGTAGAACGATGGGGTCCTTGATGTTTTCTAAGCTTGTTTGTCTGCTTGCAGATGTTTCATTATCTGACTACTTCATCAATGCACAACCAAGCTCAGAGAACATCAAGGACTCCACAATTAATATACATTTTGTCTTCAATTTTTATTAACATCATCATAAATAACCAAATAAAATGTATCTTATGCTAGCAAAAGGCTTGGAGATTATTAAAAATGATAGCAAAACAAAACTGCTATGCTGCAACAGGGTACTTTCTAATTATCTGAATTCTTTGATTCAATTAAAGTACGTTTAGATGATTGTCAAACCATTTCCGAGTAACAATTCCTTATTTGATAGAAATGACTCCTTAACATGTGTTGCTTTTAGGCAACACTTCATTCTCTTTAGCAAATAGGATGAGCTATGTTAACTTTTTCCAGTATCTTGGCCTTCCTCCACTGTCTGATTCCCACATGTGATGAAAATCTCCCTACCAAGAAATTTGGAAGAATCACTTTGGGAAATGTTTTAATTTTTTGGGATGTTGGTGGTCTTCTGTCACACTCAGAGAACAGAGGAAGAAACTCATTTCTAAAGAGAGAAAGATTGCAAGGCCAAAATTCACATATGAGTTTACTTTTTTAAAAAAATAGGAAAAAATAGCAGACAGACTTTCACATATTCATTTCCGCAGCTTCTAAGAGTCATAACAGGAGAGATGAGGTTGAATGAAAACATATAATATTGTACGAATGCTTAAGATTCTTCATTGTTCCAAAGTTCTGCAAAAGCCCCAGAGAGGAACCCCTCCACTCCCTCTAGCAATGACAAGTTCTTGCCTTAGCTTGCCTCTTCTTAAGCGCCAGACTGGCAGGCACTGGACTTCAGAAAGAACCATGAGAGCTAAGGAGGTCAGGAAATAGTAATTTCTTCAGCACTTCAGGCTAAAATCAGTTGAGAGGACTCCAAGGATTTATATGTTTTACAAAACAAGCTGTCCACCCATTGACTTTGTCTAGCTTTCAAAATATATTTACTTTTTCACTAATAGCTTGAGAAAGCCATCTCTAATCCAGGGAAAACAGCCATGCTCAAATTACCTGCTCCCTCCCCACCCCCTGGAAGGATTTTTTTACTTAAAAAGAGAGAGGTTTCTAAGTGGTCGTAAATACTATTTAACTTTGGATAGATACTTTATATACCTATATTTATTCCCTTAAGTTCTGGGCAAACTGTGATGAACATCAGCTCTTTGATGATTACTACACAAAAGTCTGATTTACAAGCTTTCTAGGCAACAATCCAACACCTAGAGCCACAAGGATAGCCACATGGTTTCTTCTTGCATTTCTGTTATCTAATAATAGGTAACAGCCATCCTTGCCTGACTTTCACTATGTATTGAATTTCATCTCACTTTGCCCACTGCCCATGCTGGCTACACATTTCCAACGTAAACCTTGCAAAGCCTGAAGCTAGCAAGTTATCTAATGCAATCCAGTTGCACGTATTATGAAATACGATTTGAAACTATAATTTTTAAGTTCCCTTCGGATAAAAATTGTGCCAAGTCATAACAATAGGGGCAAGAGCATACTGCTATTTTTATTATTTTTAATTAGCAAAGCTCTCAAAGCAATGCAAATCTTTTAAAAAGTAAGGATGAGGCAGGCTTACTTCGGTGCTGGGGAACCGGGATTTTTAAATCTGCTTTTATCAAAATAAAATAAAATAATCCATTGTTGGAATTCTGTATTCAAAAGAAGTTCATAACCTTGCCAGTTTCAGAATGCTGCTTCATCAAAGTTAAACATAGCCATTTGTGACCACTCAGCTTTTGCCTTATGTTTATAGCCAGGGGTTTGGAATGCATTTTTGACTACAGAAATGGAAAGTACGATTTTAAGAGATTTCCTGTTATTTTGCAGGTTTTAAACCACTGGAACATTTTCCCTCCTAAATCACTACAGGGAAGTTCCAAGATGCCTTTTGCACTTCATACTTCTCAGAGCTACAACTGCTTGATATTATCATAACTTCAATATACTCTGGGCAAGCTCGGCAGAAAGTTATATTAGTGAATTAATACACTTGAATGACTAGCTCGAGACAAGATATGGTTGAAGGAATATCTGTACAATTCATCTAAGAATGTTTTTTAAAGGTATTCTGGTATCTAAGGTTCAGAAGTCCTACACTAAGGGTACTATTCAGGGGTGAAATCCAGCAGGTTCTGACAGTTTCTGGAGAACCAATAGCGGAAATTTTGAGAGGTTGGAGAACTGGCAAATGCCACCTCTGGCTGGCCCCAGAGTGGGGAGGGAATGGAGATTTTGCAGTATCTTTCCCCCAAGAGTGAGGAGGAAATGGCGATTTTGCAGCATCCTCCCCCCAGGAGTGAAGAGGGAATGAATTGAATTGAATTTATTATATTTCTATGCTGTCCTTTTCCCCGAAGGGGACTCAGGGCGGCTCACAACCCAAGTCAAGGGGGGGGGTACAAATAAGGAATAAAAAGACGAACAAAACAATACCACAATTTAAAAGCACACAACAACCATACCATTTGAGGGAGGACAAAAGCTCATTAGCCCCAGGCCTGTCGGAACAGCCAGGTTTTAAGGGCTTTGCAGAAGGCCTGGAGGGTGGTGAGGGTTCGAATCTCCATGGGGAGCTCGTTCCAGAGGGCCAGAGCAGCCACAGAGAAGGCCCTCCTCCGGGTGGTCGCGAGTCGGCATTGGCCAGCGGATGGAATTTGGAGGAGGCCTAATCTGTGGGATCTAATCGGTCTATTAGAGGTAATTGGCAGCAGGCGGTCTCTCAAGTACCCAGGTCCAATACCATGAAGGGTTTTATAAGTGACGACTAGCGCCTTGAAGCATATCTGAAGACCAATAGGCAGCCAGTGCAGCTCGCGGAGGATAGGTGTAACGTGGGTGAACCGAGGTGCACCCACAATCGCTCGCGCGGCTGCATTCTGGACAAGCTGAAGTCTCCGAATGCTCTTCAAGGGCTGCCCCATGTAGAGCACGTTGCAGTAGTCCAGTCTTGAGGTCACAAGGGCACGAGTGACTGTTGTGAGGGCTGTTGTGAATGGAGATTATGCAGTATCCTTCCCCCAGGAGTGAGGAGGGAATGGAGATTTTGCAGTATCGTTCCCCCAGGAGTCGGAAGGGAATGGAGATTTTGCAGTATCCTTCCCCCAGGAGTGGGGAGGGAATGCAGTTTTTCCAGTATCCTTCCCCCAGGAGTGGGGAGGGAATGAAGATTTTGCAGTATCCTTCCCCCAGGAGTGGAGACGGAATGGAGATTTTTCAGTATCCTTCCCCCAGGAGTGAAGAGGGAATGAAGATTTTGCAGTATCCTTCCCCCAGGAGTGAGGAGGGAATGCAAATTTTGCAGTATCCTTCCTCTAGGAGTGGGGATTTTGCAGTATCCTTCCCCCAGGAGTGGGGAGGGAACAGAGATTTTGTAGTATCCTTCCCCCATGACTGGGGAGGGAATGGAGATTTTGCAGTATCCTTCCCCCAGGAGTGGGGAGGGAATGCAGTTTTTCCAGCATCCTTCCCCCAGGAGTGGGGAGGGAATGCAGTTTTTCCAGTATCCTTCCCCCAGTTGTGGGGAGGGAATGTAGATTTTGCAGTATCCTTCCCCCAGGAGTGGGGAGGGAACAGAGATTTTGCAGTATCCTTCCCCCAGGAGTGGGGAGAGAACAGAGATTTTGCAGTATCCTTCCCCCAGGAGTGGGGAGGGAACAGAGATTTTGTAGTATCCTTCCCCCAGGACTGGGGAGGGAATGGAGATTTTGCAGTATCCTTCCCCCAGGAGTGGGGAGGGAATGCAGTTTTTCCAGCATCCTTCCCCCAGGAGTGGGGAGAGAACAGAGATTTTGCAGTGTCCTTCCCCCAGTTGTGGGGAGGGAATGTAGATTTTGCAGTATCTTTCCCCCAGGAGTGGGGAGAGAACAGAGATTTTGCAGTATCCTTCCCCCAGGAGTGGGGAGGGAATGAAGATTTTGCAGTATCCTTCCCCGTCCATGCCCACCAAGGCATACCCACAGAACCGGTAGTAAAAAAAAATTGAATTTCACCACTGCTGCTATTCTTATGTGTGACACAATAAGTGTTAGAGATACAGGATTTGGCTTTCAGCTGAGTTTCTGCAGCAGGAGAAAAGAAGGACCATGGTAGCTGAAAAAAAGTAGGCAACCCAGGCTTTCCAGGATGAGGGCTTGCTGAGTTCAGGAAACAACCATTCATGGGCAATCAAATCATATGGCCTGATTATAAAACTACCGTCTTAAAATTGAGTGCACTTCCATAAAGGTTTGTTTTATCACTCCAGAAGCAGCTCTGTACACATTTGGTTTCACCTATTGTTTGCATTTGGTAAGTAAGTCCATTTATTACCAGCTCTGGAGTACTCTACTAGAAGCTATTTTCAATCATAATCCTGTAGTGTGTGGAATTTGTGGGCAGGCTGTTTCCCAATTAGTAGAAACTCTTACCTTCTGGGTCCTAATTTTCATCTGTCTAGCAGTTCTTCAAAAGGGAAGGATAGCCTAATGGTTTTTCACCTTCATGTCATGAGAACTGCTTAATTTAATATAACAAATCTAGTCAACTGTAGATTAATGTCAGATGCAAAGGATCAGAAGTTGAACATACATTAAATTACAGCTCAAAAGATTTATCAAGCCTGTAAACAAAAATGTAGTTGACTAAAATTCACTACTAAATTGATCAGATAAGGGTCAATGGAATTCAAGAGGGGTTGGATTTGGATCATTTGTTTGAACATAAAGACTGTAAACTGATGATGCACTTAACTCCACTCACCAGCTCTTCCCCTACAGATACTTTGTAAAAAATCATGAGGAACATGCTATTAAAATGATGAACATTTCAGAAGCCTTGGGATAGACAATCAAAGATTTTCATAGAATAATAGGATAGAATTGTGGCAGACAAAAACAGCAGTTTGAGATGATGAAACTAATAAAACAGCAAATGACCTGTTATTTGCAAAATGGGAATTTTGTTAAGAATATAATTCAGCTTTCTGATTCTATCTTGTCAACCAGGCACAATGGGAAATTCGGAATTAGAACATGATTTTTGATGTCTAAGAAGGCTGAACAACCAAAACACAGTAGGCATCACAGAATATGCAGAAAGCATGGAAAAGTAGGTCCCTAAGCTGAATATTTATTTTATGATTCCATAAAGTCATTTGTATGAGGTACATATGAAATATCTTAACAATAATGCACATGTAAAGATGGATCATCAACTTTTGTATCAACAGTATCAACCTGAGAGAGGTATCAACCTCTCAGATATG